>NC_136633.1:28387684-28947684 GCF_933228915.1 Telmatherina bonti
AGCTATGTCCAAACCTCAAGACTCTGCTTTCTCTGCAGGACTTTGACTGTCACGTCTATTTAGTTGTTGTTTATATTATGTTTTAATACGCAAATTTCAATTTGGGTTGGAGTATTTCATTAAAACGGAGACTTATAAAGAACCAAAACTACATCTCTCACCTGCGATGCTCTTTTTAAAAGTATTAAACTCTATTGTTGGTCCTTTTTAAGGTTTTTGACTTTAAAAAAATCAAGGTTTGCTTTACCCAGCAGGGTCAGTCCTGTGGCGTATTTATGGATTTGTTTCCAGTATTTACACTGAAAAAAAATAAAGAGAAGTAAATTAAATTATGCATTCATTCATGTATGGATGGTGATATTTAGACATGCTCAAACATGTTGAGGCTGTATTTGGAAACAAACCAGCTGCTGAAGTTTTCTTTACATGAGCAAACCTACTGACAAAGTGTTTTCGTTATGTTACGCTATGCTACGCTACGCTATGCCACGCTATGCTATGCTATGTTATTATGTACATTAGCCTTACCAGTTTTGTGCATTGGTTTATCAGTGTAAGCGCTCTCTGATTGGCTGTTGTACATAGTAAAGAAGTGCATAAGAAGAAAAATGACAAACAACAGAAAGCTAACGGCTAACACAGCTAACTGCACTAATCATTCTTGTATCTCCAGTTTTGTAAAACAAAACTGCTAAAACACAGCATACATGCTGCTCCTGTTTATGGACTTTTTCCTTTTTGTATGAAGTTGTAGATTTTACTTTCTTCCAAAAACTATGAACCCGTCCGAATTCAAGTGCTATTCTGTTTGTTCAGACGCTGGCGACTTGAGGAAACGCAGCAGGGGGGCCTCATCACTGTTTCTCCTTCATGTCAGTTTAGTTTATAAGGAGCCTCAGTGTGTGAAGACCAACCGGAACACCAGTAAATGTACTTAAATTATCTCTAAAGCACAGGAAGAAATGCTCTCTGTTTCTAAACTATGATAACTACCATGGCTGACCTGTTTAAATGGGATTTAATGAAATTTCCTTTAGACATTTATTAAAAACTGTGGAAACTCAGAAGTGATATTTTCCCTTTTTCCTTGACTCAAGACTTGTATAATTTTTTACCTGTATTGATTTTAACTAGACAGAAATACCAGTAAGAAAAAGGTTATAAATGTATACATCTAATGTAAAATACCGAAATTTCACTGAAATGAAATAAAATAGTTAAATATCTCAATCCAATTTTAATACTGTGGAATTTCTTCATTTGTGATATAACACGTTTGCCTTGGAATTAAAGAGCATGTTCATGTCCTCAGACTGGCTACAAACTCAGCCCAATATGGTTCATTGTGTGTTTTCTCTGATTTATTAAGTTTTTCTTTCAGATGCGGTAAAGTTATTTAATTTATCATTTTTACCATGTTAAAAAAACTTAATTTTCTGCCTTCAACTTTATCTGAAAGGAGAAACCATGAAAAAGGCAACAAACTTAATTATTCCACAATATGTCTTTTATTAACCCTTAAATCCCTGCTGGATACCTAACACACCTAAATGCTATTGCTGATATTAACAGTTTCTCTGGAACGTCAGTGTTTAAAGAGAAAAACACTAAATGACAGAAACAAGCTGCAGATTTACATGTCGAATGTAAAATAGCATGAAAACACTTTTTTTTGTTTTGTTTTGTTTTTAATTGACACTCACAGCTCCTGTCTCAGCTCCACCTCTTCGTCCTTTTTTATATTTTCCAGGAGAGACGACGCGCATGACGCTGCCAAGATGGTGATGGTGGGAACAGCCCAATGGGCTTTAATTCATCTGAACACACACAGTTTCCTGTCTTATATATTTTTATTCATCATCTCCCTGGAAACCGACAGGTGACATCACAGAGGCTCCGCCCATCTTTTATCTCCAGTCTCTGGGCTGAAAACATGACGTCTGAACGCTGACCAGGATGAAGAGGATTCTGCTGCTTCATGCACAACAAGCAGAGCTAAACTAGAAGAAATGTAATGTAAAAGTATAAACTGTATTTCCAGTATTCAGTACTTATCCTTAAGAAATATGACTTTTTATCACTGATTTCTATTTTTTACAGTGTACTTTTCTGTGTTTCATCTGTCTTTAATGTGAAGTGATGATTTGAGGTTGAAACACAGCTATCTAACTACATTATGCATGCACTCTGTCTGGACATATAAATCACTGGGAAAGTAAAACCACACAAGAATTAACATAAACTTAGTGTGTTTAGTTCTGCATGCAAGTCAAATACGTTCTTTCAAGTCTTAAAAATACATGCACGCATGATTATACAAAAAAAAACAATAATTTCTTTTTTATACTTGGTCAGAAATTCTCTTAAAAATGTCACGTTTCTGGTTGAAGTGGTTGAACCTGTGATGGATGTCACTCCTCTTTCCACACATTTCCCATCTGTCCCCAGTGTCCCATTGACTAAAGGCAAAATACACAAAAGTAATACCTTGAAAACATCTTGTTTTCCTTAAAAACAAGCAGGAAGAATTGATGAATGAAACCCAAACAGACCTGTTGACAGATCTGTGTGTCTTCTCAGAAAAGTTCTGGATTTCCTGATTATTTCCCCAAACTGAGATAAATGGCTTATTAAGGACATTTTTAACTCACTGAGACTTTTCCACTCTTATGTAAGGATGCTAGTCGCCTGAGAACACGTTCTTATTTACGGCAAAATCCTGTGGGAGCCGTTTCAGGGGAGGGAACGCCGAACACACACACACACTCACACCTGGAAGCTGCCCTGCACAACGGCACTATTGTACTGCCAGCTGCTGAGCAGCAGAGAGGTGCGGTAGTGTTACCATCCGTTCATCCATTCAGAAGCTCATATACACACATATATAAAGTACTAAAAGTCTGAGGATGAATTCTTCATTTCCCGGTGATAAATGTTGTGCTGGTAGAAGTTTTCCTTGTAAATGAACCTGTGTTTGTCATGAAATGTGTTTTGTGGGATAGCTGAGCTAAGATCTGGCTGTTCCCATAGATTGTTTATAAAAAGATGGACGGAGTCTCCGTGACGTCACCTGTGTGTTTCTGAAAAGCTGAATTGAAGCTCGGTGATGTCACCATCTTGGCTGCATCACGTGTGCCGTTTCTCCAGGAAGATGAAAAAATGGGCAAAGAGGTGGAGCTGCGAGGGGCTGCGAGCGTGGCGGTGGATGATTGACATCCAAACTTCAGACTGCCTGTAGCTAAGAGAGCTAAATCAGAGCTAACAGTAGCTAACCAGCTAGCTCGAGCTAAGGCGCACTGTTAGCTGGATAAAAACCAGTTGTGCGACACTCAGCCTTCTTGCAGCCAGAAGTTGCATAACTGTCAATCAAAAGGACACGCCCCTAATTATGCTGAATTTTGAAATAAAATTACTTCTAAACACAGTTAAACAAAATCACTCCCCGCACAGTTGTCATGAAGGTAAACCTTACCTATTAAACCTAAACCAGGCTGTAAACATGTTTATTCTTGCTGTAAACATGTTTATTCCTGCTGTAAACATGTTTATTTCTGCTGTAAACATGTTTATTTCTGCTGTGAAGTTGGTCTTTTTAACATGAGTCTATGGGGATTTGCTCTGTTTTGCAGCCCCTAGTGGATGAAGGGAGAACTGCAACTACTGGCTTCATTTTGAACCACTGGAAGTTGCTGCTTGGCTGTTTCCAATGAAAAACTTGCTAAGTCATAAACATATTTTCAGTTGTCTTCTCAAAAACTGTTGCTGAAAATGCCTTAAACATGTCATCATTATGATTATTTTGATTATGATTATTATTATTATGATTAGCTCCATCAATTTAATGTAATATATTTTATAATAATTTATAAAAGTTTATAGGTTATATAACATCATGAGGATAATATTACCATGATATATAATATTAATATACTGGTATCACCATTTTTATTACAGACCATTATCACCATGTAGTTTCAAGAAGATATGGATTGTATATACTAAATATTTTTATCACCACAGTTTTACTTTAAGATTATACATTGCTTAGTACTGGGGTGGGATTATCATTTCATTTTTAATTTACTCTCACTCCCCAACATCTCTACCTTTGTAAAACATAGCTTTGACTCTTCTGTTTGATATCTATATGCCTCCGCTGGCACAGGTCATGCAGAAAAACAACATGAGTTACCATGGCTATGCAGATGATACACAGATTTACATTACAATGTCACCAGAAGATAGGGGTTGAGTACAGGCTTGTAGTCAATGCATCAAGCCAAAGAGAGACGACTACAGGTCACTACAGAGCTTCATTCTATACATCTGAAAACGAAAAACCTGGGTGTAGTGTTGGACTTGGACCTAAAAACCACAAACGAGCCTGAAATCTGGGTGCAATGATGGACTCTGACCTAAAAACCACCAACCAGACCAGAAATCTGGGTATAATGATGGACTGTGACCAAAAACCACCTATCAGTCCAGAAATTTAGGTGTACTGATGGACTCTGACCTAAAAACCACCAACCAGACCAGAAATCTGGCTATAATGATGGACTGTGACCTAAAAACCACCTATTAGACCAGAAATCTGGATGTAATGATGACCTCTGATCTAAAACTTGAAAAATACATTAAGGGATCAAAACGTTTATCTACCGTCAACTTGAGAATACATGAAGGTTTAAAGATCTGATGTCTCAGCATGACCTGAAAAAACTAGTCCAGGCTTTCATCAATCCTCTTGATTACTGTGACAGGGTCTTTATGGGTGTTCCTAAAAAAATCAGATACCTGCAGCTCATTTAGAGCTTTGTTGCTCCAGTCCTCATGAAGACCAAGAAAGTGGACCACATCAGTCCGGTTAATGAGTCTTTACACTGTCTGCCTGTCCATCAGAGGATGGATTTTAAAGTTCTGCTGCTGATCTATAAAGCTCTAAATGGTTCAGGACCCAGTATGAAGCTACCAGGTCATCTGGATTCAGTCTTTTGATCATTTTCAAAGTATATAGTATAGAGCCCATTTATGCTGAACGCATAAGACAGATACAAAGATAAACAAATAGTTTTTTTTGTTGGTTACGCATTTAATTTGTACAATTTTCAGGGGAGTTGGCCATGTCTCGACAGAAAATGGAGCAATACCACCAGAAATCATGGGGGCAGTGTTGGTGTTTAACTAACACACAACCAGCAAAAGGAACAAACCAGAGAAGAAAAAGAGGAACTGAAATTTGTAGAGACCGTCAAATTAAAAAAGAGCTGAGAAGAAAAAAAAACAATGTGTGGATTCATTCTTCTTCTTCTTCTGGTGTTTTTGGATGATTACAAGCAATTTTTTAGCATTGCGTTACTGCTACCAACCGGTGTCAGAACACAGAAATAAGCTGCAAACTTAACACTGCCCACTAGAGGATGAAGTGAATTAACAGCTAGAGCAACAAAAAGATGCTTGGGAAAATGACTGTGGTGACGTATGACATTGTTCGAAACAGATATCCACATTCTTGTACATAAGGGAGCAGAAATGGGCCTTAACAGAGTGCAATACTTGTCCATCATGTTCTTTTTTTAGTTCTCTTTAATGTTATCCTTCTACTACTTGTTTGACAACAAAATCTGACCTCAAATGTTGGCAAATTTTTGCAGTCCTTACTTCATACTGCTAAATCACCAGCACAATAACTGAGCTCTTCATTTGTTTTATGACAACATAAGTTAGTTTCTCTCTAATGGAAGATTTTTCCTTCAGGATATGGTCTGCATTTATTCTTTTTTTTTTACCCATTCATGGTAAAAACTCCTCCATGGATCAGTATCCTGATTGCAACCAGCTGCTGTAAGACAGCATTGGGGACTCAGTCCCTTGTTCCTTCGACAGCAAGCCAACAAGCAGAGTGACATGTTAAAACAAGATTACCAATAAATACAATTAATTTCTTACCCCCCGTGTCAAAATCAACATTATCTTCATCCACAATGACCACGTGGCTTCCAGGGGACCGAGGTGGATCGTTTCTGTTCGGAGGGTAAAAATCCACCACTTCCAGAGGAAGCTGGAGAGGGAAACATAATGGAAACATGGATTTCTAGAACTAGAAAGTTTTCATTTGTCTGTCTTTGTAACTACAGCAAGTAATGTTTTGAGGTTATTTAAACATATTACCACAGATTATTACCCTTCACATGACTAGTCTCAGGAGCCCTTACGCAACACAGATCTTGCATGTTGTGCAATATTTGTACTTCAGCCATTTTATTAAGAAATAACAGCATACATTTTTATTTTTTATCTAAAAGCCTTGCCTAAACTGTTGTTTTGATTTGCCATGTGTTGCTGTTACCTGAGGAAGTTGTTCCTGTTGAGCACCTCCCCCAATGGCCTTCTGAGGGAGATTAGGGGGAGCGTACTGCCTCCCCGCTGCCTCTGAATCATACCTGGGTTGAGAGGTCAATGGCACGTTTTGGTTGTTGTGCAACACCTGATGACTAGACTCCACTGAGGGAGAAGAAGAAGGGTCAGGACTTGGAGGTTGGCCAGCAGAGGGGGGCTTCAATTCAGAATCCCTGCCGGTCAGGGTGTAGTCGTCATCTTCCTCCTGGACCATTGGATGAAAGGTATTATCTGAATATTCCTCAAACTCAGCGTACTCAGGAGTGGTTGTATCCTAGAAGAGGATGCCAGAGTAGGCTCAGAGGACGAAACGCAACACACTTATTCTGCCTTTTAGTGGCAAATAAAAGTTAAAATGATGGGAGCAACAACAAAAGAAATCACCGGGGACACCTTATGTCCTTGAGGAGGTGGAGTCGCCAGGAGACCACCAATGGATGCAGGAACAATGTTGTCAAAAGAGTAACGATTCCCAGTGTGGAAAAGCCAAACACCTGGAATCCCAGTATTTCCAACCCTGAAAAATGAAAATAAATTAGATATGCACATAAATATAACCTAAATATGTTTCTGCTCTTTGAAATGCACAAGATTAATTTGCTATCAGAACGATAACACTTGTGCATTTCTGTTATGGTGAGTCAATGGTTTGCTTTAAGTAGGTCAGGCAAAGCAAACTCAAGCAGTTTAACTTTGTTGGTAGTTTGGTGGTATGGCAAGGTGGTTTTTAACCATAAAATAATTAACTTCCTAAAATACCTGATTTAGTTTCTTTAATGACAGCTACTTGTTACTTGTTAGCCACAGCTAACAGTCATGAAAGGGTGTGTACAGGTCGCTGTCACCTCGCAAAAACCTGTGATCCCGTCTGCTAACTACAATATTCTGTGAGGCTGTTTGTTAACTGCAGTTTTCTGTGAGCCCATCAGCTAACAGCTGTTGCCTTGGGCCTGTTAACTAACTACAGTGAACTGTGGGCGTTTGGCTAATTACAGTAGCTAGTGAATTTGTTAGCTAACTACAGCAGACCTATAAGCTAACTACAGGAACTGTGAGCAAACTACACCCTATGAGCTCATTAGCTAACCACTGTAACTTGTGAGCCTATTAGCAAGCCACACTAACCTGTGCACTCATCAGCCAATTACAGTCGTATGTAAGTTTGTTAGCTAACTATAGCAGCTACATTTGTAAATCGCTGTAGAATAGAGAAAAGAATAGTAGACATATAAGCTAACTCCAGTAGCCTGTAAGCTTATAAGCTAATTACAGAAGCCTGAAAGTTTGTTAGCCAACTACAGTAGATGCACAAGCCAACTCCAGTAGCCTGTAAGATCATCAGCTAACTACAGTAACAGCTAAGCTTATAAGCTAACTACAGAAGCCTGAAAGTTTGTTAGCCAACTATAGTAGACATATAAGCTAATTCCAGTAGCCTGTAAGCTTATAAGCTAACTACATTAGCATGTAAGCTTATAAGCTAACTCCAGTAGCCTGAAAGTTAGTTAGCCAACTATAGTAGACGTACTGGCTAACTCCAGTAGCCTGTGAGATTATAAACTAACTACAGTAACAGCTAAGCTTATAAGCTAACTACAGAAGCCTGAAAGTTTGTTAGCCAACTATAGTAGACATATAAGCTAATTCCAGTAGCCTGTGAGCTTATAAGCTAACTACAGTAACAGCTAAGCTTATAAGCTAACTACAGAAGCCTGAAAGTTAGTTAGCCAACTATAGTAGACGTACTGGCTAACTCCAGTAGCCTGTGAGATTATAAACTAACTACAGTAGCATGTAGCATTATAAGCTAACTCCAGTAGCCTGAAAGTTTGTTAGCCAACTATAGTAGACATATAAGCTAATTCCAGTAGCCTGTGAGCTTATAAGCTAAGTACAGTAACAGCTAAGCTTATAAGCTAACTACAGAAGCCTGAAAGTTAGTTAGCCAACTATAGTAGACGTACTGGCTAACTCCAGTAGCCTGTGAGATTATAAACTAACTACAGTAGCATGTAGCATTATAAGCTAACTCCAGTAGCCTGAAAGTTTGTTAGCCAACTATAGTAGACATACTGGCTAACTCCAGTAGCCTGTGAGATTATAAGAATTACGTGCATCACTTGCACTTGTGAAACTTGTCATCCCTGTTATCTCCCCAGGTGTTTCCTAGTAGCTGAAGTGGAGATCTGCCTACTCTGGGTTTTATTGGGTGGTTCAAATTCAGATGTTCCAATCAGCACAAGAGATCCCCCTTTAAAAGAGCAGCACCTGGAGGCTGTCACTCTCTTCTGTTTTTCCTTTGTTGGTTTATGGCATGGTGGAACAGGTATGTGGGGAGGCATGAGGATCAGGTAAGTTGGGGTGTCCTTTACATTTCCACACATAGAGTAAAACTGTAAAGACACACTAGGGCTAGAGGCTGTTGCCACCTCTTGTACATGTTTTGGTCAAGCTCTGGTTATTAGATTAGTTATATAGGAGTTTATGAGATCCTGTTCGGCCATTTTTATTATTCCGCCAAACTTTGTCGCGCTACTCCTCCTGCGCCTTTCAGGTAACTTCAATCATTGGCATCTCAAACCCTGCAGCTCCTTCAGAAGTGTGCTATGACTTTAGTTATTTCAAATCTTTGTAGCTTTTGAGACATTTAACATTTTGCAAAAATTAATTCTGCCTTGTGATTGGATGAAAGTCTTTCAAACCCACTGTGCATTGGACGTTGCAAAAATTCAGCTCTGCGATTGGTCAGTTTTTGCATAATGAGCTGAAAACTACTTCAACAGGGTTTCAGAGCTCTGCACCAGTTCTCTCCAAATCCTCTCCAGTGATTGGACAAAATGGAAGTAAGCTCAGCGATTGGTCCGTTTTGTTCACCGGTACACAGGTACATAAACAAGACACAGGTTCAAATGCAGCATTTAACATATAACTCCATTGTTTTTTGTTTGGCTGTTACTTGTGTGATGGCATGCAGTTCTGCAGGCTGCTCAATGTGAACTATTGGTCTCAGCTGCACACTTCAACAACCAAAGGAATTTATTTGCAAATGTCAGTTACATATGAAGGATTTGTTCCAACAATGCTCCCTGCAACATTGCAACACTTTGATAAATCTTAAACACATTAAAAAAAAAAAGTTTTTCACATTGAACAAAGTCTTTCACATCTTCAATGGACTTTAGTTGAACCTTGCACATGTTTTTGCAATTACACCCTGCCGAAAGTGGAAAAAAAAAAACAACGTTCCCATCCCAATTGGAAAAAGTTTCAATGCCTTTTCTAAGGTGCAACTAAGAGTACTAGTAGCGTAGTGAGTAAGTCATTGTGCTTCAAACACAAGTTCATAGGTTCAATCCTGATGTGGGGCATTCAGAAAAATTGTCAGTTGTACTTTTTGTTTTTTTCATTTTTTATACATATGCAGTTTCATTTCAATCATTCAGCATAGTTTAATAAATGGGCATTCACAGTTGCTCTTATTTCAATAATAGCTGGTTCTAGTTTGGTTTGGTTTTGGTTTACAGGTAGGGTCTGAGTTAGGTCTCGTTTTATTTTATTGTTTTCTTTGATTTTTGCACAGCCTAATGTCCCATCCTCCCCCACAGGTTCCATAATCCTGCCACATCCAAGACCTGTAAATAAATGTTACAATCGTCTATACTTGTTTTGTCTCCATCTGTGGTTGTCAGGTTGCACCCCTCCCAGGGAACGTAACAATAAGCGAACTACAGTAGCCTGAAAGCTAGCTTATAGGTCTACTAGAGTTGGCTACAGTAGCTGGGACCTGCATTATTATGCTTGTTCTAGTTTCCAGTAAATAGAAAACAAAACATGATGTAATTAAAAAAGTTTTAAGCGTCATACTTTAACCTCTGATTGAAAACCAAATGAATCTGAACAAGAAATGACCTCTTTCAGATGATGACATCGACAGAAAATAAAAAAATTGACCCGTGGCCACAGAATATTAACGAGAAGGAGATGATCAACTTGTGGTCAGGCGTAACTAATCTATCAACATGTGAAACATCAGCATATTCTGTTGTACTTGTTTCAAACTGCACTGCCAGCCTGAAAATTAAATATTTCTTTCTTAGGTGTTGTGACAAGTCATGTTGTGATCTATGAGTTGTGATAAAGTTATTTCAGGGTATCATTGGAAACCATTTCAGTATATTTGGGGTTTTTGAGTAGGACTCCATGAAATCTCCCTCCAGGGCAACAAAAGTGCAGGTTGACATTTTGTCTTGTGTTCACTCATTAATCGCATGTGACTAACTTAAAACACTAACTTTTGCAATATTTTCTTTCTTTCTCCAGCAGTTAAGCTAATATGTTGCACAACTCTTAGTCTGGGATAGATTGTTTCCAACAGTTAAAAATCCAATTTTCACTCACTGGTAGAGGTTTTTAACACTCTGCTCATCGCTGGTAACGCTGTAATGAGGTCCTTCAGAGCGAGAGAAGAAGAAATGCGTTACTTCTCCTCTGCTGAAGCCAACTCGAGCAGTAAGCTCAATCTCTACGTTATATGACTCCTAGAAATTAGAGAACAAATATCATTTTAACCAATTATCAATATCAGACTCAGTGTATGTCTACAAATGGAGAACATCCAAGTGGATCTAACTGGCTTACTTTAGGTCGAGTACCAAAGAAATTCAGACCACCTTCGGGGTAGAGGAAGAGAGCGTAGGAGTCTTTCTCATCGTAACCAATCACTGCTTGGAAAGTATTGACCTTTGGAAAAAGAAAAGACATAGTTAGACATAGACATATTTAGCTTTATGCATTTGTATGTTTAGAAACTAAATTTAGTGAATTCACTGAAAAAATGAACAGGTCACATTTAATTTGTCTTTATGATGCCACTTTCACAAGATAAAAGAAGTCTACACCAGTATAGATGACTTGCGTCGAGATTATATTTTAAACTTTCCATTTTATTAGTACCACTATCCTTGCTAATCACATAAATCAACCCAGATGCAATAAAATTAGTTAATGTAAACTGTGTGGAGAATAAAATTACAAAAGATGCAAGTATAATGTATTTTAAGTACATGTGAAGTGTAAGGGGCAGTCTGGAAATGTTTCATGAACACTTTGCTTTTTAGTCTTTATATCACAAAGTTTATTTTTACAGCAACTAGTAAGTTTACATGTATTTTGAAGTCAGACTAAAATGTACACATGTATTTTAAGTCCTGTCTTTGGTACCAACACATTTTTTTTATTCTATCATGAAAATGAACTTAGTTCACATGTGGAAAACATCTACACTATTCACAAAAAGTTAGGGATATTCAGCTTTTGGGTGAAATTTCACAACAAGCCTAAAATGCATTCAAACCTGTACAGGTGAACTTAATGTGATCTTCTCTAAGCTTTTAAATGCACATGTCCAACTGTTAAATGTTTCAATAAATTTTGCACAAGTTGCTGTTCTCTAACAAGGAGCTTAACGGCAAAAATCACGGCAGGTGTGTGATCCTTGAATTGACCAATAAATGTCCTGGTTCAATTAGAGCTGGTGTTTAAACAGTTGTCCTCATCATGCTGTTCACATTTTGACATCATGAGACCAAGACGACACCTAACAATGGAACAACAGTCCCTTGCCATTGCGATGCTTCAAACAGGACGTTCTCAGACAGAAGTGGCCACTGAGCTTGGAGTGTCACAGAGTGTCATCAGCAGGTTGCAACAGAGATATGGAGAGACTGGAAGAGTCACAGAAAGGCCTAGAAGTGGACGTCCTTTGGCCACATCCCGTGCTGATGACCGCTACATTGTGAACACTGCCCTGAGAAACCGGATGATGAATGCCACTCAACTCCAGGCACGTTTAAGAGAGGTGAGAGGCACCCAAGTGTCACGTCAGACCATTGGAAACCGTTTCCATCAGCGTGGTCTGCGTGCTAGACAACCTGCACGGGTACCTGACCACACCACCAGGCACAGGCATCATCGTCTTGCATGGGCCAGGGAGCATTTACGCTGGACGAGGAACCAGTGGGCCTCAGTGCTGTTCTCTGATGAAAGTCGATTCACACTGAGCAGAAATGATGGCCGGCAACCATGTTGGAGACGTCAGGGAGAACGCTATGCATCAGCCACTGTTGTCACCAGGCCAGCTTTTGGTGGTGGCGGTGTTACAGTGTGGGCAGGGGTGTCCACTTGGTACAGAACTGCCCTACACTTTGTGAATGGTACAGTGACAAGCCCATACTACCTGAATAACATCATTAATCCAGTGATTGTGCCCCTACATGAACAGCACAGGCCTAATTTCATCTTCATGGACGACAATGCTCCTGCTCATCGAGGCCGCATCATCAGGGAACGGCTGTTGGAGACTGGTGTACCTCAAATGGAATGGCCTGCACTCTCTCCAGACCTGAATCCCATTGAAAACCTGTGGGATCAGCTGAGCCGTCGTGTAGAGGCTCGAGACCCTGCACCCCAGAACCTCAATGACCTGAGGGCTGCCCTTCAAGAAGAGTGGGATGCCATGCCTCAGCAGGCAATAAGTTGCCTTGTGAACAGCATGAGACGTCGTTGTCAAGCTGTAATTGATGCTCAAGGGCACATGACCAGATATTGAGACGTTCAAATTTTTTGTTGTGGTGTAACTACCATTGTTGTTACCTTTTGTGTTGAATGAATTTTTTGAGATGAGGAAATCAGTAGTGCATCCTTCTACTTAAATGTCTTACTTTTATGATATTATGTCACTGTAGCATGAACATATTGCATTTTCCATAAATCTCACCTGAAAGCCAAATATCCCTAACTTTTTGTGAGTAGTGTATTTAAGTGTTGCTAGCATAAGCCACGTTACCAGACAACAAAAACCTGTTTAACTAGTAAAGTATGTTGACCTGTCTGGTTTTTTCTCTGCTTTGACCGCTGCTGTCTACATTTTATACTTTGAACTTCATGACAAAATGAACAAAGCATTCCCCTTTAAGAAAAAAGCACCTCAACACTGGCATTAGCATGAGCTAATAGCTAATAGTAGCGTTAGCTCTGTGAAGAACATGCAAATGTTTTTACTCTGACTAGAAGTTTCTGTTTCCAACCTTATGACTCAACAACTAAACACACAAAATGGGATTATTCTCATCTTTTAAATCATTTATTCGCCACTAGATGGCAGAAGAATGAGACCTCAGTGATGTTTAAACGTAGCGCGGCTCTGCTAGCATCAGACGGAGGAGGTCACCTGTGTGTGTAGACACTCATCCCTGCTAAACCAACTTGAAATCATTCACTCCTCATGTTTAAACTTCGCATCTCCCCCTTTCTCCCTGTATCTCCTCCCCCTTCCTCTCTCATCTCTTGCTCCACTGAGTTTCATGGACTTCTCACCCCTCCCTCCCCCGCTTTGCATCCACCACAAGCAATGCCAGATCTGTGTTTCCATATGTCTATGTTGCATAATGGGGAAGAACCCAATTATTTATACACACACACACACACACACACACACACCTTGGACTCATAACTCCCATCCCACCCAGTCCAGATGTTGATCTCCCAGCTGTCTTCCTGTGTCTGAGCATCTTGCGTGATGTTCGCCATGTTCGCCACAGGGAAGCAGACAAACACAGATGTCCCTCAGCCTATATTCATCTGATGTCAACGTATGTGGGTCTGTTCCTAATTGTTTACATCAACATCTTTAACCTATCTTGTTGTTTGTGGGTGGAGAAGACTTTGTAGTCTCCAGACTCTTTGTAATTAGCGAATCGGGGGGTCGTGTTTTTTTTGTCTGTATGGAAGCCGGGTCGGATGTTTCTCGTGCAACAACTGTCCCTGTAATAATCTTTTAGTGGCATTTTCTGCATCAACAAGCAAATGGACTGCAATGTCAGGAGACATAAGGTAGAAAATAAAGTAGAAACACCCCCAGCATACGCGCTCCGTGGCAGTAAGTTCTCTGGTGAATTCTCACATGATTTCACAGGCCGAGTTTCCACACCGCTTCTCATCAAGCTGGCTGGGAAATCTCTGCAAGATGCCCTAACAAACTGTGGCCACACGTCCGTGTGTCCGAGTGTCCACACGTCCGTGTGTCCGAGTGGCCACACGTCCGTGTGTCCGTGTGTCCACACGTCCGTGTGTCCGAGTGGCCACACGTCCGTGTGTCCGTGTGTCCACACGTCCGTGTGTCCGAGTGGCCACACGTCCGTGTGTCCGTGTGTCCACACGTCCGTGTGTCCGAGTGGCCACACGTCCGTGTGTCCGAGTGGCGACACGTCCGTATGTCCGAGTGGCCACATGTCCGTATGTCCGAGTGGCCACATGTCCGTATGTCCAAGTGGCCACAAGTCCGTGTGTCCGAGTGGCCACATGTCCGTGTGTCCGCCGTGTGTCCGAGTGGCCACACGTCCGTATGTCCGAGTGGCGACATGTCCGTATGTCCGAGTGGCCACATGTCCGTATGTCCAAGTGGCCACAAGTCCGTGTGTCCGAGTGGCCACAAGTCCGTGTGTCCGCCGTGTGTCCGAGTGGCCACACGTCCGTGTGTCCGTGTGTCCACACGTCCGTGTGTCCGAGTGGCCACATGTCCGTGTGTCCGAGTGGCCACATGTCCGTGTGTCCGAGTGGCCACATGTCCGTGTGTCCGAGTGGCCACATGTCCGTATGTCCGAGTGGCCACATGTCCGTGTGTCCGTGTGTCCACACGTCCGTGTGTCCGAGTGGCCACATGTCCGTATGTCCGAGTGGCCACACGTCCGTGTGTCCGTGTGTCCACACGTCCGTGTGTCCGAGTGGCCACACGTCCGTGTGTCCGAGTGGCCACATGTCCGTATGTCCGAGTGGCGACATGTCCGTATGTCCGAGTGGCCACATGTCCGTATGTCCGAGTGGCCACATGTCCGTATGTCCAAGTGGCCACAAGTCCGTGTGTCCGAGTGGCCACATGTCCGTGTGTCCGCCGTGTGTCCGAGTGGCCACACGTCCGTATGTCCGAGTGGCGACATGTCCGTATGTCCGAGTGGCCACATGTCCGTATGTCCAAGTGGCCACAAGTCCGTGTGTCCGAGTGGCCACAAGTCCGTGTGTCCGCCGTGTGTCCGAGTGGCCACACGTCCGTGTGTCCGTGTGTCCACACGTCCGTGTGTCCGAGTGGCCACATGTCCATGTGTCCGAGTGGCCACATGTCCGTGTGTCCGAGTGGCCACATGTCCGTATGTCCGAGTGGCCACATGTCCGTATGTCCGAGTGGCCACATGTCCGTATGTCCAAGTGGCCACATGTCCGTATGTCCGAGTGGCCACATATCCGTATGTCCGAGTGTCCACATGTCCGTGTGTCCACATGTCCGTGTGTCCGAGTGTCCACATGTCCGTATGTCCGAGTGGCCACATGTCCGTATGTCCGAGTGGCCACATGTCCGTATGTCCGAGTGGTGACATGTCCGTATGTCCGAGTGGCCACATATCCGTATGTCCAAGTGGCCACAAGTCCGTGTGTCCGAGTGGCCACAAGTCCGTGTGTCCGCCGTGTGTCCGAGTGGCCACACGTCCGTATGTCCGAGTGGCGACATGTCCGTATGTCCGAGTGGCCACATGTCCGTATGTCCAAGTGGCCACAAGTCCGTGTGTCCGAGTGGCCACAAGTCCGTGTGTCCGCCGTGTGTCCGAGTGGCCACACGTCCGTGTGTCCACACGTCCGTGTATCCGAGTGGCCACATGTCCGTGTGTCCGAGTGGCCACATGTCCGTATGTCCGAGTGGCCACATGTCCGTATGTCCGAGTGGCCACATGTCCGTATGTCCGAGTGGCCACATGTCCGTATGTCCGAGTGGCCACATGTCCGTATGTCCGAGTGGCCACATGTCCGTATGTCCGAGTGGCCACATGTCCGTATGTCCGAGTGTCCACATGTCCGTGTGTCCACATGTCCGTGTGTCCACATGTCCGTGTGTCCGAGTGGCCACATGTCCGTATGTCCGAGTGTCCACATGTCCGTGTGTCCACATGTCCGTGTGTCCGAGTGTCCACATGTCCGTATGTCCGAGTGGCCACATGTCCGTATGTCCGAGTGGCCACATGTCCGTATGTCCAAGTGGCCACAAGTCCGTGTGTCCGAGTGGCCACAAGTCCGTGTGTCCGCCGTGTGTCCGAGTGGCCACACGTCCGTGTGTCCGTGTGTCCACACGTCCGTGTGTCCGAGTGGCCACACGTCCGTGTGTCCGAGTGGCCACATGTCCGTATGTCCGAGTGGCCACATGTCCGTATGTCCGAGTGGCAACATGTCCGTATGTCCGAGTGGCCACATATCCGTATGTCCGAGTGTCCACATGTCCGTGTGTCCACATGTCCGTGTGTCCGAGTGTCCACATGTCCGTATGTCCGAGTGGCCACATGTCCGTATGTCCGAGTGGCCACATGTCCGTATGTCCGAGTGGTGACATGTCCGTATGTCCGAGTGGCCACATATCCGTATGTCCAAGTGGCCACAAGTCCGTGTGTCCGAGTGGCCACAAGTCCGTGTGTCCGCCGTGTTTCCGAGTGGCCACACGTCCATATGTCCGAGTGGCGACATGTCCGTATGTCCGAGTGGCCACATGTCCGTATGGCCAAGTGGCCACAAGTCCGTGTGTCCGAGTGGCCATAAGTCCGTGTGTCCGCCGTGTGTCCGAGTGGCCACACGTCCGTGTGTCCACACGTCCATGTATCCGAGTGGCCACACGTCCGTGTGTCCGCCGTGTGTCCGAGTGGCCACATGTCCGTATGTCCGAGTGGCCACATGTCCGTATGTCCGAGTGGCCACATGTCCGTATGTCCGAGTGGCCACATGTCCGTATGTCCGAGTGGCCACATGTCCGTATGTCCGAGTGGCCACATGTCCGTATGTCCGAGTGTCCACATGTCCGTGTGTCCACATGTCCGTGTGTCCGAGTGTCCACATGTCCGTATGTCCGAGTGGCCACATGTCCGTATGTCCGAGTGGCCACATGTCCGTATGTCCGAGTGGTGACATGTCCGTATGTCCGAGTGGCCACATATCCGTATGTCCAAGTGGCCACAAGTCCGTGTGTCCGAGTGGCCACAAGTCCGTGTGTCCGCCGTGTGTCCGAGTGGCCACACGTCCGTATGTCCGAGTGGCGACATGTCCGTATGTCCGAGTGGCCACATGTCCGTATGTCCAAGTGGCCACAAGTCCGTGTGTCCGAGTGGCCACAAGTCCGTTTGTCCGCCGTGTGTCCGAGTGGCCACACGTCCGTGTGTCCACACGTCCGTGTGTCCGAGTGGCCACATGTCCGTGTGTCCGAGTGGCCACATGTCCGTATGTCCGAGTGGCCACATGTCCGTATGTCCGAGTGGCCACATGTCCGTATGTCCGAGTGGCCACATGTCCGTATGTCCGAGTGTCCACATGTCCGTATGTCCGAGTGGCCACATGTCCGTATGTCCGAGTGGCCACATGTCCGTATGTCCGAGTGGCCACATGTCCGTATGTCCGAGTGTCCACATGTCCGTGTGTCCACATGTCCGTGTGTCCGAGTGTCCACATGTCCGTATGTCCGAGTGGCCACATGTCCGTATGTCCGAGTGGCCACATGTCCGTATGTCCGAGTGTCCACATGTCCGTGTGTCCACATGTCCGTGTGTCCGAGTGTCCACATGTCCGTATGTCCGAGTGGCCACATGTCCGTATGTCCGAGTGGCCACATGTCCGTATGTCCGAGTGTCCACATATCCGTATGTCCGAGTGGCCACATGTCCGTATGTCCGAGTGGCCACATGTCCGTATGTCCGAGTGGCGACATGTCCGTATGTCCGAGTAGCCACATGTCCGTATGTCCGAGTGGCGACATGTCCATATGTCCGAGTGGCCACATATCCGTATGTCCGAGTGTCCACATGTCCGTGTGTCCGTGTGTCCACATGTCCGTGTGTCCGAGTGTCCACATGTCCGTATGTCCGAGTGGCCACATGTCCGTATGTCCGAGTGGCCACATGTCCATATGTCCGAGTGGCCACATGTCCGTATGTCCGAGTGGCGACATGTCCGTATGTCCGAGTGTCCACATATCCGTATGTCCGAGTGGCCACATGTCCGTATGTCCGAGTGGCGACATGTCCGTATGTCCGAGTGGCCACATGTCCGTATGTCCGAGTGTCCACATGTCCGTATGTCCGAGTGTCCACATGTCCGTATGTCCGAGTGGCCACACGTCCGTGTGTCCAAGTGGCGACATGTCCGTATGTCCGAGTGGCCACATGTCCGTATGTCCGAGTGGCCACATGTCCGTATGTCCGAGTGGCCACATGTCCGTATGTCCGAGTGGCCACATGTCCGTATGTCCGAGTGGCCACATGTCCGTATGTCCGAGTGGCCACACGTCCGTGTGTCCAAGTGGCGACATGTCCGTATGTCCGAGTGGCCACATGTCCGTATGTCCGAGTGGCCACATGTCCGTATGTCCGAGTGGCCACATGTCCGTATGTCCGAGTGGCCACATGTCCGTGTGTCCGAGTGGCCACATGTCCGTATGTCCGAGTGGCGACATGTCCGTATGTCCGAGTGGCCACATATCCGTATGTCCAAGTGGCCACAAGTCCGTGTGTCCGAGTGGCCACAAGTCCGTGTGTCCGCCGTGTGTCCGAGTGGCCACACGTCCGTATGTCCGAGTGGCGACATGTCCGTATGTCCGAGTGGCCACATGTCCGTATGTCCAAGTGGCCACAAGTCCGTGTGTCCGAGTGGCCACAAGTCCGTGTGTCCGCCGTGTGTCCGAGTGGCCACACGTCCGTGTGTCCACACGTCCGTGTGTCCGAGTGGCCACATGTCCGTATGTCCGAGTGGCCACATGTCCGTATGTCCGAGTGGCCACATGTCCGTGTGTCCGTGTGTCCACATGTCCGTGTGTCCGAGTGTCCACATGTCCGTATGTCCGAGTGGCCACATGTCCGTATGTCCGAGTGGCCACATGTCCGTATGTCCGAGTGGCCACATGTCCGTATGTCCGAGTGGCCACATGTCCGTATGTCCGAGTGGCCACATGTCCGTATGTCCGAGTGGCCACATGTCCGTATGTCCGAGTGGCCACAAGTCCGTGTGTCCGAGTGGCCAAATGTCCGTATGTCCGAGTGGCCACATGTCCGTATGTCCGAGTGGCCACATGTCCGTATGTCCGAGTGGCGACATGTCCGTATGTCCGAGTGGCCACATGTCCGTATGTCCGAGTGGCCACATGTCCGTATGTCCGAGTGGCCACATGTCCGTATGTCCGAGTGGCGACATGTCCGTATGTCCGAGTGGCCACATGTCCGTATGTCCGAGTGGCGACATGTCCGTATGTCCGAGTGGCCACATGTCCGTATGTCCGAGTGGCGACATGTCCGTATGTCCGAGTGGCCACATGTCCGTATGTCCGAGTGGCCACATGTCCGTATGTCCGAGTGGCCACATGTCCGTATGTCCGAGTGGCGACATGTCCGTATGTCCGAGTGGCGACATGTCCGTATGTCCAAGTGGCCACAAGTCCGTGTGTCCGAGTGGCCACATGTCCGTGTGTCCGAGTGGCCACATGTCCGTGTGTCCGAGTGGCCACATGTCCGTGTGTCCGAGTGGCCACATGTCCGTATGTCCGAGTGGCGACATGTCCGTATGTCCGAGTGGCCACATGTCCGTATGTCCGAGTGGCGACATGTCCGTATGTCCGAGTGGCCACATGTCCGTATGTCCGAGTGGCGACATGTCCGTATGTCCGAGTGGCCACATGTCCGTATGTCCGAGTGGCCACATGTCCGTATGTCCGAGTGGCCACATGTCCGTGTGTCCGAGTGGCCACACGTCCGTGTGTCCGAGTGGCCACAAGTCCGTGTGTCCGAGTGGCCACACGTCCGTGTGTCCGAGTGGCCACACGTCCGTGTGTCCGAGTGGCCACATGTCCGTATTTCTGTCCCACTGAGAGAATACGCAGACGCAGATGAAAGACTTTCAGACGGTGCAGCTCAACAGCCAACCTCCCAGCAGGCATCCTGCCGTCACACCTTTTCTTTCTTTGTTTTTATGGCGACCAGACAAAAGCAGAGACTTTAATTGTCTCTGGGAACTACAAGTGTTTGTTTTCTGCCTTATCCTGACTGATTTATTTTCACCTATTAAGTTTATAAAGACTCTTATTTATGATTTAGTTGTATTTTTAAAAAGTTTGGAAAGGCTCTTATTTATTTATTCATTTTTATGTATTCAAAAAAAGTGATCATTCACTTTATGTATTTTTATTTAGTTAGTTTGTAAATCACTTTATTTGTTTGTTTATTTATTTATTGTTTTTAAACAGTTTGCAAAGTCTCTTTTTTATTTTTTATTTATTTATTAATTTTCATTTTTCAAAAGTTAGGTATTTATTTAGTTTTATTTTTAAAAAGTTTGCAAAGGCTCTTCATAATTATTTTTTTTTAAATTTGCAAAGTCTCATTTAATTATTCATTTTATTTATAAAAAAAAATATCATTCATTTTACATATTTTTATTTATTCAGTTTGCCAAGTCACTTTATTTATTTATTTATTCAATTATTTATTTATCTATTTATGTATTATTTCTTTTTTAAAAAAAAAGCTTGCAAACTCTCTAGTTTTTAAAAGTTTGCAAAGGCTCTTATTTATTTATTCATTTTATTTACAAAAAAAAAGTTATCATTCACTTTATATAAGTTTTATTTTGTTTGCCAAGCCACTTTATTTATTTATTTATTTATTTATTTATTATATTTCAAAAGTCTGCAAAGTCTCAGCACTGGAAAAACACCAGACATTTCATTTGGAGAAATCCATCCATTTACTTGGTTAAATTTAGGACAATTTGACTTCATAGTTTTTTGCGGCTGTTCTGAATGACAATCGTTATCTGTAGCCGGAAACCACTCCGGCTAGCCTTCAGCATTCCATGGACTCGGAGTCGGGATGAATAACGCTGCATTTGTTTGTTGGTTGCCTGTTTCAGCTTGCCGGCTGAAGCACAGCTGCAAACAGGCAAAAGTGAGACAGACGGCAGCTGCAGTCCAGTTGCCAGCATCCCCTGGACTGCCTACAGCGTGGGAACTGGCAAACACATGCACACACACCACAACCCAGGATTGTGGTCAGCAGCCGTCCAGTCAGTTATGACTTCAGCTACACTCAACAGGATCTTTGCTCTTTTAAAGCTGGAGGAAATTGGAAAACTTCGTGGCTTCTGAATGGTTTTCAAAACCTTTAATCAGGTCTCGAGCACATGTTCTGTAAAAGAAACATCCAAAAAGTTTCAATGTGAACGTCCCCGACGACGAGCCGGTGGGCGGTGAGAGTAATGCTTTCAAGGTTTCCAGCCTTTTATTGGACATTAAAGCAGCGCAGTCAGGGGATCCCTGTTGTTTGTGTAGTGTAAACTGGATGTGTCCCACGGCACGAGGACAGAATAACATGTTATGAAAGTTGAAGTACAGTCGCAGCCTGCTTTGAGGAGGAATGAACATAATTCATGGGGTGCCCCCCAGTGTCCCTGTATGGAGGCCTCAGAAACAACAAACAGCAACAACACTTTCCTCTATATTGTACCACAGAAGAAAGTTCATGTTTGTGTTATCTTGCAATGTTGTACCAAGCGGTTTTAATGTTGTAAATGCTGCTCTGCCCCTTTATTAGTAACATATCTGAGGAGAGGCCCCCACTGGATGAGGATCTAAACGAAACAGGGGTGACTTCACCGTCAAACTGGAACAATGTTGACTAAAACAATCCTGCAGTCGTTCTTTGGTTAGTTATACATTCAGATTTAAGTTCTTAATTTCAATAGAAAAGGCCCTGAACTCTGATTTTGGACTGAAAGTTGAAACAAAATCTCACTAGCTTAATTTTTTTCATTTTTAGCCACGTGTATAAATAGCGGTGAAAACTTAAGCTATTTATTAACACTTCTGTCAGCTCATATCTTAGTAAATCAGTCACACACACAACTGTTTGACCTATCAGAAATGTTATTTTCATATCTTTAAAATTAAGATTTGTAAATGCTAGTAGTAACTTCTCACGCTAATGTCAGCTAGCCGGGTGGGAGGGAGTATTCGACTGGTTTCAGACAAGCAGCTGAACTGGGAATGGATTTGGTGTGAACATCCAAATCTTTTAGTTCAGACTTTCAGCTCGGCTTAGCGTAACACAAAGATTAAATGTATGTGTAAATAGCTACAAATCCCTGGAAACACTCGCTAATAGCTCTTTGGTTTGCATCCAGAGGAAGAAAAAACATCCAGAGTATAGCGATGAAAAACAAATAAAATTCATTTCTCATTTGATTAAATGGGATATTACCCAAAACCAAATTTTTCTTGATAGTTAGATATGCCTAACGTGTTGCGTGTGGTTCTTGTTTTCTTTTAGGTGCTCTTGATGATTACCTGCTTTTTTTTCCTAATGAAACACAAAGACGCTTTCTGTAGAGTTTATTTTACAGGTTTAAAAGCTGCTTTCTAAGCTTTTTGTCCCAGTCGGGTTTTGTTTGTACCAGTTTTATTACCTCATCTAAGGAAGTTCTGTTTTTACTTGTGTAAAAAAACTGTTTTTGCGTAAAGTTTGTTCTGACTTTACACAAAAACTACTTGGCAAATTTTTCTAAAAATGGGTCATAGTCAGTGGTTCAGTTGGAATTACCTGGAAGAAATGTCTACACTAAACTAGATAGAAGTTTGAACATAGAAACAGTCTGCAAGATTAAAAGACTTCAGTAGTAAATATTGTTATTTTGTACAAGTTGAAAGAACAGCTAGGCTAAAGATATCTGGTCTTCATTTCCAGTCCACATACATCACAGTAGTTTGTAAATATGTTAATATTCACAATCAATAAGGTCATTTTAGAGGTATGTTTGATCACCAATTCATTTAATAATATATACTTAAAAAAAAGAACATAGGAATATAAAGTAGGGTGGAAATCACAGTACTGGTGGAAATTAGCTGCTTGGTGGAGGTTTGCGCGCTACAAGTGCTTCTCTATTTTATCTTCTGTACCTTTGCCTCCAATTTCTTTTTTCACATTCTCTTTTTCTCTTCTATATAATTAATTTTTAATTTAAGATCAACAAAATACAAGATAAAGAACAATTTTCAGGTTCCACAAAACTTCATCACTTTATGCTAATCAAGCTCGCTTTGGGGAAGCTAATTTGTTAAGCTAACATTAGCAATAAAACCACCCTGTTGCAAGATGCTGGAAAGAATAAAAACAGAAAATGATTAATCATAATGAGCTACATTTTCATTACATTTCCTCCCAAAATAAAAGTGATATTTCAAAAATTTCATCAAAGAATTGTGATTTACAGGTGTTTCCATTCAATGGTGTTTAGTGCAAAACACCACGTTATTCTTGTAGATCAGGGGTGTGAAACTCCAGTCCTCAAAGGCCAGTATCCAACAGGTTTCTGTTGTTTCCCTCTACCAACACAGCTGGTTCAGATCAAATGGATCCAGCAGCTTCTTGTCAACCTATTTATGAATTTTGATCAGGTTTGTTGGGAACATGGAGACAACAAAAACCTGCAGGATACCTGCCCTCGAGGACTGGAGTTTGACACCTGTGTTGTAGATTGTCATCCTGCGACACCCCACTTTGCTTTTTGGAGCTTCTATTTACATGTCTGGTGATGTGGAAATGTGGAAGAAAGTGTTTCCATTGCACTTTTGTGAAATTTTCTACACTTTTACATCTGAAAAACTGCCTTATTAGTGTTATTTGATCATTTTTTTCACTGCAATATTTAGCTTTAACGCATTTCTAAGGGTAATGGAAATACAGCTATAGTTAATACAAGTGTGTGTGTGTTTAAAGAGGTAATTCCTTTCCCGTTAACCTATGCTAATAGCATTTCAAACTCTACATCTATAGAAAACACAACCACCTCTCAGAAGCATGTGTACCTTCAGTCATTTGGTTTATTTCCCTCGTGTTCTGATGTTATGTCTTCCCTTTTGCTCCACTTCTCACCACATCTGACCCCAAAACACCATGAAGTCTGCCCCTTCCCCCAAAACACCACCCTCCTCATAAACCCTTAAAACACACACCTCAGTTCACACACACTTACCATTCCTCCCCCACCCATCACCTCTGGCTAATCTCTTCAAAGAAAGATGCTATCAGTGCAAAGAAAGACCCAGTGAAGCAAATGGTAGGCGAGACCTAAACAGCTCCAGTCTGAGAAGTCAGAGACCATTTAAATACCACAAATATACAGAATTCTCAGAGAAAGGCTGAACATTTAAGAGGTGGAAACCAGCCTCCTTTTAAACTTTGTCATCAGTGGAGCGAAAGCGGAAGGCGTAATTCTGATTTTCAGGCTCAGAGAAGATGCTTTTGATGCTTTAGCTCAGTCAAACTAGGTGTCTCAGACAGGTCTGATAAGGCTCGATGTAAGCTTCCGCTAGGCTGTTTCAGTCAGGAATAAGACCAAAAGAAGAAGCCCAAACACAAAGGAGAGGGTGGGACACTCAAAGAGAGATCCCCTGGGTTGGTTTCTTCTTAAATCTACTGCTCTCTTCACCCCACTATCCCACTTGCTACACCCAAGCAACTACAAAGCAGCGTTTGTTTGATCGACAACTGCAGTAAGCCTAGCTTTGCTTGGAGTCCTTCCCAAAGCTGAGCTCAAACAAAGCCTCTAAAGCTCATAGAGGAAACTCTAATAGAGTAATGGAGGGTTGTGATTTATGAGTTACTTCCCTTGGAAGCAGCTTGAAGTTGGAGCTATTTTTTTAAAAATTAAAAGGGTTTTCCTAAAAATATGATGGACGGTCTTTGATTTGAAGCGTGTTGCGTAACTGGCTGGTGAAACTAAACTAAGATGCTTTTCTTTGAGATGGAAAGGAGACAGGTGCTTAGCAGGAGGTGTGCTTAGCCCACTTAAAGTCATATTATTAGTGCAACAGCTGAAGCAGCAGGAGCATTTGTCAAACAGCCCACGGACACCATTCTGCTTCTCTAGAGCCTTTTGTAGCCGATTGCTACAATTTCAACTTTCAAGTACTCAGTATGTTTTAAAATTCTCTCAAGCAGCAGGATTAATCCAGTGGTGGGAGTCGGCGCTCTAAATGGCGCCAGTTTTGCAAGATGATAACAAATAGCGGCTAAACAAACACAGCGCAGGTCGTAGCCCACAGCTAACCAACAGACCCCCATCGTATTTCCTCATGACATCCTCCAAAATCCCCCGAATGATGAGAAATGTAGCTCAGAAAGTATCAGGTTGAAATATGAGACAGACTTTGGATGATTACAAGCCAACAATCAAGGAGGGGAGTACTAATGGCCAACGCATGAGTGGTCAAGGCATGCTAGCGTCTACCTGTGTTTGAACTGGAGGAAGGGATAATGAGTTTGTGAGGTGGGGGGGGCACATTGATGACATTTAAAGATGACCTCTGACCCTTTCAAAAGGTTAAGAGGCAGATTAGGAGGGTAAGGGGGAGGTTACAAATACACCCCAGGCTGATTACAAGTGATGCACAACTTCCAGGAATTTGAGGTTGTGTGTCTGAAGAACAAAAACATGCTGGTGATGGTTGAAAAACACATCTGTACAAGGTGAACCAGAGATACCAGCTCTATTCTGGACTTTCTTACCTTGTTTGAAGGCCCAGTTCCGCGAGTTTGCTCCTCATGTGCTGCAACATTCTCCCATGTTGCCACCACAGCGTGAGTGGGTATAAAATTAGCATCTGGGAACCCCCGATGCACCTCCTAGGTGAGCAAATGAATGAATGGAGGGGGAAGGGAAGGGAGGAGAAATAAAAAACGGAAAAAAACAATGGATTGAACTAATGGATGAGGAAACAAAAGAAGAATCAACAATCTGTGGTTAAGTACCAGTGAAGTTGTCGCTTTGCAATCACACAATACTAAAACGTACCTGCGATACTCTGTTAAGGACACTGGGCGTTTCAGTCACTCGATAATAAATCTGTCCTCGTCCTCCGCTGGTGTCGATGTCGGCCAGAAACGGCGCCACAACGGGAAAGTCTGTAGGAAAACCGTCGTCTACGTATTGCTTTTCCATCGGCAGGTCCTGGGCCGAAATGATGCCATTGGTGGCGACCTAGAGCAACAAACATAGAGCGATTTGGGACGACTGAATCCACCATTAACATCTTAAACCCCTTCATGGACTGCAGAAACAACCATCAACCCCTTCATGGACTGTAGAATCCAACATAAACCCCTGAAACCCCTTCATGGACTGTAGAATCCACCATAAACCCCTGAAACCCCATCATGGACTGTAGAATCCACCATAAACCCCTGAAACCCCATCATGGACTGTAGAATCCAACATAAACCCCTGAAACCCCTTCATGGACTGTAGAATCCACCATAAACCCCTGAAACCCCTTTATGGACTGTAGAATCCAACATAAACCCCTGAAACCCCTTCATGGACTGTAGAATCCAACATAAACCCCTGAAACCCCTTCATGGACTGTAGAAACCACCATAAACCCCTGAAACCCCTTCATGGACTGTAGAATCCAACATAAACCCCTGAAACCCCTCATGGACTGTAGAATCCACCATAAACCCCTGAAACCCCTTTATGGACTGTAGAATCCAACATAAACCCCTGAAACCCCTTCATGGACTGTAGAATCCACCATAAATCCCTGAAACCCCTTCATGGACTGTAGAATCCACCATAAACCCCTGAAACCCCATCATGGACTGTAGAATCCAACATAAACCCCTGAAACCCCTTTATGGACTGTAGAAACCACCATAAACCCCTGAAGCCCCATCATGGACTGTAGAAACCACCATAAACCCCTGAAACCCCTTCATGGACTGTAGAAACCACCATAAACCCCTGAAACCCCATCATGGACTGTAGAAACCACCATAAACCCCTGAAGCCCCTTCATGGACTGTAGAAACCACCATAAACCCCTGAAGCCCCTTCATGGACTGTAGAAACCACCATAAACCCCTGAAGCCCCTTCATGGACTGTAGAAACCACCATAAACCCCTGAAACCCCATCATGGACTGTAGAAACCACCATAAACCCCTGAAGCCCCTTCATGGACTGTAGAAACCACCATAAACCCCTGAAGCCCCTTCATGGACTGTAGAAACCACCATAAACCCCTGAAACCCCATCATGGACTGTAGAAACCACCATAAACCCCTGAAACCCCATCATGGACTGTAGAAACCACCATAAACCCCTGAAGCCCCATCATGGACTGTAGAAACCACCATAAACCCCTGAAACCCCTTTATGGACTGTAGAAACCACCATAAATCCCTGAAACCCCATCATGGACTGTAGAAACCACCATAAACCCCCGAAGCCCCATCATGGACTGTAGAAACCACCATAAACCCCTGAAGCCCCATCATGGACTGTAGAAACCACCATAAACCCCTGAAACCCCTTTATGGACTGTAGAAACCACCATAAACCCCTGAAGCCCCATCATGGACTGTAGAAACCACCATAAACCCCTGAAACCCCTTTATGGACTGTAGAAACCACCATAAACCCCTGAAACCCCATCATGGACTGTAGAAACCACCATAAACCCCCGAAGCCCCATCATGGACTGTAGAAACCACCATAAACCCCTGAAACCCCTTTATGGACTGTAGAAACCACCATAAACCCCTGAAGCCCCATCATGGACTGTAGAAACCACCATAAACCCCTGAAACCCCTTTATGGACTGTAGAAACCACCATAAACCCCTGAAACCCCATCATGGACTGTAGAAACCACCATAAACCCCTGAAACCCCATCATGGACTGTAGAAACCACCATAAACCCCCGAAGCCCCATCATGGACTGTAGAAACCACCATAAACCCCTGAAACCCCTTCATGGACTGTAGAAACCACCATAAACCCCTGAAGCCCCATCATGGACTGTAGAAACCACCATAAACCCCTGAAACCCCTTTATGGACTGTAGAAACCACCATAAACCCCTGAAGCCCCATCATGGACTGTAGAAACCACCATAAACCCCTGAAACCCCTTCATGGACTGTAGAAACCACCATAAACCCAATCATGGACTGCAGAATGAATGCCTCTTACAAAACCCTAAAGGATCTGCCCAGTTTATCTTCACACAGATTCAACCTACAGCGACGTACTTGTGAATTTCCTGATCATAAAGTGCCTAAATGTTGCTCTTGTCAGTTCAGAAGTTTACTGGGTTCTTCAGGGATAATACGTGGTGTTTGAGCTCAATGCTGGTGGCAAATCTGAAGTTTTTATCAACATTTTTTTTACATTTTTAAAGGTTTGTTTGTTCTACGTAAAAAAGCTCGTAGACTCTCAACCTAAACAGTCAGACATGATTTTAATATCTGGAAAACTTCCACACCTCATCTTAAGGACCTTTCAATCATCTCCTGCATCTGTTACAGACAATTTTTTACTGTTATCAAGAGGCTGAGCTATCCGTCACCTTACGCAGAAAACAGAGCAATACCACCGGAAATCAGGAGGGGGCAGTGTTGAATTATATAGCTGGCATGCACCTAGCTAAGGAACCAACCAGAGAAGAAGAAGGGGAACAGGAAGAAACAGAAGAAGAAAATGGCAAGGGAAAGAACATCAACATTATATAAACATAGACGCCGCATCGTATCACGCTGCCGCTACGAGCTGACGTATCATCTCGCCGCCATCTTGGATGGGTCTCCATGCGCCTCCAATGTATTTATCTGTAAGGTGTAGGTCCAACCACAACAATAACTTTTAGTTAAGTCAAGTTTTACCTGATTTTTCTCCCAGTTAGGTTTGTTACAAAGGGCAGATATATTGTTATGATACAGATCAGTGAAAAACATTAAAAACTACGCGCTAAAATATTTTTATAACGCTAAGGTAGCTACAATATAAATAAATGTAGAAATGAATTTGATCCTAACATGTTGGATTGTTTATTGATGCATTTGGATTTGTCTATTTTTATCTGGTCAAATAAATTATTATTCAACCTTGTGAAATGTAATTCCACACGACCTGTTTTCAATATTTCGCCGGTTATTACAACCGTATGCTGAACAGAATACAGGAATAGTTGCTGCTTTCTCTTGACTACGGTTGACTCTTTCTTTTATTTACATTTATTTATCAATATAGAGAGACAGTTGTACAAAGTCTGAAAAGTATTGTATCAAAACTGTGAAATTCAAAAGTTTCCCAGAAAAACACAGAGCATAAACCTCCGCCAAGTCCTTTAAAACGTTCCTGGATCCAAACGGTGATCCAGATCACCACCTTCCTTTTCACGTTTCCAGCAGGTCCTGAAAATTTCATGAAAATCCGTCCAGAACTTTTAAAGTTATCTTGAACACAAACAGACAAACAGATAAAGCCGGTAAAAACATAACCTCCTTGTTGGAGGTAATTATGCTACCGTGTAAAACTCTCTTTGTGAAGAAAAATGTTTTGTTTGTGTGTAATATATTCGTGTTGTTCCACAGAAAACAGTTTTGTGGGGAAACTCCGTTGACTGTTCAGCAAGACTCGAAAGCAGAGACCCATCCAATATGGCGGAGACCCATCCAATATGGCGGCGACGCTGGTCCACTCTCCAGCGCTCAATGAGGCGTATATATGATGTCTATGGGTAAGAACTGTAAGGATGGAGTCATCTTATGGTGGGAAAGAAAAGCTTTAGCCGAGTTCATGCCACAACTTTTTGGCAAATAAAAATTATATTTAGAAAATTTCCACAAATAATGATGAAATACGATGTAAATACAAAAAACAAAACTTCTCTGTTACACTTTTGCGATACATTTCTCTATCAAGACGTCTGAAAACCCAGAGCGTAAAAACGTTTTATGACATTCGTAAAAATATTTTAATATTCAGGTTTTGGGCGAGTTTGAGTGAGGAACTCAGAGAGTTGTTGGTTTTATTATAAACATGCTATATAAAACAGATTTCTAAAAATCTGGTTTATTTACAAGGAAAACAAACAGACTTTGCAACAGAAGCATCGTTATCTTCATGAAGATTTGTCAGAAAACTGCATGTGTGGAATGAGCATTGTCCTTATAATTGTGGCTCCATTCAAGAGAAAGAAACACATTTTCCGACACTTTAAATGTGTGTTTTACTTGTTTGCACTAAAAGGACTAAATATTTTTTCTATTAATGATGTTTTTATTCTATATATGAACAAATTATGACATCCGCATCATGTCTGTATGTTTGTTCCCAGCGACCTCACCTCTGCTGCTCATCCCACATATTTTCCTTACAAACGTTGCTCCATTTAATAAAAATAAACACATTTTCCAGCAGAGTTGTTCCTAAGAAGCATTGCTACCAAGAAATAATTTTTAAAAAATTAAATTTCCTTATTTTTAGGCAAAGTTTATTCAGATATTTAGTGTTTCTCGGTGTTTTGGGATTTGCCAACAGTTCCGGTGCTTTTCATGCTTGTCTGCACCAAATGCAGTATTTTTACAGAGTAATCATGTTTTTAAATTCAGTTTTATTATTTTATTTTATTGAATTTTCCCTGCTCATCCAACACATGCAAACACTTTTCCAAGTTTACATTCTTATTTATTCATTTTAGTTCTAATTAGCCTTAGTTTTAATAAACTACATTTCCTTTTTAAGTTTAAAATTCGTCTCAACTTTCTGGAACAGCTTCCTGACATTTGTGTGATCTGACTGGTAAAAGTGTTGCAGAGTGCAGTCCTTGTGATGATGAGCCTGGAAAGCTCCGTGATTTACCTGCACACTTACAAACTGTTGGTTTTTACATCTGGTGAATGTTAGACGTGTTTATCTTAGCAGGCAGCGGGAACAACTGCATCACAGAGAAATCTAATGCAAACATAAGGAATCATTTGCAGCCACTAAAACAGATGATAATGAACCCAGTACCCTCTTTGACCTGATTTCCCCCCCGTTCATGCATGTTACTGAGCCGGAGACTGCAGGTCAAACAGCTGCAGGTATCACCTGTCAGCAGCTGGAATCTGCAGCACACAGATGTACATAGAGGTACTTACATACAGCTGGGAGAAGGAGGAGGCGTAGAAGTGGAAGGGTTTAGGCAGGGACAGCACTTTGGACGTCTCATCGTCGCCTTCTGCCAGGATGAAATCCCCACTCAGAGAGCCATAAGGGAACAAATCAGCCCTGTGGATGGCGGCTGCCAGGCGCAGCCAGCAGCTCCAGCTCAGCAGAGCCACGGCCAGCAGGAAGCCTGTCTCCATGGTAGAGCCGGGATGGTCTGGAGCTCCGAGCAGAAAGAGAGAGCTGCAGCTGGACCCAGAGAGGGGATCTCACCTCCTCCTCCTCCTCCTCCTCCTGCAGAGACCCCCTTAGTCAGCCGGGAGGGAGGAGCCAAGGAGCCGAGCCCCGCTGTGATTGGCTGGCGTCGGGCTGAGTGACAGCTGGCCACCAGGAACATCTGGATCGTATTAAAACAAGACAAACAGAGCATTTTTAATCCGGATGTAACTTCATCTGTTTCAGCCTGACATGGTGGCGGAGGGGGAACGCAGACAAAACACTCCACATCCATAATTATTCATCTATTTTTACTTTAAAGTCCACATTTTTATCTTTTACAAACAAACAGGAAACGCTTCTTTAAAAAAAAACAAAAAAAAACATTAAAGTGGTAAATTTAACCATTTCATCAAATATGGTCGAATTTAAAAAAGTGAGTAAAAACAAAAATAGCATGAATTATTTAAAACGTAAAGCAGAAGAATGTGTCGTATTTTAGACTTTTGTAAGAACTATTAGGTCCAGTTGTAAATAAATAAATGGATTTTTCTAATTGATGGGGATCTGATCGGGTTTATTAATCAGCATCTGGAAACATTCAGAATAACAAGCTGATTGGTTCCACAGTCCCAAACAAATCAATGAATGAAGAAGTCTATTTCAGACCTTTGCAATCACTAACGAGTCCATATTTAAAATTAAATAAATATCAGAGGACTTTTTAAAAGATAATTTAAAAACATTTTTGCAAATACTTAAAAATCCACAGTGGGAATCTTTACGTTCATTTTCAACATAAAATAAATAAAACATAAAAACCACCCATTCACATGAAACAAAGTTATTATTATTTTATTTCAGGGCTCTAAAATAACAAGGTTGCACATTTTTCATTTAAATAATCATAAAACACCATCTGCCATAATCAATCACTTTAAAACATTTTCCTTTGTAATAATTTTAATTCTGTTTTCATTCCAGTTAAATCAGATTCAAACTGGTGCTTTTCCGCCTCCCAGTGGCTGCAACGAGAACTGCAGCTGACGTTTCAACTCATTATGATTAAAAATCTTTAAAAGATGAGAAACATTAAAACCCAAAAACAAATATTATCAAATAAAAGCCTGAGAAAAACTTAAAGAATAAAAGCCTAAAAAAAAGAGCTAAAAACTTTTTTAAAAAATTAAAATGAAGGGAAAGTCTGAAAATACGAGTTGGAAAATAAAAGCCTAAACTAAAAAATATAATCATGAAAATAAGTTAGAAACAGAAAAACACAAAAATACAAAGTCTAAAATAAAAGTCTTAAGAAAATAAAATAAAATGAAAACCTGGAGAAAACTTAAAAAATAAAAACCTGAAAATACGAGTTGGAAAATAAAAGCCCGAAACAAAATAAATAAATAAATAAAACCATGAAAATATTAGAAACAATAACGATCCCAAAAACCCCAAAAACAGATATCATAAAACAAAAGCCTGAAAATATAAGGTACAAACATAAAAACCCCAAAATATAAAGTCTAAAATGAAAGCCTTAAAAAACTAAATGAAATTAAATGAAAGTCTGAAGAAAACAACTGAAAAAATAAAAACCTGAAAATAGAGTCTAAAAAATAAAAGCCTGAACACACACCAAAGTGTCCCTGAAAACAAAAGTTTTGTCCCGATGTGTTTATCAGCGTGTAAATGTGTGTGATGAGTAAAAGTGTGTGTATGTGGAGCCGATACCGGAGGTTTAGGTATCTGCAGGTGCAAAGTGTCACTCTGACACCTGTGTTTTGTTTTATTAAATTAAACTTTTTAATAAATTATAGATGTTGATGCGTCATATTTGTGTTGTTTTCATCCAAGCGGCAGTCTCCGGCGGTTAAAACTGAAACCTATCCGGAAGTGCATAAAACTGCAGTTCCTCCTTCATCCACTAGAGGCTGCAAAACAGAGCAAATCCCCATAGACTCCCATGTTAAAAAGACCAACTTCACAGCAGGAATAAACATGTTTACAGCAGGAATAAACATGTTTACAGCAGGAATAAACATGTTTACAGCAGAAATAACCATGTTTACAGCAGGAATAAACATGTTTACAGCAGAAATAACCATGTTTACAGCAGGAATAAACATGTTTATAGCAGAAATAAACATGTTTACAGCAGGAATAAACATGTTTACATCAGAAATAAACACGTTTACATCAGAAATAAACACGTTTACAGCAGGAATAAACATGTTTACAGCAGGAATAAACATGTTTACATCAGAAATAAACACGTTTACATCAGAAATAAACACGTTTACAGCAGGAATAAACACGTTTACAGCAGGAATAAACATGTTTACAGCAGGAATAAACATGTTTACAGCAGAAATAACCATGTTTACAGCAGGAATAAACATGTTTACAGCAGGAATAAACATGTTTACATCAGAAATAAACACGTTTACAGCAGGAATAAACATGTTTACAGCAGGAATAAACATGTTTACATCAGAAATAAACATGTTTACAGCAGGAATAAACATGTTTACAGCAGAAATAAACATGTTTACATCAGAAATAAACACGTTTACAGCAGGAATAAACACGTTTACAGCAGGAATAAACATGTTTACAGCAGGAAGAAACATGTTTACAGCAGGAATAAACATGTTTACAGCAGGAATAAACATGTTTACAGCAGAAATAACCATGTTTACAGCAGGAATAAACATGTTTACAGCAGAAATAACCATGTTTACAGCAGGAATAAACATGTTTATAGCAGAAATAAACATGTTTACAGCAGGAATAAACATGTTTACATCAGAAATAAACACGTTTACATCAGAAATAAACACGTTTACAGCAGGAATAAACATGTTTACAGCAGGAATAAACATGTTTACATCAGAAATAAACACGTTTACATCAGAAATAAACACGTTTACAGCAGGAATAAACACGTTTACAGCAGGAATAAACATGTTTACAGCAGGAATAAACATGTTTACAGCAGAAATAACCATGTTTACAGCAGGAATAAACATGTTTACAGCAGGAATAAACATGTTTACATCAGAAATAAACACGTTTACAGCAGGAATAAACATGTTTACAGCAGGAATAAACATGTTTACATCAGAAATAAACATGTTTACAGCAGGAATAAACATGTTTACAGCAGAAATAAACATGTTTACATCAGAAATAAACACGTTTACAGCAGGAATAAACACGTTTACAGCAGGAATAAACATGTTTACAGCAGGAAGAAACATGTTTACAGCAGGAATAAACATGTTTACAGCAGAAATAAACATGTTTACAGCAGGAATAAACATGTTTACAGCCTGGAACAAAAATCCATGTTAGGTTTAATAGGTCAGGTTTACCTTCATGACAACTGTGGGGGGAGTGAATTTTTTTCTAACTCGCCGTGTAAAAGTAATTTAATCTCAAAGTTCGGCATATTTAGGGGCGTGTCCTTTTGATTGACAGGTACCAATCTCCCGCTTCAAGTCAGAAGAACGCAGAACAACCGCGTTTTTTAGTCGGTTAACAACGTGGCTTAGCTTTAGCCCACTTACCTCCGTTAGCTGGTTAGCTCCTGTTATCTCCGGGTTAGCTCGGTTAGCTTTTAGCTACAGAAAGCTCGGAGTTCGCTCGATGTCAATCATCCACCATGACGCTCACAGCCCCCCTCTCAGCTCCACCTCTTTGCCCATATTTGTATTTTCCGGGTGAGACGACACGCATGTCCCTGCCAAGATGGTGATGGTAGGAACCGCCCACCGAGCTTCAATTCAGCTCTTCAGAAACCTACGGGTGACGTCACGGAGGCTCCGCCCATCTTTTATATACAGTTAATGGTTTCATCCTGCGGCTTCACTTGACTGAAACTAGAAAACATGAACAAACACATGAAAACGATCAGAACTTCTGACATGATTATGTGATGGATGTTGTGCAACCTACAAACATTACATTCACTCTTTTAGTCGGTTACGCTGTTTTTTAGATTTAAACTCATTTAACTTTTATTTTTTTAGTAACTTTAGCTGCAGCTGCCACAAAGCCAAGCAACCAGGAGGCAGAAAGGGGGCGGAGCCTATGATGAAGGCTAATAGGTTAAAACTGCTTCTGGAGAGGAGAAACAGCCGTCAGCGAGGCGACGTGCAGGTACGCATGTGCAAACGGAAGAGAACCACCAGATAGAGACTTATTACTATTTGAAGACAACAAAAACTAAGCCGGCTGCAATAACTTCCGCGCAAAGCAACTTTTCTCCAAAGTTCTCCAAACAAGAACATTTTAGTGAACTGAAAACTTACAATATGTGAGAATAATAAGTAATAAAACATGTAGCTGTATGAAGAATCCATGCTTTTATTTTCATGTGATCAGTAAAGAAACTTGTGGAATGAACTGTTGCTTTGCTACTTGCCCTGCAGTGTAGCGAAGCCACAACTAGTCAAAATATGAAACAGATAAATAATAGGAAGATAAAGAGAAGCATGCAGCATACTATAGAAATTATCTGAAGAATGTACAAAAGAATTAAAGGGAAAATCTGTATAAAAAAACAACAAACCTGAACGACATGATAGTGTGACGTGTCACATAAAGGAACTATTGACTAACTGTAGATAAAAAAGAACAATTTGCAACTGCAGCTCGGTTAAAAGGAATCCATTTGTTCATGAACTTCAGATCTTATAGTTCCATATATTCCAAATAGAGCACTCAGACTGCAGGTTTACTGGTGGTTCCCAGGGAGTCCTATGGGAGGAAGGGCCTTTAGCTATCAGGCTCCTCTCTTATGGAACCAGCTCCCACTGTGGGTTCGGGAGGCAGACTCCCTCCACACCTTTAAGATGGAGCTGAAAACCTTCCTTTTCCATGATTCTTATAGTTAGGATATGAGCATCTCCTGAGTTGGAGTCTGCATGTACGGGACCCAACTGTCCAGGTTCTGCTCATTGCTCTTATAGTTATGGGTAGTCTAGCCATCCATTACTTATGTAGCAATGGGGATGTTACCTGATGCACTGAGAAGTACCTCGCTCTATTTCTCTAATGTATAAATATATGACAATATTGCCGTCTCTTACTTGTTTCTCCTTTTTTCCGCAGGTCTTCCTGAATAAGTGCAGTTGTACATGTTGATCTGTCTTTCCTGTCGTCTCCACCCCAACCAGTCGAGGCAGATGGCTGCCCACCCTGAGCCGGGTTCTGCCGGAGGTTTTCTTCCTGTTAAAGGGGAGTTTTTTCCTTCCCACTGTCGCCGCGAGCAGCTCAGGATGGAGGATTGGATCCAAGTCATGACTCGATCAGTTGGTTTCTATTATAGGATATGTATGAACTGGCTGGAAAGGATGTGGATGTAACGTGTCCTGAGACAACATTGTTGTGAAGTGGCGCTGTACAAATAAAGTTGAATTTAATTGAATATCTCTTCACCAGCAGAAGCTTTAAATTTCATGTGTGAAGAAAGAAAACAATCATGATGCATTTAAGGCACTTTTTCATCAATACTGATACAATATTAAAAAGACAATCAGTTTATAATGTGTGTTAATATCTTTCTTGTGAGGCCAACATATAAAATATGAATTAAACTCAAGAATCATGATGCTTTTTTTTATAAAAAAAAAAAAGGTGATTTCAATTTAACAAAATAAGATGAAATAAATCTATTTAAAATGATAAAATAAATACAAACAGAAAATTATTTACATCTATTAAATGGAAAATATGTAACAGAAGTATAATAAATACAACAATGTGCATTAACTTGCATTAAACCAATAAAATATCAAAACATCACTAACAGCAGCATCATCGTCACGGCATCTGATGAGTCATGTGACACAAAAGATCATGTTCTTCACATGCAGATTTATAGCATAAAACTGTCAGAAGGGAAACAAAAACCAAGTTTTGTTTCAGCAGAGTTGTACGTCGATACTGAAAATAAGTCTGATATTTGAACGGCTGATATCAAAGTATCGATTCGACATCATTCTGCTGCACTTCTTCTTTTTTACGTGTGTTTCTGACAACTGTGTGATTATTTTCTGACTCTTTACAGTTTGAAATATGGAGATAAAAGTGACTAAACTTATGTCCCTTTCCTGCTTCCATACAGTTCCCATTTCAAGTTCTCATGCAACAATATGCAGATGTAACCTTCAACAGCGCAATAAATCATTATGCTGGAACACAGATATTAAGTAGAAATAGATTTTCTGCAGCCATAGAAATGTTTTGGCACAGTTAATGAGAAATATCTGGATTTTATCCTCTTCACAGCAGATAAATCAACCTCATGTCCTCTTCTGACGGGTTCTCTCGTCTCTGCAGGGAACCAGACATTTTTCTGTTGCTCATTAAACATGGAATTATTAATTTTTAAGCCTCAGCTGCTGGTTTACTTTGGTAAAGGTGGATTTAAACATAAACTAGAGACAAAAGGGTCATTTAAGCACTAAACGTGATTATTGCAGTTACATTAAATGACCTACAGGTGGCAGCAAAGGCAAAGCTGGAATGATAAGCCACACAATAAAAACCACACTGCTTCTGTTTTTCCCTTTAATCTGACATAATATATCATAATTCATGCATTCATTTTCTAACGTTCTGGAATATAAATGTAAATAAATTAAAGTTTGCATCCAGCCATGTTGTTTAGGAATCTGATCTGTCTTGTTGGATTTTAATATTTTGTGATACTTTTTCCTTCCCAGTGTGTAATAATTACACGACTCCAGCTGCCCCCGCCTCAGTCGAGACATCTGATATTTGCAAGAAATCAATGAACTCATTCATGATTCATGTGCAGACCATCAGCAGCCACACACACACAGACAGCCTGTGTGTGAAAGAATAAAACAGCATCAGTCAGCACTTTCACTCCCAACAAATAACCTTTCCACCCCAGTACAACACGGATTTAATGGATCAGGACCCTGATCAATAACTGGAGGCAGACAGAGAGGATATCTGCTTAATAACTCACAATCTGGATCAATAAACTAAATATCTGGATTATTAAATGGATAAATTAAACTGGTTTCCAGCAATGAACAAACCTGCAGATGGAGGAGTTTTAAAATAAATCTAATATGTTGCTCTGTGCGTTTAATTCCAGCAGAATTGATTACTGTAACATATTTATGGTGAAAATAATCAATCGAGCAGTTTGCACTCGATCCTTTAATAAAACTGGAACATGGATGTTGGAGGTCTGAGGTCTGAACCAGCGAAGCGTCGACGTCCAAAATAACAGGATAAGAAAAATAAACAAACAAAAATAAAATAATAATAATATTAATGTTCCAGCAGTATTTATAGTTTAGATAATTAGTTTATTAAACTAGTTTAGACGAATAAAATGGTTTATCTCAGAGGTCAATTTCAATTTAAAAAAAAAAAAAAAAATTTATGGATTGGTTTTATTATGTAATTTTTATTTACTATTTCATTTTATAATTTGTGTATTGTTAGTCATTTTAAAGAAATGTCTTAGTTGTTTAATTATTCATTTAAAATTGAAGGAATTAATAATTAATTACACTTAGATCTTACTGAAAAATACGTTCATTCACAAATTTCTAAAAAAAAAAAATTAATTTGTATTAATTTATTATTTGCATTGATTAGAGATTTCAAAAGGATTTCATTTAGTGTTTGATTTATTTAATAATTTTATTTCTATATATTTTAACATATTGTATTTAGCTTTTTAAAAATTATTTTAAAAACTAATTTTCCTCAGATACTTTATTAAGATAACTAAGATTTATATTTTCATTATATTTCAACAGAAAAAAAAACATTCCTTGCTTTAATCGCATGTGAAATCGTGTTTTTAAACTGTTTTTATTATGAAAAGAACTGGTATGCATAAAAAGTGCTTCATAAATAAAGTTTGATTTGATTTAAGGTTGATAGTAAATTAACTTCAACCATGTGAACAACGTGAGCAAATTTACAAAAACAGTTAAAAATGATGATTTTGTCGTATGTAATGGTAACGTTCTCATGAAGTAACAAGGGGCCAATGATAAAATCATTTAAAAACAACTTAAACAGGAATTTAACCGACTAAAATTAATGTCTGCAACTGAGACGTGACGTCCAGAATAATGAGAAAAGACGTAAACAAGGAACCAAACAAAGTGGCGGGAAAGCAGATGTCCCTTATGAATAGTGAGTAAAAAACAGCTATTCTAAAGAATACGCAGAATGACGGGAAGGGTTAGCATTCACCACCAGAAGTACGCAAAAGCTAAATATCGCAATAATAAACTGGGAACAGAAACTTCTAAATTGCAACAAACCAAACCTTTGAACGCTCTCATGAAGTGTGATCTCAGACGTAGGATATAGAAATATGTCGCTGAAGTATAAAAAGAAGAATTTTTTTCCACATTTTGGGTCATGTGACCATTTTATTTCAGGTAAAATGATGCAATGTGTGTGGACGGAGGAAGAGACAGAAATCTTTTTACAAATTTTACGTACCTTCACTACGCTTAGAGTTGCAAAAAACCTAAATGTTGCAATAAAAACTAATGATAGAGATAGCTAAAGTATAAAACATTTAGTAAATGAGGTGGGTGTGGTTTTTCCATGTGCTGACAGACGTAAACTGCAAAAGTGTCACTTACAAGTCACTGCATATGACACGGGGTCATGTGACCAGTGCTTTCAAGTAAAGATGGCGTGTAATGTAAATCTTTTTACATAATCAAAGAAAAAAACGTAAGGTATATTACTTCTAAAATTGCGCAAAAGCTCAATTGTCCAAGATAAATTGCGGATTGAAACATTTAGTTTGAAAAGCCTCTCAAATATTACTAGTTCGGTGGGCATTAGGTGGTTTTTCAGATGTGCTGATCCAGAAGTAAATTACAGAAGTGTAATGGAAACTATTTTTTCGCATTTACACGTCACTGGGCGTGACGTAGACACTCACATGACCAGTTCTTTCACGTAAAGATGCTTAGTGATTACTTATTAAGCAACAGCAGCAGTGAAACCGAAATATCTGCTTCAAAACGCAGCATGTTTATCTCGCCATCCTCCTCAAAGCGGAGTCTTGTGGGAGGAGATTTTATGGGAATTAAGGCCAACATGCGACACACCACTGGAAACACGTCTTGTTTCAGATCTGGACGATGGCGACTGTACGATGGTTTTCATGTCGGGTTGCAGACTGGGGTGGGAAACAGCACAGGGGCAAATCAATATGCATCTCCAAGCAAGATGAAATATTTTTCAAACAACAGATTGAACAATCGCTGTGTTGATTTAGGAAGTCGGGTTTGAGGTTAAAAGATGCGTGATGAACCTTCAACCTGGAGCCAGTTTTCCCACCATATGCGGAAGAAACCACCAGTAAGCTACTGGAACTTTGCCTGAATTTGTCTCTGGATTTTTTTACTTTTACAACACTTTTTTTTTTCTAATCTTGTATTTAGTTTCAATGCATCTGTGTTTTGTAAAGCTTTTAGAATCACCTCTGTTTCATCTTTGCTCTGTATTTATTTCCTCTTTTCACTCCAATTTTCACCTCTGCCCCAATAACAGCCGAATAACTTCCTTTCGCTTCAGTTTTCCTCTTTATCATTTCCATTCTTTTCCTTCCACCACAGCTGTTCGTTAGCTTCCTGTTTTGATTTTCTTTCTCATATCCCTTTTAGTGTAATAAAACAAATCAGGATCCCAGAAGAGCTGTGATTCTGTCCGTTTTGTAGAAGGAAAGTGGAAAAATAAAAGGGTCGTAGAGCGTAACCTTGTACGACAAAACCACATGATTTACAGCAACAACTCCACCTAAGAGAGATTTTTAGAAACATCTTCGGGAGACGAATTGAGGAAGGAAACAGAAGTGTGAAAGTGTGGAGAATAAAGCTGAGAGGCAGGGGAAAATAAATGGCATTATGTCAACGTGTCTCCATTAAGAATCAGCTAATGGGGTTCAGTAAAGACATCTGGGTGCCATTGTCTTTTTCAATGCTTTCAGCATACATCATATCCCATTTTAAGATGCTGTTTGGTATTTGACTATAAATGGGTGAAATATGTGATCAGAATAACATATAAGTGCATTAAAGAACTTTTAAAATATTTTTTATTAGTCTTCACTTCATACAGCCCATATTTAGTGATTTCTCAACTGAAGACACCACCAACTTTAGACACAACACTTTCCAGTGGGTTGAGTAAGCTAGGAGCTGTGACCAGTTGCTAAAGACTACTAGCTTACAGGAATGCTAGCTGGCACAGGCCATAGATGCTAGACAGAAGTTAGCATCCATGGCTGAGTTAGTGCTGTTCTTGCTAATAACAAGTAACCTACAGAAATGCAATATGACAGATGCCATAACTGCTAGGGAGATGTCCAAGTTAGCGCTGTGGCTGCTAATATCTGCTAGCTTACAGAACTGCTAGCTGGCTCAGGCCATAGATAATAGATGTTAGACTACATGGCTAAGTTAGCACTGTCCCCGCCAACAGTTACTAATTTACAAAATGTTTGGCAGAGTTCTTAGCTTCTAGATAGATGTTAGCACCCATAGCTGAGTTACTGCTATGGATGCTAATAGCTGCTAACGTACAGAACTGCTAGATCAAGGTTGTCCAAAGTCGGTCCTTGAGGGCCGCTGTCCGGCAGGTTTTCAATTAATACCTGCTTCAGCACACCAGACTCAAATTAAATGGATCCAACAGCCTATGGAGTTCTACACAATGACTCATTAAATTGAGTCAGGTGTGTTTTAGCAGGGATACTTCGAAATATACAGGATTGTGGCCCTCAAGGACTGTAACTGGAGACCCTTGTTCTAGACAGATGTTAGCTTCAGTGACTAAGATGTGGCTGCTAACAGCTGCTAGTTTTAACCACAAAACAGATGTAATAATATCTAGCTAAGCTAGTCAGGTGTAAGCAGCCACCTATAGAGCCAATCAGTGTGTCCATCCTAGCCGCTATTAGCCTTCATCTTGGGTTCACAAATAAATTGAATATTACTTAAAAGAATAGAGAGGGAATAAGATCTAATTCTAAAACTTTCATTTGCATTTGATCTATATACTTTCTTTCAATGGAGAAATCTTGAAACTCTGCAGTTTGTGAAACAGAAATGAGATTTTATGGGAATAAAACCTACTGGAGAGATTAATATCTTTGCTGCACAGCTATTAAAGAAACTAGGAGAGCAGTACATGATGCAGAGCAGCAAAATACATAATAAAAACAGCTATTTTAAACATTATTTGAGGAAATGGAAACAGTTTGTTTATATGGACATGAAGAGAAAGACACATAGGAATATCCATCCCTTTGGGAAATCACTGATCCATTACTTTATGGGAGGAAGCTGAGGAAAGAGACATGTAATCTCAACATTTAAGATAAATATAGAAAAAACGGCGCTTCAACTGAGACATGCCACATGCATGCACACATGCAGACACTGAGGGCTGCACAGCCCCAAAATATCCCAAACTGCACACACCAAGCAGTCTCTAGATAGTACTGCTGGAGACCTGACGTGATGCTTTGGGTCATGTATGTCCCCAGTTCGCTGCTTCTGACGTCAAACAGGAAGATGGATTTTGCTTCAGACTCTGAGGAAATTGTTTCACTATCCAACAATGTTTTGTTGTGTAAATATTGACTCATTATGAGTTTTCTGTACAACTAATGTGTTTTATCGTGTAAGTTGAACAGTTATAGAAGCGTTACGATGATCTGGTTAAAATTAATGTATAAATGTAGAATTTCAGTAACTAAATATAAAAATACATTTCCACTTATTTCGCCATACATTCATCTTCTATATCTGCTTATTCTAGTACAGCATCACTGGAGCTGCCGTTTATCTTAGGAGTTCCCAGTCCAGATCCCGGATGGGTTCCCAGTCCAGATCCCAGATGAGTTCCCAGTCCAGATCCCGGATGGGTTCCCAGTCCAGATCCCGGATGGGTTCCCAGTCCAGATCCCAGATGAGTTCCCAGTCCAGATCCCGGATGGGTTCCCAGTCCAGATCCCGGATGAGTTCCCAGTCCAGATCCCGGATGGGTTCCCAGTCCAGATCCCAGATGGGTTCCCAGTCCAGATCCCAGATGGGTTCCCAGTCCAGATCCCGGATGAGTTCCCAGTCCAGATCCCGGATGGGTTCCGAGTCCAGATCCCGGATGGGTTCCCAGTCCAGATCCCAGATGGGTTCCCAGTCCAGATCCCAGATGAGTTCCCAGTCCAGATCCCGGATGAGTTCCGAGTCCAGATCCCGGATGGGTTCCCAGTCCAGATCCCGGATGGGTTCCCAGTCCAGATCCCAGATGAGTTCCCAGTCCAGATCCCGGATGGGTTCCCAGTCCAGATCCCAGATGGGTTCCCAGTCCAGATCCCGGATGGGTTCCCAGTCCAGATCCCAGATGGGTTCCCAGTCCAGATCCCAGATGAGTTCCCAGTCCAGATCCCGGATGAGTTCCCAGTCCACATCCCGGATGGGTTCCCAGTCCAGATCCCAGATGAGTTCCCAGTCCAGATCCCGGATGGGTTCCCAGTCCAGATCCCAGATGAGTTCCCAGTCCGGATCCCAGATGAGTTCCCAGTCCGGATCCCAGATGAGTTCCCAGTCCAGATCCCGGATGAGTTCCCAGTCCAGATCCCGGATGAGTTCCCAGTCCAGATCCCAGATGAGTTCCCAGTCCAGATCCCGGATGAGTTCCCAGTCCGGATCCCGGATGAGTTCCCAGTCCAGATCCCGGATGAGTTCCCAGTCCGGATCCCGGATGAGTTCCCAGTCCAGATCCCGGATGAGTTCCCAGTCCGGATCCCAGATGAGTTCCCAGTCCAGATCCCAGATGAGTTCCCAGTCCGAATCCCAGATGAGTTCCCAGTCCAGATCCCAGATGAGTTCCCAGTCCAGATCCCAGATGAGTTCCCAGTCCAGATCCCGGATGAGTTCCCAGTCCAGATCCCGGAGGACTTCCCAGTCCAGATCCCAGATGAGTTCCCAGTCCAGTTCCCGGAGGACTTCCCAGTCCAGATCCCAGATGAGTTCCCAGTCCGGATCCCAGATGAGTTCCCAGTCCAGATCCCAGATGAGTTTCCAGTCCAGATCCCGGATGAGTTCCCAGTCCAGATCCCGGATGAGTTCCCAGTCCAGATCCCGGATGAGTTCCCAGTCCAGACCCCAGATGAGTTCCCAGTCCAGACCCCAGATGAGTTTCCAGTCCGGATCCCAGATGAGTTCCCAGTCCGGATCCCAGATGAGTTCCCAGTCCAGATCCCAGATGAGTTTCCAGTCCGGATCCCAGATGAGTTCCCAGTCCGGATCCCAGATGAGTTCCCAGTCCAGATCCCAGATGAGTTTCCAGTCCAGATCCCGGATGAGTTCCCAGTCCGGATCCCAGATGAGTTCCCAGTCCAGATCCCGGATGGGTTCCCAGTCCAGATCCCATATGAGTTCCCAGTCCAGATCCCGGATGAGTTCCCAGTCCAGATCCCAGATGAGTTCCCAGTCCGGATCCCAGATGAGTTCCCAGTCCAGATCCCAGATGAGTTTCCAGTCCAGATCCCGGATGAGTTCCCAGTCCGGATCCCAGATGAGTTCCCAGTCCAGATCCCAGATGAGTTTCCAGTCCAGATCCCGGATGAGTTTCCAGTCCAGATCCCGGATGAGTTCCCAGTCCAGATCCCGGATGAGTTCCCAGTCCAGACCCCGGATGAGTTCCCAGTCCAGATCCCGGATGAGTTCCCAGTCCAGATCCCAGATGAGTTCCCAGTCCAGATCCCAGATGAGTTCCCAGTCCGGATCCCGGATGAGTTCCCAGTCCAGATCCCGGATGAGTTCCCAGTCCAGATCCCAGATGAGTTCCCAGTCCAGATCCCGGATGAGTTCCCAGTCCAGATCCCAGATGAGTTCCCAGTCCGGATCCCAGATGAGTTCCCAGTCCAGATCCCAGATGAGTTTCCAGTCCAGATCCCGGATGAGTTCCCAGTCCGGATCCCAGATGAGTTCCCAGTCCAGATCCCGGATGGGTTCCCAGTCCGGATCCCATATGAGTTCCCAGTCCAGATCCCGGATGAGTTCCCAGTCCAGATCCCAGATGAGTTCCCAGTCCAGATCCCAGATGAGTTCCCAGTCCGGATCCCAGATGAGTTCCCAGTCCGGATCCCAGATGAGTTTCCTGTCCAGATCCCGGATGAGTTCCCAGTCCGGATCCCAGATGAGTTCCCAGTCCAGATCCCGGATGAGTTCCCAGTCCGGATCCCAGATGAGTTCCCAGTCCGGATCCCAGATGAGTTCCCAGTCCAGATCCCGGATGAGTTCCCAGTCCAGATCCCAGATGAGTTTCCAGTCCAGATCCCGGATGAGTTCCCAGTCCGGATCCCAGATGAGTTCCCAGTCCAGATCCCAGATGAGTTTCCAGTCCAGATCCCGGATGAGTTTCCAGTCCAGATCCCGGATGAGTTCCCAGTCCAGATCCCGGATGAGTTCCCAGTCCAGACCCCAGATGAGTTCCCAGTCCAGACCCCAGATGAGTTCCCAGTCCAGACCCCAGATGAGTTCCCAGTCCAGATCCCGGATGAGTTCCCAGTCCAGATCCCGGATGAGTTCCCAGTCCAGATCCCAGATGAGTTCCCAGTCCAGATCCCGGATGAGTTCCCAGTCCGGATCCCAGATGAGTTCCCAGTCCAGATCCCAGATGAGTTCCCAGTCCAGACCCCAGATGAGTTCCCAGTCCGGATCCCAGATGAGTTCCCAGTCCAGATCCCAGATGAGTTCCCAGTCCAGACCCCAGATGAGTTCCCAGTCCAGACCCCAGATGAGTTCCCAGTCCAGACCCCAGATGAGTTCCCAGTCCGGATCCCAGATGAGTTCCCAGTCCAGATCCCGGATGAGTTCCCAGTCCAGATCCCAGATGAGTTCCCAGTCCAGATCCCGGATGAGTTCCCAGTCCAGATCCCAGATGAGTTCCCAGTCCAGATCCCGGATGAGTTCCCAGTCCAGACCCCAGATGAGTTCCCAGTCCGGATCCCCAAAGTAACCAGTATCTTTCACAGGACAAACATTTAGTTTAACATCAGATTCAATAAACAATCTGAACGACTTTCACAGTTTTAATTCTTTTCTTTCAGCCTGAATGTTTATCCACCTGTCTGTCTGACAGTTTCTTCCATCCATCCATCCATCCATCCATCTTACATCCATCCATCCATCTTCCATCCATCAATCAATCTGTCCATCCATGTTTCCATCCATCAGTCCATCCATCCATCCATCCATCCATCTTACATCCATCCATCCATCCATCTTTCCATCCATCAATCAATCTGTCCATCCATGTTTCCATCCATCAGTCCATCCATCCATCCATCCATCCATCTTACATCCATCCATCCATCCATCTTTTAGTGTCCCATTTATCTTGAACTTACTTTGCTCCTCAGATTCAGGCAGAAGTTTTGAACTCGTTCTTGTTCATATTTAATAAATTATAACCTAAAAGTTTCTTTTCCTTATTTTTCGTCAAAGTTAAGATTTTTATTAAACTGACAATAATTCTGATTCCTTCTTCCCTCTCTAAACTTTAACCAGGTTAACAGCTAACTAGTCCCAGAAAGGTGGGCGTGTTCAGGTGACGTCAGCGTTTTGTTCTCAAGTCCATTCATGCCGCGCTCGTGTCAGAGTCGCGCGCCTCGCCCTTCCAGCAGCGCACCTTCCACCCGGAGAGGAGACGAAGGACAACACGTCTGTTTCCAGCGCGCGCCAGTCCAGGTAAACAGGTGAGGACTTTGTCATTAGGAAGCCTTTGATGAGCCGAGGTCCGCGCGCGCGTGGCAGTTTGGGGCTCGCGCTGCTTTCCCACGGACACGCTGAAGACACGCTGCGTTCAGAAACGTGTTTATTTAAACTTCCGCCTCCTGGATGAAGGAATCAGAAGGAACTCAGAGCTTCTCCATTTCTCACACATAAAACCTGGAAACACCTCATTAGTTCCCATTAATTAGGTTTTATTTTTTAGTTTTATTTAATTTTAATTCTCAATTCTTAAAAAACATCCAGAAACCTGACTAAAAAAAAAAACAAACAAACAAGTTTTCCTTCTTTAAGTTGGAGGAATATTTTCTAAATGCTCAGCTGTGCTCCAACAGCTGGACACATCTGTCAGGGCGATAAACATGGGCTGGTCATCTTCTTAGAAATGAATTTAGGGACATCTGATGCTGCAAACCCCACAGAGAAGGTAAAGGAGTCAGACATGGTGTTATAAATGTGTAATAACATATAAACCTGCAGTAAGAAACATGAATCCAAGACGGTGTTCATGTCATCGGAGGCTGCAGGGTCCGTAAGAGCTCACAGCTGGAACTTTAGCCGGTCAGCTGATGTGTGTCAATGCTGAGGAGGAAGAGGAACTTTCAGCTTTCGTAAAACCAAAACCTGGTCGGTGCAGGAGTTCAAGCTCTGGAGGTTTTACAGAAAACCTCAGATGTTCTTTTTACCAGGAAAAGGGCTCAAAGTTGCTCTTTGTGTGGGACCTGCAAGCAGAGCGTCACGTGGAGACACTGAAGGGCGTTTGAGATGAAGGTTACATCGTTTCATCTGCTGGAATGTGGAGAAAATATCTGCAGAATTAAATCAGTTTACCTGTAAAACGTCCTGAGTGTGATGAGCTGGATCAGCACAGAAAAGAGGATTTCTTCTGTCTGTAAAGGTTAACTCGCTTGGATTTCACTTCTGCCTTCATGAAATACTTCAACTGTTTATTATCTGCTGGACTCATTTAAATGATACTGTAAACTTCATGTAACTCTCTACCTCAGAGTTTTTCATTTGGTTTGTTTTTTACAACATATTCATTACTGATTAAACATTAAAACTCTGAAATGTTCCACCTTTTTAACCGTGCATATGTTTTTGTGTTTTCTATAAATGGAAGCGTTTTATCCCAGTCGGCATACAGACGTTATCTTCAGGACGATGAGGCGAAATGATGTAAAATGATCTGTAAAAACATCTTCCAGCCATAGAGGACCATTATCTTTCTTCTTTTCTGTTCCCTTGTGGATCTGTGGCTGATTCTGATTGGACATTACCGTCAGTTTAAAGGGACATTGCGTAAGAAATACTCCCGTCTAATGATGAGATTGGTAGAGATGTCCAGCAGACACAAAAACCCAGAAAGGCGTAGTAGCGCCAATCAGGAATGTTAATGCAGACAGTAAGTACACCTTGTTGTCCCTCATAGCATTCAACAACTTGTCCACATCATATTCTTACTGGTGAAATACCACAGAACTGTTACTGGTAAATGGAGACGAGAAACAAAAACTCCATTTTTAACCGATGGAGGCTGCCGCTTGGCGCAGACTCCCATCACGCTAAAGAAGCAACTTTGTCATAACCAAAACCGTGTTCATTATGCAGTAATGTTCGCCAACGTTGAGCTGAACTGCTGGTTAGTAAAGTAGATCACAATATGGTCGTCCATTGTGACGAGTTGTTGCAGTCTGTGGGGAGATGATCAGGGCATTGTTCCTGTCCAACAGCCTCTAGCTTCTTCTGGCCTTGATGCTATCAGTATGAATGGCAGTATAGATAACTTTCTGTGAAAAACCAATGGAAGAGAACAAACTTCAGCAGAGACACTGGTGTGACGCTGGGTTTTGTTGTCACTGGCAAGCTGTTCCTGATCACAGGATCTGACGTAGGTTTGCAGTGAAATCGGGTCCTCCTCTGGTGAAACTGGATGTTTACATGGTCCCAGTAGCTTTTATAGTCACGGTAAAGCTGGACTAAAAGCCGATGTTTACTGCCACTTTGTAAGCTTCTGAAACCACGTAAGCCTCCATTCTGTAGCAACGACGCTGGTGTGTTTTTGCAACATCTACTGTTATGCTAACAATGCTAACGAGCAACGCTGTCTAACAAAACCCATTAAAACAGTTAGCTTTATGCTAATTTGGTCATACAGTTGGCTTTATGTAGAGGAAAAATCTGCAACTTCAGTTAAATTAATTTTAAAATCTTCCTCCTTCCTGAGCTCCTTCCAGCTGGAGACGCCATTTTCACCTGAAGAAGAAAAACCTGCTTGAGCATTTTTATAAATAAGGATCAAACAGATTCTCCATCTTTACTGTGCGCTAGCTCGCAGGAAAAGTGTTTCTTTTTCCCCATTTATTCTTTTTGTCCCTCACCAGAAACTGTAGTTTCCAAATGGCCCACTGCCATGGCGGTTCCCGACCAACTTACCCTTCATATGTATAAAGAGACTTAAATCTTATGAGAATGTGTCAGGTTATTAGCGGAGGCCATAATAAACCGATGATAAATGCTATAAACAGCAGAAAATGTTACATAATTTCCCTTTAAACTCTGATTGGTGGAAAGTTAGACAGGAAGTGGCTTCATCACCATTTCCAGGTCTCTTAGCAACATAAGATGCGTTTCCATTACATTTTTTCCAAAATAAAAGCGATATTTGTAAGTTTTGACAAACAACTGAGATTTGCGTGTTTCCATGGAACAGTGTTTAGCGCATTAGCCTCACGTCTCGTAAAACTCGTTACTCTCAGACTTTTTTGCATTATTTTGGGTTTTTTCTACTTTCAAAGAAATTTTGGTTTTTCAAAGCTTTTCACCCTCATTTTCTTTTATAAAATTCTGAAATTAGCTGCTGTTTGTTCCACGCTGCCATCTTTACCAAAAATGAACTGGTCACGCCCCCCCCCCAGCAGCTAGAGCTAACCGGAGACAAGTTGCACCCAAAGAGCTCATGACCACCCTCCAGTTTTACTCTGGCAGGAAACTACTGATCCCACCTCACCTCTGTGGTATATTTCTCCATCGAAACGTCTGTAAAACCACTTCATGAGAACGTAAAAACAGCGATATTCCAGTCTTAGAAATGCAGGTGTTTCCATTAGCGTTTTTTTTATTGTGATATTTAGCTTGCACAATTCTAGTTGTAATACAAACGTACCGAGAGTAGTGAAAGTAATCGTTTTTAGGTTTAAAATGTGAAAAAATAAATTGTGGATTTACCAGATCTGAATAAACACATTCCTCCTGGACGGGATATAAAAACCGGGAAAACGCGTTACTCCACTACCGTTCCTGAGACACTGATGACGATTTAAGCGACATCGCTGGTGATCTAGTGGAAAGTTTAAGGGTTAATCTGCTAACTGATTTCCAGATTATCAGCATTTAATCCTCAGATATTCTTCTATCTTTTCTATTAACAGGATGGCTGCAGATAACTACCTAAGGACTCCTTCTTAGGACTTTTGGATTCAGAAGAAGTTGTTTTCAAAATGAACCATTTTTCCACCATCATGGACAAACCGTCTGACCCCTGCCACTCCCAGCATACCATCAACTCGGACGAGAGCCCGCGGATCAGCGCTATCATGTTCGCTGCAGGCCTCTTCGGCAACGTGGCTGCCCTGGTGATCCTGGAAATCCGGCGGCGCAGGAATACGAGGGGTGAGGGTGTCCAGCGCAACGCCTTGTTTCACATCCTCATCACGTGGCTGGTGATCACCGATCTGACGGGGACTTGCTTGATCAGCCCGGTTGTGCAGGTGTCGTACGCCTTGAACATGACTTTAGTCGGGATGTCCAACAGCACCGACGGACTGCCCAAGGACGTAGTGTGCCAGTACTTTGGTTTCAGCATGACTTTCTTCAGCCTGGCTACCATGTCGCTCCTCTTAATGACGGCACTGGAGAGGTGCTTCGCTATTGGTTACCCCTACTTCTACAGCCGGCACGTAACCAAGAAATGCGCCTACATCACGATCCCGCTGATGTTTTGTTTGTGCGTTCTATTCTGCCTGCTTCCTTTAGCAGGGTTTGGTAGCTACGTGCAGTACTGCCCTGGCACATGGTGCTTTATCGACATGAATCCAAGTGAAACCAAGCACCGCGTCTACGCCAACCTGTACGCCACCCTCATGCTGGTGCTGGTGCTGACTATCGTGGCGTGCAACTGTTTTGTGGTGTACCAGCTGTTCAAGATGTACCAGCGTCGGAAGAGATACGGCTCCATGATGGTGACCATGACATCCAACAACCAACGCAGGACAGTGTCCATGGCTGAAGAGGTGGAGCACCTGATTCTTCTAGTCGTCATGACCATCATCTTCATCATCTGCACGCTGCCGCTGGTGGTAAGAAAACAGAAACACAAGCTTTAGCTTTTATTAGCCGGCCTTAAAGTTGCAGGTTGCATCGTACGTTTATTAAAGAAATGTGGAATTTTACATGCAGTTTGTGGAAAAATTCATGAGTTCAGTGCAAGCGGAAACCGGCGGTTAAAAGTGAAGCCTATGCTTAAATAAACATGTTTACAGCAGGAATAAACATGTTTACAATTCAACTTTATTTATATAGTTTCAAATCATGGCAATGCCATCTCCAGATGTTTTTCAGACAGAAAAAAAACATAATAAAAGCCAATCCATAACAGCCTATATAAGGAAACCAACAGATTGAGTTGAGTCTAAACCTATAGCAGCATAACTAAGGGATGCTAACCATCCCCAGCTAGATAAGTCTTCAGCCTAGTCTTAAAGGTGGGGAGGGTGTCTGCTTCCCTAACACTAACTGGGAGCTTATTCCATAAGAGAGGGGCCTGATAACCAAAGGCTGCAAATAAAACCAAGCACCAGCCTGGTACAGAAACACATTTTAGGTTTAATAGGTCAGGTTTACCTTCATGACAACTGTGGGGGGAAGGATTTTTTTTCTAACTCGCCCGTTTAAAAGTAATTTAATCTCAAAGTTCGGCATATTTAGGGGCGTGTCCTTTTGATTGACAGGTACCCAATCTCCCGCTTCAAGTCAAAAGAACATAGAACAACCGCGGTTTTTAGCCGGTTAACAACGTGACTTAGCTTTAGCCCGCTAACCTCCGTTAGCTGGTTAGCTCTTAGCTACAGAAAGCTCGGAGTTCACTCGATGTCAGTCATCCACCATGACGCTCACAGCCCCCCTCTCAGCTCCACCTCTTTGCCCATATTTGTATTTTCCGGGCGAGACGACACACATGCCCCTGCCAAGATGGTGATGGTAGGAACCGCCCACCAAGCTTCAATTCAGCTCTTCAGAAACCTACGGGGGACGTCACAGAGGCTCCGCCCATCTTTTATATACAGTCTATGTATCGGTCTGAGGATGATGTCACTTTGGAGAGGTTTGGAGAGTCTGGAGAACTATTCCTGAAGAATAGCAGGTACCATAATTAATCGGCCATTATGCAGAACCTGATTGGCTGTTAGATCATACAGATAATATAAGCCATATAGAGCGCAACCCAAAAGCACGGCCCGAGAGGCTCATCCAAGACCGTCACTCAAAAGCGTCATTTAAGAATGTGACCCTAAAGCACCGCCTGAAAGCGCTATCCGAGAATGCATCAGAGCGCGGCTCAAGAGCGCCATCTAAGAGCACCGTGCAGGACGCCATCCGAGAGCGCGGTCTGGGAGCATCATCATAGATCACAACTGTAGAGCGTGGCCTCAGAGCGCCATCCGAAACTGCGACGGCAGAGCACTGATCGTGAGCGTAGCGAAGTAACAGTTTGAATAAAAGTGGAGCAAAAAACCTCCACATCTATGTGGAAACTGATGGCATGAAGCAAAACAGAAAGTACTGATATAATGTATCGGTAACGTGTGGTGCTCGTAGGAACCCGATCAGGTCAGAAAGCCTGGATGATGTAAATCTGCACAGAATCATCTGCAGCAGGAACATCAGAGCATTGCCTCCACTGTTCCAGTCTAAGGAGAAAAGTCTCATTTTCATGCTTTTATTGTGAAGAAACACAAGCGATCAACAGAGTTTTACGAACCAGTGAGACCAGTAAACACACTGCTGATCTCAGAAACACTTCAGATCAAACAAAAAGGTGGAGACAGTGTTGGTTTTGTTGTAAAAAGTCCGTGTCTTCAGGGCTGTGAAAGCCGCAGAGTGAAATGTAAGCCGGCTTTGTGGTTTTCAGCCTTGTCAGTGAAAAACAATCTTATCTGAAGCGCGCTGAAATATCAGCCAGAGCAGATCGGGTCTGATAATATCCTGCTTGGTGTGGAAACGCTGCAGTTCAGAAGCAACACAAAGACTGTGAGCTGCACTGATGCCAAGCTGCCGACAGGAAGCCGTCTGACTCAGACGCTCGGCCGCGGCCCCGTGGAACAGCTTCAAATCTAGATTTAATGACGAGTCGTAAAAGTGCTCTGCATCGGGTAGCATCTCTGTTTACAGCCGTCTGGGAGGAGACGAGACCAGGAGCCGGAGTCTCAGGAGAGGAACGTCGTCCCGTTCTGGTCTAGTTCTCCTGTTCCACCATCAGGATGTGGTCCAGCGTGGTCCTGCTGGACCAGTTCTCCTGTTCCACCATCAGGATGTGGTTCAGCATGGTCCTGCTGGACCAGTTCTCCTGTTCCACCATCAGGATGTGGTCCAGCATGGTCCTGCTGGACCAGTTCTCCTGTTCCACCATCAGGATGTGGTCCAGCGTGGTCCTGCTGGACCAGTTCTCCTGTTCCACCATAAGGATGTGGTCCAGCGTGGTCCTGCTGGACCAGTTCTCCTGTTCCACCATCAGGATGTGGTTCAGCATGGTCCTGCTGGACCAGTTCTCCTGTTCCACCATCAGGATGTGGTCTAGCGTGGCCCTGCTGGACCAGTTCTCCTGTTCCACCATCAGGATGTGGTCCAGCGTGGTCCTGCAGGACCAGTTCTTCTGTTCCACCATCAGGATGTGGTCCAGCGTGGTCCTGCAGGACCAGTTCTCCTGTTCCACCATCAGGATGTGGTCCAGCGTGGTCCTGCTGGACCAGTTCTCCTGTTCCACCATCAGGATGTGGTTCAGCGTGGTCCGGCTGGACCAGTTCTCCTGTTCCACCATCAGGATGTGGTCCAGCGTGGTCCTGCTGGACCAGTTCTCCTGTTCCACCATCAGGATGTGGTTCAACGTGGTCCTGCTGGACCAGTTCTCCTGTTCCACCATCAGGATGTGGTCCTGCTGGACCAGTTCTCCTGTTCCACCATCAGGATGTGGTTCAGCATGGTCCTGCTGGACCAGTTCTCCTGTTCCACCATCAGGATGTGGTCCAGCGTGGTCCTGCTGGACCAGTTCTCCTGTTCCACCATCAGGATGTGGTCCAGCGTGGTCCCGCTGGACCAGTTCTCCTGTTCCACCATCAGGATGTGGTCCAGCGTGGTCCTGCTGGACCAGTTCTCCTGTTCCACCATCAGGATGTGGTCCTGCTGGACCAGTTCTCCTGTTCCACCATCAGGATGTGGTTCAGCATGGTCCTGCTGGACCAGTTCTCCTGTTCCACCATCAGGATGTGGTCCAGCGTGGTCCTGCTGGACCAGTTCTCCTGTTCCACCATCAGGATGTGGTCCAGCGTGGTCCCGCTGGACCAGTTCTCCTGTTCCACCATCAGGATGTGGTCCAGCGTGGTCCTGCTGGACCAGTTCTCCTGTTCCACCATCAGGATGTGGTCCAGCATGGTCCCGCTGGACCAGTTCTCCTGTTCCACCATCAGGATGTGGTTCAGCATGGTCCTGCTGGACCAGTTCTCCTGTTCCACCATCAGGATGTGGTTCAGCATGGTCCTGCTGGACCAGTTCTCCTGCTCCACCATCAGGATGTGGTCCCGCTGGACCAGTTCTCCTGTTCCACCATCAGGATGTGGTTCAGCATGGTCCTGCTGGACCAGTTCTCCTGCTCCACCATCAGGATGTGGTCCCGCTGGACCAGTTCTCCTGTTCCACCATCAGGATGTGGTCCAGCATGGTCCTGCTGGACCAGTTCTCCTGTTCCACCATCAGGATGTGGTCCATCGTGGTCCTGCTGGACCAGTTCTCCTGTTCCACCATCAGGATGTGGTCCAGCGTGGTCCTGCTGGACCAGTTCTCCTGTTCCACCATCAGGATGTGGTCCAGCGTGGTCCGGCTGGACCGGTTCTCCTGTTCCACCATCAGGATGTGGTCCCGCTGGACCAGTTCTCCTGTTCCACCATCAGGATGTGGTCCAGCATGGTCCTGCTGGACCAGTTCTCCTGTTCCACCATCAGGATGTGGTCCATCGTGGTCCTGCTGGACCAGTTCTCCTGTTCCACCATCAGGATGTGGTCCAGCGTGGTCCTGCTGGACCAGTTCTCCTGTTCCACCATCAGGATGTGGTTCAGCGTGGTCCGGCTGGACATGTTCTCCTGTTCCACCATCAGGATGTGGTCCAGCGTGGTCCGGCTGGACCGGTTCTCCTGTTCCACCATCAGGATGTGGTCCCGCTGGACCAGTTCTCCTGTTCCACCATCAGGATGTGGTCCAGCGTGGTCCTGCTGGACCAGTTCTCCTGTTCCACCATCAGGATGTGGTTCAGCGTGGTCCGGCTGGACATGTTCTCCTGTTCCACCATCAGGATGTGGTTCAGCGTGGTCCGGCTGGACATGTTCTCCTGTTCCACCATCAGGATGTGGTCCAGCGTGGTTCTGCTGGACCAGTTCTCCTGTTCCACCATCAGGATGTGGTCCAGCGTGGTCCTGCAGGACCAGTTCTCCTGTTCCACCATCAGGATGTGGTCCAGCGTGGTCCGGCTGGTCCAGTTCTCCTGTTCCACCATCAGGATGTGGTCCAGCATGGTGGAAGGTCTTCCCTGAAAGAGACGTTGTCTGGATGGGAGCAGATGTTTCAGCATTGATGGAGCTTCCCAGATGTGGAAGCTGCCCACGCCATCGGCACTAATGCAACCCCATCCCATCAGAGATGCAGGCTGATAACCAGCTGGATGCTCCCTCTCCTCTTTAGTCTGCAGGACACGCCGTCCATGCTGTCCACAAACTATTCCACATCTTCCTGAATTCCTCTGAATCTTGTCAGGATGTTTTACGGTGCAGATGGTTGGATCTTCCAAGTCCAAGGATCCTTTTCTGGAATTAGACCCAGTTTGTCTCAGACTGACAGAATCCATCTTTCCTCCAGAGAGACTCTGCCTCTCTGAAATGCTCTTTTTATCCCCAGTCATGTTACTGACCTGTTGCCAAGTAACCTAATTAGTTGCTGAAGCTCCTCCAGGAGTTTTCTGTGTTTACCTAGGCCTACATAAAGCTTCCCATCAAACAGACGTGATGTTTTAAGGGAGAATACAACACATGTCTGGAGGATCCAGGATGTGATCAGCAGGATCATCAGGAAGCAATCTGGGCTCCTCTAATGAGAAGATAAGGGTATCTGGCTTTGAAATTTCACATGGAACAACACAAATATAACTTCTGTGACTGATGATCGCTTGGACGAATCCAATTATCGTTTACCGGAGCTGTTAGTGACGAATGATGGACTGCAGGGACATTTTAGCATCATCCGCTAACGTCGGGACGGCTGCGACACGAAGGACTTGTTTACTAAAGCATGCAGCTTCAACACAAAACCGGTAAAAAAAGACTGTAAACAAAACTCATCCAGGAGTTATTAATAAGAACAAACATCCAGCTGGACCTATGGAGAAACTTTAAATACTGCAACAGGTTTTATGTGTTCCCTGGCAGCAACCCACCTGATCCACGTCACAACTTAAGTTCTGCAGAAACCTCCTAACGACAAGCTGACTCAGGTGTGTTGCAGCAGGTAAACATGTAAAACCTGCAGGACGGTGGCTCAACTGGTCCACATCTTTCACCCAAACTTGTTTTAAAACATGACTTCATATTTTAATGAATGTAGATCCAATATCTGCAGGTACAGTTAATATTCCTCATGTTCCTAAACCAGCAACTTTTCAGACAAACTGACCCAGTTAAACCACAGGTCTGATCCCAGTTTGGTCCCAGTTTATAGATAAATGTCTTCTTCTTCTTCATCTGAACACGTCCAGTGGATCTGAAGGAGTTAATATTATTTTAGTAACAAGCTAATGTTTACAGCGCTAAGCTAGTTGCTAACATGGATGCTAACATTAGCTTCACATAACAGAGGCTAACATCTTCATTCAGACTTTTTTATTCCACAGATGTTGCAGTTTGTTGCTCTTTTCTTGTCTCTTTTATTAAGTTTTAATATACAAACGATACAGCGTTGCCTAGTAACGGATGCGTCAGTTGTTGCTATTGTTTTGACTAATCAGGCGGAGGCCCTGCATCTGTGTTACATCTGGAGAAATGACTGACATCAAAATAAAACAGTCGAAATTTAAGATTGTCAGAAGTCGATGAACTTTAGTGCAGTCAGAGTCCAAATCCGAGTCCGAATCCGAGTCCGAATCCGAGTCCGAATCCGAATCAGTCCGAGTCCGAATCCGAGTCCGAATCCGAGTCCAAATCCGAATCAGTCCGAGTCCGAATCCGAGTCCGAATCCGAATCAGTCCGAGTCCGAATCCGAGTCCGAATCCGAGTCCGAATCAGAGTCCGAATCCGAATCAGTCCGAATCCGAGTCCGAATCCGAGTCCGAATCTGAATCAGTCCGAATCCGAGTCCGAATCCGAGTCCGAATCCGAATCAGTCCGAATCAGAGTCCGAATCCGAATCCGAGTCTGAATCCGAGTCCGAATCAGAGTCCGAATCCGAGTCCGAATCCGAATCAGTCCGAATCCGAGTCCGAATCCGAGTCCGAATCCGAGTCCGAGTCCGAATCCGAATCAGTCCGAATCCGAGTCCGAATCCGAATCAGTCCGAATCCGAATCCGAGTCCGAATCCGAGTCCGAATCCAAATCCGAGTCCGAATCCGAGTCCGAATCCGAATCAGTCCGAGTCCGAATCCGAGTCCGAATCAGAGTCCGAATCCGAATCCGAGTCTGAATCCGAGTCCGAATCCGAGTCCGAATCCGAATCAGTCCGAATCCGAATCAGAGTCCGAATCCGAGTCTGAATCCGAGTTTGAATCCGAGTCCAAATCTGAGTCGAAGGAAAGCAATGCAACACGTCCAGTTGAACTTTCTCTGGAACTTCATTCTGATCGGTTTTGAGCCGACTTTATCCTTTATGGAAAATGATGGCATGGAGGAATCTTTAGGGTTAATTAAATGTAGGTTTGGAGATCCTGGACAAACTGTTCAAACAAGCTGCATTATGAAAATATACGATTAAAAAAATCCAAACCCTTTTATTCAGGAGATAGAAATGACAAAAATTTTATTATGGATTATTTTTATTTGTTTAAAAAAAGATTTTTTAACAAAAAAATCTTTTTTGTTAAAAAAAAGATTTTTTTAACAAATGGGGTCCCCCCCCCCCCATCAGCCGACTCATCGCCAGCGTAATCATTAGCTGCAGCCCTGCTCCAGACCTCTGACAGCGTGAGATCCATGTACGAAGATGGACATACGGTGCGGAGTTGGCCGTTTAACGGCAAACAGCAGCAGAATTAGAAACAACTCACCATCCCTTCGTTTAAAACAATCCAGTTTAAACAACCTGATGGTGTTTCTCCAGTCTGGTCCACAGGCAACTAAATATTTCTACTTTTGTGTTGGAGCATTTATTTAAGTGGCTGCAGTCGGGGTGTGAAGGGGATTTCTCCAGGAAAACATGTCCTGCTCTGCCTTTAGTGGCGTCTAATACGGTGAGGAGAAATAAAGTAAACATGTCATCATTAGTGACGGCTAAATCCAACCAATGCAGCTTTTAGCTTACTGTTTTTCCACTATTCTCTGCAGACTTGTCATTTATTAGCAAACCCTGATAAATATCAGATGAATATCTGATAGAAGCCAAACAGCAAGTTTCTGATTCATTTAGCTAGAAGTGACTGTGGATGCAAACCCCCACATGACTCACCAGCCAGCCATTATGCCGTCTCAGTAAGACTCCTGGGCAATCTGTTTCTAACCACACTGGCTTTTAAGTGTCTCTTTTGACATTAAATATGAAATCGATAACATTCCCAGCAGCGTATGACATGATGCTCTAAAATAATGGACCAGAGTTTCCAGAAAATCCAGACCTGCATCAAAAACAAGACCAAATCCTGCATGTAGTCAAAGGAAGGCAGGAATAAGTGGACGACTGAAGAGAGTGGGCGTTTCAGTCGTCCTCCAACGCACGCCGTGCACAAGGTTACCACCGCTGTAAGCAGGGGAAGGACAGGTGAGGTGAGGAAGATCAGCTTTCATCGCTGCCTCATCAGGAGGCCAAATAAAACACATGACTTTGGTACAGAGAGGTTGCACCGAGACAGCCGGGGATGATTCACCATCTCCACCTGGACATGGTCCGGACGGCAGAATAAGATCCGCTTCAGGCTAAACCAGTAGGTTTTGGGGATTTATTCCCAGTCAGTATTGATCAGTATAAGTTAGGTTAGTGGTACATTTCTCTGCTTTTTTTAACCATGAAAACTTGAAGCCATTCTTAGCTTTTTCTTCAGTCTGGCTGTTTTTTGGCGATGTAATATTGGATCTTTTATTCCCCGTCAGCTTGCAGACATGATGTTTTCATGATGGGAAATGAATGTATCAATAGTTTTAGCAGCATGACGACCAACCAGAAGAAGAAAACAGGCATCTGCTGCCATTTATCTGCCATCCTCCCACGACTCAGAAACGTCTTCTTGGCTTTATTCCAGCCACAGAGGATCATTATTTCCTGCTTTTCTCATCACTTGTTGATCTTTGGCTGCTCCTGATTGGACGTTACCGTCAGTTTAAGCTCTCTGATTGGTGGAAAGTCTGACAGGAAGTGACATCATCATCATGTCCAGGTGGAAACAGAGGTCTCTTAGCAACATGGTAGTGATGGTGATGAAGATGTGATAAATAATGGTGGATTTACCATCTAGAGTCTCTGAATAAACACTACATGTTGTGTCTGGACTGTAAACCAGGTGACAGGATATAAATGCCTGGAAACTGAAGTAAATCATCTAAAGGGTCTGATGTCCATCAGACTTCCACACTACTGATGATGTTAATGCTAACGCTGTGGGTCGCCAGACAGCTAGCAGAGTATTAATTCATTTATTTAATGTTTGGGAAGTGACTTCATTATTTATTTTGCCATTTTACACTAATTTGGTGAAATTACTGCTAGAATGAATCAGAAATGTTTAGAAAATTTAACTTTATGCTTCACTGTGGACATATTTGCCCATTTGGGAGAATTATTCCTCTCATTCTGGGCGTTATTTTTGGCTGTATACAGAAATTGGGCACTATAAACTGATTTTGTCTTAATTTATGTCACCAGTTTATACTGATTTATGCAGCGTCCACCGTCAGTAAGAAAAAAATGATTTTAGGTAACTAGAGACCTCGATTACCTCTGATTTACAGTCATTACAAACCGTAAATTTAATATCTGGAGACACTGAAATAATTCTACTTCCAGGCTCCTTATGCTGCAGTTGATGGTATGATGGTGTCATCAAATGTGACGATTTAGTCCAGATTCCATTTGATTCCAAGTTTTTGTGTCCTGATTCGATTGAAATTGGGATTCTCATGATTCCTCCATATTGCTGAATTTTGTCGACAAAAAAAAGAAAAAATGTACAAAACTTTTTTTTGCTCATCATTTTTCTTGATTTCATTTAGGAAAAAAAACCTCACAGTAGCCAGACCACCAATCTGCTGCTATAATACCCAAGAAGACAAGAAGAAAGATCAATAAAAACAATAAAAATGACTCATTTTATAATGGATTATTTTTTTATTAATTTGAAAAACAAAAAAATCAATTTTAAAATTGTGAAGTGAAAAATGCTGATATTTAATTTTTAGATTCGATTTTCCCGCCCCAATCAAAAGAGCTGCGATCGACGAGTCTTCATGTTCATTGTTGGTTAGAAATGCAGGAGTTGCAGGATTTATTGTGAATTTTGCCAAACATACAAAAATATCTCTAAAACAGATGAGATGTTTCATATTTTGACATTTTGAGTGAGAAGAACTGAAGAGTTTGATGCATAACATGAGCACGTTGTCATCAAAAAGGTGAAAAACTGGACAGATAATTCTCCATATTACACTTAAATGCCAAGATCAGCGGCTAATATCAGACATCTCAAGGTAGAATCCTTCAGATTTAATAAATGTTTGGTCGTTTTGAGCAGAACTGAACATTTTCCATGAAATGTTTGCTGCAAACACAAAGAAATCTAGATGTAAAGTTTTCCATCAGTCCTTTGGAAGTCGACCTCCTGCCTGGGGGTCATAGTGAGAAATTACATTGGAAATAAAGACAACTAGAAAATATGGAAATATTTGGAGTTTTTGCTGACGTACCGTCTCATAACGTCTCATGTGATTTACTTTGTTCAGAGTCATGTCTCATCCTGATCTCCATCGAAGCAACGACCACATTAACCTTTTAGACGCTCAGACATTTCCGTCTGTTGGCCGGCAGGAAAACGTGGAAAACCTTTTACAATATTTCATTCCAAGCTCACATTAGGTTAAAACGCCAAAATGGACTTTGGCCATTTACTTGAAATAGAATTTCCCTGCCCATCCTTCCCCTCTTTATGATCCACAGCTAGAATAAATCATTTCTCTCTGAGCAGGGCACCGACCCAGGACCTTTATTTCCACAGATCAGCCAGTAGACACCATGCCTTTTGTACTGAGACATGCAGCTCCTGGGTGGAAACCTCCATCGGGGAGGTTTGGTTTTAAAGTGCGTCTCCAGTATCAGTAAGCTCCTTAAGTTAATAATCATGATAGATTTCTGCCATAGCAGATGCTTTGCAGGCGTCCCAAGGCTGCCTATTCAAACATACCACAGCAAATGCATAATTCATTATGAGCTTTATAAATACTCAGGGGTGTCCAAGTAAGCGATACCAAAATGTCCACGTGCATGCGTAGGGCAGCCGATTATTATGACCCTGTAATACTGTTCAAAGGATCCGTTTGGCACCTTCATGACTATCCATTCCAGTAAAGTCCTTTTTCTGGGGTACGGGAGTCATTTTTCTGGCAAAAACTAAAAAAGGGAAAAGAACGTTTAATCTGAGCAAGACAACATATTGTGATTTTTCTTTACTGGCAGCAGAGGTGTAGAAAGTAGAAGTAAAAGTAGAACAGGTGTTTTCACCAACAGGCTCGTCTACCTGCAGAGGAGCTGATTAAATCCACCTGGTTTAGTGACTGGTTGGAAAGAGCTGCCGGACAAGACTTCTACTTTCTACTTTCTACACCTCTGACAAGTAAACACTGAACGCGGTCGCATGCTGGACAAACTTACGGAAGAAGAACAGAGGAGCTACATTTCACTGCAGAATCAATAAAAACACTGATCTTTATGAACAAGACGAAAAAGAAACAACTAGAAAACATTCCTGGATCTAAACCAAAATGAAACCTTTTCTTTTTTCTTCACATTTCCAACAACTCCTGAAAATTTCATGAAAATCCATCCATAAATTTTTGAGTTATCTTCAACACAAACAAACAAACAAAAACGCAACAAAAATCAGCCTCATTAGTAAAGAACAGCTGTTTGATAAGATCGATTCAGTGCTTTAAAATATCAATAATGTCACAAAATGTTGCGATATTTTGAAATACCAATATTTTCTTCCACCCCAGTCGCTTTAAAACTCTTGGTCTCAGTAAGGTCAGTGCATGTGGTAGAAAACATCATAACTCTGCTACAAGAACAAGAAAACGGACACCGATGTGGTGGGAGCCGCAGTATTCCTGCCAGTATGAAACTGGTGAAGTGGTGATTCTCCGGTTATGTCTCGCTGGACTTCTGTTACACCGAGAACCGCACAATCACTAAATATCGCAATAAAAACACGAATGGAATCACCAACATTTTGAAGTCTGAAATATCGCTAAAAGGTTTTTACGCTATACTGAGGTGGTTTTTTCAGACGTTTTGACATAGAAATACATCGCAACACTCTTTTACTTGTCCCTGGGCGTGACTTGGGGGGGGGGGGGGGGGGGGGGGGGGGGGTCATGTGACCAGTTCATTTTCGATAAAGATGGCGCAGTTTGGAACGAACAGCAAATTTCAGAGTTTTAGAAAAGAAAATGAGGGAGAAAAGCTTCAGAAACATGGCTACCTTGCTTAAGCCGCATTTCTCCTTCTTGTCAGCTCGGCGAGGCTTATGTGCAAAACACTTGGCAATGGAAACATCGACAAATTGTTTGTCGAAACTTGCAGTATTAAAGTGACTTTAGCCTTGAAACAAACAACAAGAAATCAGTGAATAAATACTTCAGAATAGCGATATTTTATAGTCTATGTGTGAAAATGTAAATATTGTTGCATGAATCCTCAGTCTTCCTTTAGTTCCTGTCTCCCAGCATGACCACAGCCTTGTTTCATCTCTTTTTTTTGGGTGGCCATTGCTTTGGATTAATGTACTTTTAGGACTAAATGGGTTTGGTTTGAGATTTATATCCTCTGTAATTCAGTAGAATCTAAACAATAATCTTTATTGCGGTTGGGGTCACTTTATTATTGGTTGTTGGATAGTACGTCTACAAGCTAACCGAGACCTCAGGGTTTCAAGCAGACCAGAGGTCGCTTCTTTGGTCCAGATTAGTGTGGTTGGTGTTCACACTGCCCAAACAAATGTAGTTTTCTTGGAACTGGACCGTGGTCTGGGTAAAGTGGACTGAAGAGCTGCAGTGGGAACACGTCCTCCTCTGCATACGGTCCCTTTAAGACCACTGGTCCCAATAAGGTCACTGCTTGAAGTAGGGAAGGTCCCTGTAACGCAGCAAAAACAAAAACACACCTGGATGCACAGATACAGTCGGATCACACAGCGTTTTTCTGCCAGTATGAAACGTGTGTGGTGATGAGTGCGACATGCCTCCGCTTATCTCCGACGGCGTTAAAAATAAAAAGGGCCTTTTGCACCCAGAGGATAAGAGGCGCTGCAGGAGAGAAAATGGATCTTCGTACAATAAAAGGTCCCTGGATTTAAACCAGGAGATAGATAAAGAGCTGAAAGGCTCATCACTCCTGAAGTGTTTGCTCAGCACACAGAAAAGTGATCTGAAACAGATGACACTGGTCTGAACATAACAGACGCTTCGCATTAACACTTTTATTCCACTTCCTGTTGGTGTGATAGAGCCCAGAGGAAAACGGCTCGCTGTGTGAGCTCAGCCCTCCAAAACCTCATTTTTGACGTTACATGCAGAGCAGTGACAGTAATCAGAGCAGTGATGTCATGTGGTTTTATTTAGACCTGGCCCAGATCTGCTTGTACTTACAGAAATGGTGCAGATTGAGTTGTTGCAACATCCTAAATTCACGTTGTCCTTCAGCAGCTCATAAACTTTGGGAAGTGAGTGTTTTATAGCTTTCTCACACTTAACGGTTGTAGCTGTGGAGATTGTTGAGGATAAAGTCTCATCCTACTGAGCTGCAGCAGTTTGGCTTAATGCCACCGTATTTAGAGGTAAATCTGGTTAAAACGAGGAAATAAAAAGAGAAAAGTTTGAAAAAAACGAGAAATTTTCACAGAAGGGAGGTGAAAAGCAGGAAGTGGAGAATAAATGCAGTTTTAGGAGCAAATGCAACTTTTCCTCATCAAATTTAAGTGTATATTGTTCCTCTATGATCCCCCGGAGGACAAAGCAGCAGTATTTTGTGAACCTGAGAAGTCAGAGCTTCCATGGATTGTATTAAGCAGCTGGTTCTCAACCTTGTGACCATCAGCCAGGGGAATTTACTGCTTCTACTTTCAGCCAATAAGTGCAGTAGCTGCAGATCTGTTTCAGCCACAGAGAAGGAACTAATCAGTGAATTCAGATATTTGGTGCAAGCCTTAGGAATGACAGAAATGCAGCAACACTGTTGTTTTTTAAAAAGGTCAAGTACTTTTTAATCCAGAAATTAGTGGTGGCAAGTTTCCAAGAATAAACATCACAACCATGTGTGAAGCTGAGTTTCTCTTGTTTTTATTTCACAAGGAGGAAGCTAACACATAGAGCTAATACCTTCATTTAATAAAGAACCAATATATATATATATATATATATATATATATATATATATATATATATATATATATATATATATTAAATCATATACGGTCATGTATAAATAGGCTCAGATTTGTAAGGAAAAATGTCATTGTGGGATGAGGAGCAGAGTTGAGAACTTGCCTCATGCCCGTTGAAAGTTTCACTCATTGCATCAGATAAACACCAAGGATGAACATCGGAATCAGCTGTGTGGCAATGAAACAGAAGATTTAATTATGTAATTTTTTTCATTGGCACAACTCACAGACTAAACATTGCTTTTCCCGATAATGCATTTTCTTTTATAAATGAGTATTTGTCGGATTATGTCTTTGCTTTGACAATGTTTTTGGGTTAAAAAAAAGGCTGTTTATTTCCGTTTTAAATAGGAAAAATGTATATGTGGGATGAGCAGCAGAGCATTCGAGTTGTGCCAATGAGAGGTTTCAATAAACCCGTCCAATAAACAAACAAACAAGAATCAACAGCAGAATAAGATATTTGGCATTCATAGACAAGATTTATACATTTTTATGGGCGAAACCCACATCGTCAACTCCGCTGCTCATCCCACAAACACATTTCTTTGGAAAGAACTATTTTGTTGTTGTGACAGTGGGTTTTTTTTGGTAATAAATTATATACTGTTGGAAAGCCAGGTTTTTTCTCTCTTTAATGGAGACACATCAGTGTGGAAAACACAAATGTGGGATGAGCATTAGAGTTGAGTATGTGGGTTGAGCACATTAAAAACTTGTCCGATGTTCTCCTGTAGTGCAAAAGAAGCTTATTCACATTTTGACTGTAGCAAATATTTGCAATTCAACAATTTATTTATTTATGGAAGACCTGGCAGCTATGTTAGCCTAGAGATTAGCCTTGTGGTGTCTGGGTATGACTGTCGGCCATATTGTCTGATTTGTAGAAGACTACTTACAGTTTCCAAGTTCCTATCAGGAGCTATTTAGACCAAACACCGAATGCTTAGCACCTGATAGTTAGCAACTTCTGATTTTCCTCAGCAGCCAATCATTTAACATCATCATCATTTGTTTATTGGTTGAAATGAAACTGATGTGCCTGTTAAGTGACGCGAGATGACGTTGCTGTGATACAAATAAAGCTGCGGTTTGCTGTACAGTTTTCCACACCGGAGGAAGTTTCTACGGAGACTTTGCGAAGCTGCAGTTGGCGGCTTCATCATCTTTAATGTGTGCGGTTGCAACCATCTGGGTATAGCCCTGGTCTGGTCTAACGGCAGCTGGGTCAGCTCCTGCAACCCTGCATTGGATTAGGCAGGTATTTAAACAAGATGGACATTTATTGCTGCTCTTTTTGCTCCATCATTCCTTAGAATATTTCATATCAATGGTAAAAAAAAATCTTCCCATCTTTGTTGTCTCTGCTTCTGGCAAGACTTAAAACATTTCCCAAATACAGCGCAGATGTTCTGCACGTAAATCTGCATTAATAAGACTAATAATAAGAGTTATAATGAACTCAAACCTTATTCTGTGCAATTCGATGTGAATCTTCTGGTAAACATTTTGTTTCTGGCAAAGCTTTTAACATCTGGCTTTCCTTAAAACACACATGGTCAAATTTTCTAACATGTTTTTGCAATAATAGTCCAATTTGAAAGTAATTTAAATCCCTCCGCTGATTCAGAACATTACTCTTTGAACATCCTGCGTGCCTTGCTTGCTCTCAGGCTCCCATCTAAGATCAAATCGGGGGAAACGTTACATTTCGCTTCTTTTATTAATGCTATAGTGGTGGCAAACATTAGCGCACTGGACCACCAGCTTGTAATGTCTTGCCAACAGTCATTACATTAATAATTATGTAGATTTTTCTTATATAAATGTAGCATGTCATGACTGAAACTGTCTTTATTTAGTCTGCAGATAAGAGCATCGGCCTTGCATCAGCCGAACTTCCAATAATTAGCATTTTCAATATTACAGCTTCTCGACACACCAAACAACCTTGTTATCGAGGGGTTATCGAATTGTTACCGCCATCAATTAGACAGTATAATCTGATATCCCTTATTTGATGATTGCAGCAATCGACACGCCTAGCTTGATTTGAGCACGTAGACCATTGTATCTGATTTACTTTGGGCTTTAACGTCTGTGCTTGTGCACAGAACTGCATCTTCCATCTGTTTAACATTAAAAAAGATGAAAAGTTTGCAGCAACAACCTGAGAAAATCACGACAAGCAGCAAAAAGTCCCGGCATAAACGACGGGAAACGTTAAGCAGATTATTAGCAGCTAACGCTAAGACCACTGTGTTCAACCAAGACCAGATGATTCTTCAAGTATTGGAGTTCAGAAGTGGATTTATATTTTACAAATACAGCTAACTGAACTGCTTTTATAATATTACCTTAAATTATACGGTATTTTCTCATGAATGTGCTGCAACAACTGAGGAGCTGCTTGCTTCAGGATTTTAGGTGATCTAGCCCTGCAGCATACGAGTCCAACAGGGGAAAATCTAAATGTTATAGCAGTGAAATAAAAGCAAAACAAGCAAATGCACATAAATGTGTCGGATATTACACTGAATGCATCTACAGACACATTTAGCAGGTGTCAGGGTACCATAGTATGCACATAAAATATTTACATGTGTGTAGGCGTGTGGCTTCCATATCTGCTGCTGTGCATGCTGGATAGTTGCACAACATGTAGAAAAGCAAAACTTCCTGCAAGTTAATGAGTTCAGGACATTATTAATTTATTAACCATTAACTAGTTTTTAATCTGTTCCAAGTCTTTAATAATATGAATGATGCACAAGTTAATATTCTACAAGATGCATCATGAAATCCTGTGATTTGTTTCGTCTTTTAGAGATATAACCATCAGATTAAAGACGGAGTTATTGATGAGGATACACGTTGATTTGGTGTGAATATATTAAGACCGAGTCGCTTACAAATACAGAGGTATAGATTTAAAGAAACCTTATCTCTACATGAACGAGGTTAAGTGAGGTGTTAATCAGCAACCAGTTCTCTGATACGTAAATGTCAGAGTTAAAGTCGACACATCGGGTATCTCTTGAATCAGACGCCCCTGCGAGCGGTTTCGGTCTGTCTGCTGCTGTGAAGGCCGACCTATAAACAGGATGTTGGTGGAGACGTCGTTGCATCGGCGTATCTGTCAGCGATCTAAAAGTCTGAAGTTAAAACCGAGGTTAAAGCTTCTCTTACTCTTTGTTTCCCTTCAGATCCGAGTGTACGTCAACTCTACGACGACAGAGTCCCACTCCACGGACCTGAACGCCCTCCGCTTCATCTCCATCAACTCCATCATCGACCCCTGGGTCTTCATCCTCCTCTCCCCCAGCGTGCTGCACTTCGTCTGGTTCTCCCTCTGCCGGGGGCCCCTGGGGACCTCCAGAGGTTCTGTCTTTAAGTCCACGCTTGTCAAAGAGAATTGTGCAAACCTGAAAGTCTCCAACCGGACGTGCACCGAACATATTTCTATGGACACCTTATGACCACGGCGACGCTGTGTTGTTTATGTTGGTCGGACTCTGGGCTGGAATGTTTTCTCTTGTTGGATCTCATGAGCTGCAGAGGTTTGATGGGAGGCAACAGCTCTCCCATGAGGTGGATGCCTATTTCTGGATCGTTCCATTAGATACTGAACTATTTCTCTTCTACCGACTCGACATTTCAGCCAACTTTAAAAACAAATGGAGCTTTTCATGTGTATCATAAAGGGTCAACATTCTGCCTTTGTTGCTGCTATGACGCCATGTCATCTGGTTCAGATAAACTCTAAAAGCCTCCCTGTTTCTGCTGTACATTCAGCCAGAGAGCATACGATCTGTAATAAACCGGAAGTGGAGAGATACCCAGTGACACATTATGTTGTTTAATGACAAGTTATTTCCTCCAGGCAACGTGGACTCTTATTAAAAAAGACATAAAATCCACATAAAGCTGACTGAAATGAGGAGTTTGGATCCTTCGGATTATCGGGGGGGTTTGTAGGAAATAGAAGGACGAGGAAATCAGCGAGCTGCCGCTGACTGGAGTCCTATAAAAGCTCAGTTTGGGAACTTTAGAGGTCAAAGTCGTCTCAAAGGGGACAAAACTTGGAGTGACTTTTCAGTGAAAAAGATTTCACTCTGGAAGTGAGGAACTGCGATTCCATGGTAGTTTTTCACAAAATAAAAGCGATATTTCTAAAAATTTGACAATATTACTGCTATTTCCAGGTAAACAGTGTTTAGTGCATGAACCATGATTCTTATAAAAACCTCGTCCCACAAGAGGAGGAGGAGGAAGTGGCAGAAATCCAGAGGCCATGTGACCCCCTACGTCACACCCGGTGGTCTGTCGATGCAGAAAACTCTGCAGTATACTAAATATACCAGCGGTGCACAAAATACGTCCTCATGTCCTGCAGGTTTTCCATGTATCCCTGCTCCAACACACCTAGATCACATTAAATGGATCCAACAGCCAATGAAATTGTGCACAGCGAGCGATGAGATTGCATCAGGTGTGTTGGAGCAGGGATACATGGAAAACCTGCAGGACCAGAGCTGGGCATGCCTGATATAAACGTCATAATCTGAAGAACCGCCTCACAAGAGCGGACAAACATTTTACCGGATTTTATTGTGATATTTAGGTTTTGCGTCATTCTAAGGTTAATGGTGGTGCTTTTCTCTATTTGTAAAATGTTTTCCATCTCCTCCTCCGTCCACACATACCGCTCCATCCTTACTTGAAATGAACTGGTCACATGATCCCTGGTCAGGTGACGTGTGAACGGAAAAAAAAGTCGTTTACCGTTACGCTTTTATGTTAAAATGCTATAAACACGTCCAGAAAAAAACATAAAATCTTAAAGTTTGAAAGGTTCTTCTAAATGTTTCCATTCCCAGTGTTTTGTTGCGATATTTAGGTTTTACGCAGTTTTAGGGTTAACGGAAACGCAGCGACTGATTGAAACATGATGCTTATTTTATTTTATTTATCTGAACATGTCGCCTTCAGGACGTAAGGTTTAAATAAAATGTTTATATGACTGCAGTGTTGGGCGGCCATGGCTCAGGTGGTGGAGCGGGCTGTCGCAGGGTTGGTGGTTTGAGGTGTTCGAGAGCTAGCTAAGTCTCGATCGCTTCGCTTTCCCTCGTTTTGCAGAGGTTAAAGCTGGATTTATACTCGCTCGGCCTCTACATAAGGTCGGTTATGTCGTGTGCATCACAGACACCCAAAGTAAACCGCTCACAGCTCGGTTACGTGGAAGTTCTCCCTTGTGATTGGTCGGTTTGTAGTTACGCGTTTTCAGATTGCTTGATTTTGTGCGATAAACACAGAAGAGAAACTGCAACACGCTCAAGTGCAAGAGAACATTTCACCGTCGCCGTGCGAGTATTAAACCAGCTTGAACGTGATCAGGCAGATCACTAAGAACCTGGTTAAATTTTTCTGAGCCACAAAGATAACGTCACGGTGTTCGCGACCCACTGACCATCATGCGACAACTGAGTGGTTACTCAGCAGTTTAAACAGCTGGTTCCTCTTAATTTAAAGTTTTAAACTATCAGAAACTTCATTGATGAGGCTAAAGTGTTCTTTAGTGGATCGCCGCTGTAACAAGACAGCTCTTTAAAAGAACTTGCTACGAGATAATGCTAAAATCACATTTAATAACTGGATTTCTGGACACCAGGTGATCAAAATGTTAAATGTAAGGCCAGAAAAATGTCAGAAAATTCACTAATAAGGAAGATAAAGTGGTTTTTGGCAGATTAGATTCACTGCTATAACAAGGCACCTAAATAACCAAAATCGGCCTCTCACGACAACATACTGCCAAATTTAGCTTTTTATTAGAAGGCACGTTGACCAACTTTGTTTCTACATTAATGTGTTAAAACCTGAACTTGCTAATTTAATGTTAATCTTTTTGCATTAATTGGTTCATTTTAATCACAAACCCACATTTATTGGTTAAATGTCGGGCTACATGGTTTTTGCAACGATTTGGCGGCCCCCCTGGAATTGTCTTGGGACCTTCCCTGTTTGGGAATCAGTGTTAAAAGACTGGATGATCATTCCAGTTTGATCCTTACATCTATGATGAAAGTAGCATCTCTCTGCAACCACAAGGTCTGTTTTAATACTTTAAAGTAATTTCTGATAATACTCCTAATTATCAGGCCAGGATCTCACAGCTTCACTGCTTTTTGTCTGTGTGAATTTATAAATGAAACGCTGCAAAATGCTTTAAAAACTGCAGATCATAGAACATTATTCAGAGTATAAATATCATGCACTTGATTAGCCAAGTTACTACAAATAAACCACATAGTTAATATGTTCTTTATTAAAGCTTTAATTTATGTTATTTCTCCTTTCCTGCATGAATAAACTGTTTTTGCAGCTTAAATTAAAACAGAAATGCGGTAATTTTACACAAAGAGATGCTTTAATTTAACATGACTGACCAAAACAGCAAGAGGGGAACATTACGTCACAGTAATCCATTAAAAAGTTTCTTTTTTATTTATTTTTCATTGGAGGAAAGAACTCCTTCACCATTTCCAGACTAACCAAGTGCATTAAAAAAAAATTATCAAAGTAATTTGGAAAAACTATTAAAAAAAAACATAGGAGTGTGTTAGTTTCACAAGGGAACGTGTTAAATGTCACTCAGATCATAGAAAAAGATTTCATGTGAAATTTCCTGTTAGAGCACAGATGGAAAATATGTCTAAGTCTATTAATAAATCCTCACACCGACTTTAGAAGTGTTAGTTTGATTTTAACTAATGGAAAATAAACCTCCTTTCTGTATCACTTAGCAACACCATGATGACCCCAGTTTCCTGGAAAAAGCAGGTAGTTTTCTCTCATGTTTCTTTGCTTTTGCATGCTGGTAAAGCTTAAAAGTTCTGTGTCCAGGTTAAATTTCACAACACTACGGGGAATTTTTTCCTCTAATTTCCGCCGCTCTTCTTTTAAAAATTAATAGAAACGATGCAAAACCCAAAGTCTGGCAGTAAAAGGAGCTACGGTGGATTCTGGTCATAAATCTCCCAAAAAGCAAAGAAAAACCCCAACTGGAATAACTGGTATTACGTAAAACAGGGAACCAGATTTAATGGCAGCAGTCTGGTCCTGATGCGTCTGTCTGAAGATGGCAGAAACCTTGTGTTTGCACCGTGAGAAACAGCCGTTAGCGGCTGAATCTGAGCGAAGCATCAAGATGTTTGGTGTTTACCACACTGACTTACTGCTTCCTGCTGATATTATGAGTTTTGCTTCTGAGTATTTACAGTTTCTATGTCCCAGTTTTTTTATTCTGTTGAGAAGAATGCATGTGTCTGCAACATGTGCAGCATTTAATGCTTGTATGGCGTTGTGTTTGGAGTGTGTGTGGATATCTTGGGATGGACAAATGTAATGTGAACGCTGTCAACCTGGATGTCTTGTCAAGTACTGTATGTGAAACTGAATGCACTGAGCGCACGAGTCTTCTGGCTTATGTAAATAAACATCTCATCAGCCAAATATTTTGTTCAACCTACTCTATAACCACACACACACACACACACACACACACACACACACACACACACACACACACACACACACACATGTTTTTCTGTCTTTGTGGGCACCACCCTTTTCAGTTCGTTCCCTACCCCTCTAGCTTAATGTCTAACCTTTTTTTTTTTAAGCATTTACCATCATTTCAACCTGACCTTGACCATAAAATTAACTTTTGATTTAAAAACGGAGATTGAAGAATATGGTCCCCTTAATGCAGTCGGACCCCGTCTGTCTAGTAGACCACCTCTTGGACCCCACAAATGCGTAAAGACGAGATCAAAGTCACACACAGATTGACGATCAGTTCCAGATGTAGAGAAGAGCGTTTAGTCTTCATATAAAAAGCTTTCTTTTCCATTTTAAGGCTTTACGTTAACAAGGGAGCATTCTTTAAAGCTGAGTAAAGCTGCTTTGTTTAGCAGATTTCCATTCATATTTTACTTATTATTGGTTAAATTTAAGGATTGTTACCAGATATAACTGGTTTAAACATTTAACCTTTTTATCTGGAGAGTTTCGGAGACTCATGTCTCCATGCGGGAAAAACGTCGCTCAAAACTCTGTTTACAGTCTGATACTTGTCTGCTGCCCCCTGATGGACAGAACTACATAACTCCAGATGAATCAGCGTAAACTCTTATCTGGAAGACATTTGTCTTTTTTAATTTAATTTTACATGTGGGCTGAAATAAACCACACAGCGTTTTAAATTACAATCAAGCTTCCAGTCACATTCTACTGCTCCAGATTGAATAAACATTCAGATTTCATGCTTCCTTTTCTCCGTTTTCTTTCACCTCTTCCCTTTCCATCTCTGCTGCTTCTTCCACCATCAGCCAATCAATGTGAGATAATTTGATCTCTGCAGGACAGGTTATGACCCTGTCCTGCAGACGTCTGATGCCACCAGCCCTTCATGTGCCCATCTGTCCACTCCTTTCTTCCAAGCCATTCTGCAAATTAATCTCCTTCACCTCCTCTCGTCTTTCCTTTCATCCCTCATTCTGGCAGCAATGAGCTAAGAGCTCTCTTGGCACCGTGAACTAGTCCGAGTACGTTTGATGGATTCACGTTTGTGTGTTTCACATCATAATGAAACCAAAGCAGGAGCTAGTTTATACAGTCATCCTCAGATTTCATCCCATTTAATTTAAGAAGAGGCTGAATTTACAACAGTCACTCAGATAAATGACTGAAAAAAGGAACAATAACTAAAAACAGGTTACATTATAGTTTACCGATATAAGACACTGTTTTTATTTAATTGAGTTGAAGAGAAAAAGAGGGTCCTGGACAAATAAGACTTTTCTGTTGAACAGTGGGACAAAATACCTGTCAACAGGTGCAGAAGTCTGACTGAGAGGAACAGAAAACACCTGACTGGAGCGGGAACATTAAAGGATTGTTCAACTAAATATTACTTTATGACTGATGGAATATGTATGATTTTATCTTTTTTTTTTTCTATTAAAAAAATATATCAAACCAGAATTAGAAAATAATGTAATGATTTTGTTTCATTTTGTTTCAAAAGTAAAAGAAGAAAAAAGGAATAAAAGTTCAAAACAAAAATATTCAAACAAACTTTAGGATTTCCTTCATTTAAAATGAAAGAGTTTACTTGTAAATAAATATTCAGTGACCTGTACAAAGGTACGTAAATATAGAAGTAAACAGACATTATCTGCACCTGCGCAGCAAGGATTCTTCATGGTAAAATAATCATGTTCACTCAACAACAAAACAAAAAAAAACCATACAATTTTCTTGTGATAAAAGAAAAATTTATCACATTATCGGGAAAAATAAACAGTTGGAATACAAGGTCGCAGGGAGGTTGAAGCTATTCCTCTCCAATTACAGAACCAACCCAGAGACAAACATCCAGACTCGTAGGAGTCCGAGTGACACTTCCGAGACCGACCAGCCGCCTCCGAGACGGACCAGCCGCCTCCGAGACCGACCAGCCGCCTCCGAGACCGACCAGCCCCCTCCGAGACCGACCAGCCGCCTCCGAGACCGACCAGCCCCCTCCGAGACCGACCAGCCGCCTCCGAGACCGACCAGCCGCCTCCGAGACGGACCAGCCGCCTCCGAGACCGACCAGCCGCCTCCGAGACCGACCAGCCCCCTCCGAGACCGACCAGCCCCCTCCGAGACCGACCAGCCCCCTCCGAGACCGACCAGCCCCCTCCGAGACCGACCAGCCGCCTCCGAGACCGACCAGCCGCCTCCGAGACCGACCAGCCCCCTCCGAGACCGACCAGCCGCCTCCGAGACCGACCAGCCGCCTCCGAGACCGACCAGCCGAGAGACCGACCAGCCGCCTCCGAGACCGACCAGCCGCCTCCGAGACGGACCAGCCCCCTCCGAGACCGACCAGCCGCCTCCGAGACCGACCAGCCGCCTCCGAGACCGACCAGCCGCCTCCGAGACCGACCAGCCCCCTCCGAGACCGACCAGCCGCCTCCGAGACCGACCAGCCCCCTCCGAGACCGACCAGCCGCCTCCGAGACCGACCAGCCGCCTCCGAGACGGACCAGCCGCCTCCGAGACCGACCAGCCGCCTCCGAGACCGACCAGCCCCCTCCGAGACCGACCAGCCCCCTCCGAGACCGACCAGCCCCCTCCGAGACCGACCAGCCGCCTCCGAGACCGACCAGCCGAGAGACCGACCAGCCGCCTCCGAGACCGACCAGCCCCCTCCGAGACGGACCAGCCCCCTCCGAGACCGACCAGCCGCCTCCGAGACCGACCAGCCCCCTCCGAGACCGACCAGCCGCCTCCGAGACGGACCAGCCCCCTCCGAGACGGACCAGCCGCCTCCGAGACCGACCAGCCCCCTCCGAGACCGACCAGCCGCCTCCGAGACGGACCAGCCCCCTCCGAGACCGACCAGCCGCCTCCGAGACCGACCAGCCGAGAGACCGACCAGCCGCCTCCGAGACCGACCAGCCCCCTCCGAGACCGACCAGCCCCCTCCGAGACCGACCAGCCGCCTCCGAGACCGACCAGCCCCCTCCGAGACCGACCAGCCCCCTCCGAGACCGACCAGCCGCCTCCGAGACCGACCAGCCCCCTCCGAGACCGACCAGCCGAGAGACCGACCAGCCGCCTCCGAAACGGACCAGCCGCCTCCGAGACGGACCAGCCGCCTCCGAGACGGACCAGCCCCCTCCGAGACCGACCAGCCGCCTCCGAGACCGACCAGCCCCCTCCGAGACCGACCAGCCGAGAGACCGACCAGCCGCCTCCGAGACGGACCAGCCGCCTCCGAGACCGACCAGCCGCCTCCGAGACGGACCAGCCGCCTCCGAGACCGACCAGCCGCCTCCGAGACCGACCAGCCGCCTCCGAGACCGACCAGCCCCCTCCGAGACCGACCAGCCGCCTCCGAGACCGACCAGCCGCCTCCGAGACCGACCAGCCCCCTCCGAGACCGACCAGCCGCCTCCGAGACCGACCAGCCGCCTCCGAGACCGACCAGCCGCCTCCGAGACCGACCAGCCGAGAGACCGACCAGCCGCCTCCGAGACCGACCAGCCCCCTCCGAGACGGACCAGCCCCCTCCGAGACCGACCAGCCGCCTCCGAGACCGACCAGCCCCCTCCGAGACCGACCAGCCGCCTCCGAGACGGACCAGCCCCCTCCGAGACCGACCAGCCCCCTCCGAGACCGACCAGCCGCCTCCGAGACCGACCAGCCGCCTCCGAGACCGACCAGCCCCCTCCGAGACCGACCAGCCGCCTCCGAGACCGACCAGCCGCCTCCGAGACCGACCAGCCGCCTCCGAGACCGACCAGCCGAGAGACCGACCAGCCGCCTCCGAGACCGACCAGCCGAGAGACCGACCAGCCGCCTCCGAGACCGACCAGCCCCCTCCGAGACCGACCAGCCGCCTCCGAGACCGACCAGCCCCCTCCGAGACCGACCAGCCCCCTCCGAGACCGACCAGCCGCCTCCGAGACCGACCAGCCGCCTCCGAGACCGACCAGCCCCCTCCGAGACCGACCAGCCGCCTCCGAGACCGACCAGCCGCCTCCGAGACCGACCAGCCCCCTCCGAGACCGACCAGCCGCCTCCGAGACCGACCAGCCGCCTCCGAGACCGACCAGCCGCCTCCGAGACCGACCAGCCGCCTCCGAGACCGACCAGCCGCCTCCGAGACCGACCAGCCGCCTCCGAGACCGACCAGCCGAGAGACCGACCAGCCGCCTCCGAGACCGACCAGCCGCCTCCGAGACCGACCAGCCGAGAGACCGACCAGCCGCCTCCGAGACCGACCAGCCCCCTCCGAGACGGACCAGCCGCCTCCGAGACGGACCAGCCGCCTCCGAGACCGACCAGCCCCCTCCGAGACCGACCAGCCGCCTCCGAGACCGACCAGCCGCCTCCGAGACCGACCAGCCGCCTCCGAGACCGACCAGCCCCCTCCGAGACCGACCAGCCCCCTCCGAGACCGACCAGCCGCCTCCGAGACCGACCAGCCGCCTCCGAGACCGACCAGCCCCCTCTGAGACCGACCAGCCGAGAGACCGACCAGCCGCCTCCGAGACCGACCAGCCGCCTCCGAGACCGACCAGCCCCCTCCGAGACCGACCAGCCGCCTCCGAGACGGACCAGCCGCCTCCGAGACCGACCAGCCCCCTCCGAGACCGACCAGCCGCCTCCGAGACCGACCAGCCGCCTCCGAGACCGACCAGCCGCCTCCGAGACCGACCAGCCCCCTCCGAGACCGACCAGCCCCCTCCGAGACCGACCAGCCCCCTCCGAGACCGACCAGCCGCCTCCGAGACCGACCAGCCCCCTCCGAGACCGACCAGCCGAGAGACCGACCAGCCGCCTCCGAGACCGACCAGCCGCCTCCGAGACCGACCAGCCCCCTCCGAGACCGACCAGCCGAGAGACCGACCAGCCGCCTCCGAGACCGACCAGCCGCCTCCGAGACCGACCAGCCCCCTCCGAGACCGACCAGCCGCCTCCGAGACCGACCAGCCCCCTCCGAGACCGACCAGCCGCCTCCGAGACCGACCAGCCGCCTCCGAGACCGACCAGCCCCCTCCGAGACCGACCAGCCCCCTCCGAGACCGACCAGCCCCCTCCGAGACCGACCAGCCGCCTCCGAGACCGACCAGCCGCCTCCGAGACCGACCAGCCCCCTCCGAGACCGACCAGCCCCCTCCGAGACCGACCAGCCGCCTCCGAGACCGACCAGCCGCCTCCGAGACCGACCAGCCGCCTCCGAGACCGACCAGCCCCCTCCGAGACCGACCAGCCGCCTCCGAGACCGACCAGCCCCCTCCGAGACCGACCAGCCGCCTCCGAGACCGACCAGCCCCCTCCGAGACCGACCAGCCGCCTCCGAGACCGACCAGCCGAGAGACCGACCAGCCGCCTCCGAGACCGACCAGCCCCCTCCGAGACCGACCAGCCGCCTCCGAGACCGACCAGCCGCCTCCGAGACCGACCAGCCCCCTCCGAGACCGACCAGCCGCCTCCGAGACCGACCAGCCGCCTCCGAGACCGACCAGCCGCCTCCGAGACCGACCAGCCGCCTCCGAGACCGACCAGCCCCCTCCGAGACCGACCAGCCGCCTCCGAGACCGACCAGCCGCCTCCGAGACCGACCAGCCGCCTCCGAGACCGACCAGCCGCCTCCGAGACCGACCAGCCGAGAGACCGACCAGCCCCCTCCGAGACCGACCAGCCGCCTCCGAGACCGACCAGCCGCCTCCGAGACCGACCAGCCGCCTCCGAGACCGACCAGCCCCCTCCGAGACCGACCAGCCGCCTCCGAGACCGACCAGCCCCCTCCGAGACCGACCAGCCGCCTCCGAGACCGACCAGCCGCCTCCGAGACCGACCAGCCGCCTCCGAGACCGACCAGCCGCCTCCGAGACCGACCAGCCGCCTCCGAGACCGACCAGCCGCCTCCGAGACCGACCAGCCCCCTCCGAGACCGACCAGCCGCCTCCGAGACCGACCAGCCCCCTCCGAGACCGACCAGCCGCCTCCGAGACCGACCAGCCCCCTCCGAGACCGACCAGCCCCCTCCGAGACCGACCAGCCGCCTCCGAGACCGACCAGCCGCCTCCGAGACCGACCAGCCCCCTCCGAGACCGACCAGCCGCCTCCGAGACCGACCAGCCCCCTCCGAGACCGACCAGCCGCCTCCGAGACCGACCAGCCGCCTCCGAGACCGACCAGCCCCCTCCGAGACCGACCAGCCGCCTCCGAGACCGACCAGCCGAGAGACCGACCAGCCCCCTCCGAGACCGACCAGCCGCCTCCGAGACCGACCAGCCGCCTCCGAGACCGACCAGCCCCCTCCGAGACCGACCAGCCGCCTCCGAGACCGACCAGCCGCCTCCGAGACCGACCAGCCCCCTCCGAGACCGACCAGCCGCCTCCGAGACCGACCAGCCGCCTCCGAGACCGACCAGCCGAGAGACCGACCAGCCCCCTCCGAGACCGACCAGCCGCCTCCGAGACCGACCAGCCGCCTCCGAGACCGACCAGCCGCCTCCGAGACCGACCAGCCGCCTCCGAGACCGACCAGCCGCCTCCGAGACCGACCAGCCGCCTCCGAGACCGACCAGCCGAGAGACCGACCAGCCGCCTCCGAGACCGACCAGCCGCCTCCGAGACCGACCAGCCGAGAGACCGACCAGCCGCCTCCGAGACCGACCAGCCGCCTCCGAGACCGACCAGCCGCCTCCGAGACCGACCAGCCCCCTCCGAGACCGACCAGCCGCCTCCGAGACCGACCAGCCGCCTCCGAGACCGACCAGCCGCCTCCGAGACCGACCAGCCGCCTCCGAGACCGACCAGCCGCCTCCGAGACCGACCAGCCGCCTCCGAGACCGACCAGCCGAGAGACCGACCAGCCGCCTCCGAGACCGACCAGCCGCCTCCGAGACCGACCAGCCGAGAGACCGACCAGCCGCCTCCGAGACCGACCAGCCGCCTCCGAGACCGACCAGCCGCCTCCGAGACCGACCAGCCCCCTCCGAGACGAACCAACTGCCTCCCAACGGCCTCCGAGACGAACCAGCCAAACATCAAGTCTTTAGAGTCAGTTGGGAAAAAACCTACACGTACACGGAGGAAACGCCACACAGGTTTCCCCAGAAACTGGTTTGTTAAAGTATAAAAACATGTAGATTCATAAATTAAATTACTTTTTATTAAGTGTTTGTGGTGTACTGGGAACAGTTCCAGTCTAACTGGTGGAAGAATAAAGAGCCTGCAGCTCCATCATGCCTCGGATGCAGCAGCCTGTCTCTGAAGGAGCTGTTGTGTTGGGAGGGGTATGGCATGGTGGGTTATCGTCCTCTCTCCCAACAGCTTACTGGTGGGTCCAAGGGGCATCCCATTACGGAGCTGTTCTGGACTGGGATTCCTCGGTACAGTCAAGCCAGATGGAGGAACAAGCATCTCTGATCAATACATCTGATTTTACTTCCATAAAGTCCGATAAAGGCTGAAGTTACAACGTGACTGATCATTACATTCTTCCAGTAAATCCTTCTTCCCAGAAGAACAGGAACACTACAATATTCTGTTCATCAGAATTTTCTGTTTTTACTCAGAGATCGTTTCTGTAATCAATCATTTCAGGACATGTTTGTTTCACATAGTCACATAAGTAATCAATTTGCAGCAATCACCATCAAAGAAAGGTGCTTTAAAAACAACTGGATGACCTGCAGTATTTAGTCAAACTCAGTACGGTACATCAGGCTGAGAGACTCATTTTAACCGGAATGCCATTTCCCTCATAATTACCCATAATGCCCTCTGTATCCTGTGTGGACGCTAACTTCTTGCTCCATCACAAAATAATTATCATCTAACCGTTTCACCAGACATCAAGAATACATTACTCTCAGTTTAATCCTGTTTAGTTGGTTGATGAAGCCTGTCTGGTTGTAACTGGATTATCTTATGTCAGAGGAAGGAGTTAACATGTAACTCAGACATTACCGAACTCTGATCATGATTCTGGGAAACAGTTTTTAAACAAATACAAGAAGCTGCCAATAAAAAGGTCCAAAACGTGGAAACCAGTTTGTTGGCAAACTGGCAACAATACAGGAGGAAAACGGCTTGTATCATAATAAAACACCTCCAGATGGAAATTCTCTTTCCATTAGACTGAAACAAACAAGTTTAAAAGCCAGAAAATGGAAAAGTTTAGTTTATTGTTTGGAATCAGTTCACTGTTCTGGTTTAGTGTTCTTAACGTGTAAATTACAGAACACCAACAGTAGGCTTGACATACCGTTAATGTGTTTAAAGCTGAACCTTTCAGAGTCTGAAACTTAATGGGAAGAAATCTATTTTTATCTGAAGTCTTTATTTTTGCCCTTTAACGTGTTAAAAATGTGTAATATATCATATATATTATATATATTAGCATATGTTCCCATTTATGTCGAGATTATTATGATGCAAAACGTGTCCACCAGGGGGCAGAAGACTGGTATCATGTTGTATACAACAGGGTTTTGAGTGAAGTTTTTACTATAAAGTGATGCAAAATGTCTCAAACTGCATGCATCAAATATGATACATAAGGTATTAAAAACGTGTTACAATGAACAATAAAACTTGACTGATAAATGGTGCAAAACTCTCAAATAAACCCTCGTTCCCTTCTATTCCGCCATAAAAATGGAGAATTAGCGCCATCGCGGCAGGACACTTTCCGTAAAATATAAGCCATTGAGTTCTATCTGGACCGCTTCCTCTGCAATGTTCCTGGGGAAAGTATGGACGTCTACAGAACGATGCCTTGTAATGCCATTTTAAATGCAGATTTAATTCACAAAAAGAGAAGCTGTTCCTGCTTTATTTTTATGCCAGGTCATGCAGAAAGTGACTTTTATTCAACCAATCAAAGTGTACCAAGCTCCACCTTTTTGGGTTAGATTGGAACTCCAACAAAAGGACCCCAAAATAGTAGGACAGGTGAAGTGGGATATGGGGGTAGCGTTCCCTTCATTAAACGTGACACGATTCTTCATTCTGTATTCTTCAGGAATAGTTCTCCAGACTCTCCAAACCTCTCCAAAGTGACATCCTCCTCAGACTGATACATAGACTGTGTATAAAAGATGGGCGGAGCCTCCGTGACGTCAGCCTGAGGTTTCTGAAGAGCTGAATTGAAGCTCGGTGGGCGGTTCCTACCATCACCATCTTGGCAGCGTCATACGTTTGGTCACTTCCAGAAAATACAAATATGGTCAAAGAGGTGGAGCTGAGAGGGGGGCTGTGAGCGTCATGGTGGGCGATTGACATCGAGCGAACGCCGACCTGTCTGTAGCTAAGCTAGGAGCTAACCAGCTAACGGAGGTAAGTGGAGGTAGGGTTAACAGACCAAAAATCTCAGTTGTTCTACATTCCTCCTTCTTGAAGTGGGGGATCGGGTCGCTGTCGGTCAAAAGGACACGCCCCTCAATCTGCTGAATTTTGATATGAAATATGAAATTCCTAAATGGAGGAGTTAGAAAAAAATCCGCTCCCCACACAGTTGTCATGAAGGTAAACCTGACCTGTTAAACCTAAAATGGATTTTTATGTAACATCCCTGCTGCTTTTTATGTCTGATTTTATTTTTGCTCTATTTTAGGATTTCTCTGTGTTGTTTGTCTAATGTTGTCTGACTACTGCTTTCCAGTGTGGTTTTAATCCTGCAAACGGTAAATAAACTGAACTGAGATCACGTGTTCAGGATCTGCTGATCGTTAAACAAACATGCTTTAAAAGCAAAGATAATGAAGTCTTTCCAGCTGTAGCTTCCTCCGTCTGGAACTCCTTTAAAAACGCATCGTTTAAACTTGATTTTGTTTAGTTTTAATTGTTTTCATGTCTCTTGTCTTGTTTTTTCTGTCTTTTTGTGAAGCAACAGGTGAAATATAACTTTGTTCTTTCTGAATATTCAGGCTCAGTCTCCAGTTCCCTCCATGGTGCCTGATGATGAAGCTTTTCATCCATAATTGTACTGATGGTGTTTGGACATGTGATGAACTGCTTGCATCTACATCGGTTGCCACCAATCCTCTGCATTGTCTCCGTGAATCGTTCTCCAGAATCCTTGAAGAAACAACTTTTATTTATAAAACTGTTCCAGCAAAAAATTCTGCATAAAGTTGCTGAAGTTTCCATTCATGTGGCAGAAGTTCCCTGGAAGCGTCTTATTTTCATGCTGAAAGTTTCACTTAGTCAGCCACACTTCTGGACCGTTTCTGTATCTGGCTGAGCATCTTTCACATGTTAACGTCTGGTTTCCAGGAGAACAGATATTAATAAGCCTGCTTTCCACTGATCTGTTCTCAGAAAGGAGTGTAGGTGTTTGTGTCAGTTAAAAGGGAAATTACAGAACTTCCCCTTTCTTACATTTATTTTGAATCTCAGATGAAGCCGAGACGTTGAAGCAGCGAGTGCAAGTTAAGCCTGAACGTTTCTAGCTGCTGAAACTGGAAGTAATGGTTTCCTAGATGTTATCAGCCTCACACAGCCGCTCCTTCGTTGCTTCAGCTGATTGAGGTTTGCAGCGCTGGTTTCTGCAGCTCTCTGGAATCACAACATGTCAACTGGACCAGAAAGAGAAACTGAACCAGAGGCTGCAGGTCCTGACTGATGCAGATCTGCTGGTGTGTGGGATCATTGTCCCGTTGGGTGAATCTCCTGCTTCAGAGTTTTTACAGGTTGTTTCTGATACGGTTCAGGCTCAGCTGCTTGTCCTGAAACTGGATTTAAATACAGATAAAACTGGTATTTTCTCCAACAGGAACTACCAGGACAGTTAGTGTCCAATGACAAGTACCTTCCTTTTTCTAATAGCTCTTTTTTTTAAAAAAACAAGTCACATTTATAATATGCTGTGGAAACCAGGGTGAATATTAACACAGCTTCGCCTTCAAGCCACAAAAGCGTCTCGTTGCTGCTTTTTTCTGATTACAGAAGGTGCGTTTCTGTTGCACTTCGGGTTGAGCAAAAACTAAATGTAACCCACCTAAAAATGGGTTTACTAATAATTTGTATTAATTTTCTAATATTTTTTTTGGTTTATTTTGCATTGTAAGTAATGCTAGTTTTATTTTGAAAAAACGAGTTTTATTTTGGTGAAAACAGGAAGTAGCATGCCACAGTTTTCCTCCTAGCTTTATATCGCTAATAACGGACTGAACACTGCTTCCGTTTCTCCCATGTGAGCTGGAAAACGAGGAAATGAGGTATGAAAACCTGCTAATTTCGATGTGAAACTTAATGGTGATTTAGTACATGCTGTAAATTCACTAAAATTCCGTTTTAGAGGTTGGAGAACCGTGTGGAAGAACTTTATCTGTCCTGGCTTCTCCAGTAGAAATCCCATTCTTGGTAAGCTAGTTCTGGCCTGTTCTCCATGATTGTGTATGTGAACTAAAAAAACACGTGGTCACTATGCTAGCTCCAGCAGAGTATTTCTTACTTTTTATGTTGTTTTAAAACGTGTACCAACATTTATTTAACATGTTAACTGGAAACATACTGCTGATTCGTCCTGCATCATTTAAAAAAAAAAAAAAAAAAGTACTTTGAGAATTTTTATTTTGTGAAATGCCTCGTCACTTCCTCTGCACGTGATGGAAGGTTAAAGCCATGCATAGCATGAGAGAAAATTATAATTTTAAGTTATTTAAAATGGGTAAAAGCAGCAAAGCTGTAATTTATGTTATGTTGGTAATTAGAAAGCAATGTATTTCATTTATTTTATTTCTTAATCTAAAATCCTATGTATAAAGGGATTGAAACAAGATGGATGTACATGAAAGCTACAAGTTAAGCATGACACTTTAAAGAGCAGCTGATCACTATAAATAAGTGAATTCATTGGTAAAATGTGATCATACCAAGTAATTTCATTGAAATAGTAATTTGTTAAAATGATATATTTTGACAATATAAGACTGTTTGTTATGAAAATGGCTATGTTTACCTATCTGTAAACTACTGTACGTTATTTTCCAAATTGATAAGATAAATTTACTGTTGTACAACCCCTAATCAGATACTTTTATGCTAGAACCTGTACTGTAACCTGTTTTGTATACAGGTCAGGTTTTTTTTTGGTCCTCCAGGAAAAAAGGTGAAGATCCGGTCCGTGTGTTCTACAAGGTTGACCAGCGATTGTCGATGGCGAGCCTCCCAGTCGAATTTTGATCTCCTCCACTCAGCGGATCGGGTGGTAGGATTTTGTTAGTCCAACTGACTAACACCACAAGAGAGACCTTGGATACAACCCCTGACTTGACTTATTCCCCTGACTACTGACTTGAACATTGCATTGATAAAAATAAAAAAGGAACAGATTTGGACAAGCCAATTCAAAAGGAACATTCCTAAAAGAAGGACAATTTATTTTTATTTTATTTTATTTTTATTAGTTCATGGGCCCAAGGTATTGTGCACAATTATATGTTGTAAACTATTTTATAATTTTGCAACTAAATTTTGCAGTTACACACTTATACCTGTGTCCAGTGGTTCATTACCTTACTCCCAGCTCCTACGAACCTAGAGTAGTGACGTGTACATACCTTGAAGTGGGTTACACGGTAAAACGTGGCGAGCCAGCCAGGAGCTCTGAGTAAAGTAATAACCCTGAGGTCCTTACGACTAAAGTGTGAATTGGTAACATTTTGCCAAAATGGATGTTATTGAAAAAGAAGGTGTCATGGTTCCTAATGCTGTTATTGTATCAGGTTTGACAAGTACTGATGTGGACGAGGAAATACTCGAGTTTTTAAAGCAATACGGATCTATTGACAGAATAATCAAGGTTTCAGACCCAACTTCTGACTTATGTGGTAAGGCTCTTGTAGAATATACATCTGGTGCTGCTATGGAGGTACTTGACAAAGGTTTGCCTCTTGATAGACTGTGAGGCGGATAAGAGTGTTGTCTTTCATGTTGAAGCCCTATCTGGTGTTTACTCGAGTGAAAAGGGTACTGATCTTACTAAAACATTTCTGTCAGACCTCCAAAATGTTGCAAAACTCAGTGGAAAATCTTTTGAACAACTTTTACATGACGAGCTAACGAGGATCACTGGACTGATTAAAGGGCAGAATGAGTCTGGCGTAAAGCAGGACACAGCCGTAGCACCTGTTGAAACAGTTGCTGGTTCCATCTCCCCTGACACAACTCAAACAGACTCAGGCATTAACGAGCAAAATCTCAATCTTGACCCACCCAACTCAACTTTCATCCCTTCAGCAAATGCTGTGCCCACACAGGTAGGGTCATTACCTTCTTTCTTGCCTTCGGCCGAACAGCTTAACCTGCCTGAAGTGCAGCGTCTAGTGGTCGAACACATAGTCAAAAGTTCAGATCTCTCTTCTCAGATACATGCACCAGCCAAACTTAGACCATTTTCCGGAAAAGTCCCTTGCCCAAATTTTGAGGTCGATTATGATACTTGGAGGAGCAGCGTTGAATGCCACCTAGCAGATCCTACCATTTCCAGTGCACAGCTGGTAAGACGCATTGTTGATAGTTTACTCCCCCCTGCTGCTACAGTAGTCAAGTCACTTGGTCCTCATGCTAAACCATCAGCTTTCTTAGACCTGCTTGACTCTGCTTATGCGACAGTGGAAGACGGGGATGAACTTTTCGCCCAGTTTCTCAGCATTAATCAAAACTCTGGCGAGAAACCTTCTAACTATGTCCAAAGACTCCAAACCTTTTTGAACCGAATCGTGAAAATGAAAACCTTTTCGCCTCAAGACTCAGATAAGCAACTCTTGAAGCAGTTCTGTAGAGGCTGCTGGAATAATGTGCTGATTAACAACCTTCAGCTTGAGCAACGAAAAGATAATCCGCCCACTTTTTCAGAGTTTTTACTCCTTTTACGTACAGAAGAGGACAAACAAAGTGCAAAAGCAAACAGAATGAAACAGCATTTGGGATTTGAGTTGCAGCACACTCTCATGAGGTATATTTTGGAGATACTTTTGATTCACCTCAGTCTTTTCTTGCTGAGCAACCAGCTATGCAACAATTTCAAAAACAAATCGTCGACCTTCAGGCTCAAATTGCCGCCCTCTCGAGTCCCAAACCAAAAACACCTGTTGCAAACAATCCTGCAAAGAAAAAGGAGAAAGACAAACAGAAAGGGAAACCAATTGACAAAAAGACACCAACTTCAAAACCTATTTCTGAAGCCATTCCCAAAACAGATAAACCAAAGCCAAGGCCATGGTACTGTTTTAACTGTGGTGAGGATGGGCATATTGCCACAAGCTGTAACTATCCTTCTAATCCCACATTAGTGTCCGCGAAAAGAACTCTGTTAAAAGAGAAACAACAAGCTTGGGAGAAAGACAATCTGACACCTGACAGAAAGTTAAACTAAACAGTGTTTCCATTGAGGGACAAATGGAAACAATTCAACCTCATAGTCCCACAACTGAACCAAAGACAAAACCAAAGGCAAAATTAAAAGAGCACAGAGTAACAAATAACCAAACCTTACCTAAAGGGCTAGTTGGTAGTAAAAGCACTGCTAATATTAAGGTTAACGGGCTTGAGTGCAACTCATTACTTGACACTGGGTCTCAGGTAACCACCATGTCTTCGTCATTCTATAATCGTTACCTTTCTGATCAGACCATTCACCCAGTTGCTGACTTATTAGAGATTGAAGGGGCGAACGGTCAATCGGTGCCGTACCTGGGGTATGTAAAGGTTACACTCCAGTTCCCAAAAGAGTTTATTGTCACTCAGCCTGTAATCGAGACACTGGCACTCATAGTACCAGATGTCTGTTCAAATAGTCTTACACCATTGTTAGTCGGAACTAATACTCTTGATCCACTTTACGAACAGTTTTGTGAAGACAATCCCTTTCCAAATAATGCTTACTGTGGCTACCACCAAGTCCTGAGAACTTTACAAGTCAGACACAAACAAAGTCAAGATGGCCGACTTGGCCTTGTCAACTTGAGAAATACGGAACCAAGTGTGATTCCTGCTGGTGAAAAGATTGTGTTAGAAGGATATGCAAATATTGATAGCGTGAACAACGAGAAATGTGCCTTACTTGAGCAACCTACCGTGTCATCCTTACCTGGGGGAATTTTTGTTGAATGTTGTCTCATTAACATCCCTAGAGACTCCCCTTACAAAATACCTGTTGTGGTAAGGAACGAAATGGACCGAGACATTTGCCTACCTGTTAGGTGCATCATTGGTGAACTTTGTGCTGTTAAAGAAATAGTTCCAACTCAGAACACTGCTAGTTGCAGTATTCACCAACAGCAACCTACCCAGACAAGCAATCAGCCAAGTTCTACTTTAAACTTTGACTTTGGAGAGTCACTTCCAGATGAGTGGAAACTTCGCATGACAGATAAGTTGAACACATTCTCGGACATTTTCTCGCATCACGATCTTGACTACGGACATGCAACAAAGGTGAAACATTCCATCAAGCTAAAGGATGAGACACCTTTCAAACAACGCCCACGTCCCATTCATCCTCAGGACTATGACGCAGTGAGGCGTCACTTGCAGTCTCTCCTTGAAGCCGGTATCATTCGCGAATCACAGTCTCCCTTTGCATCTCCAATAGTCGTAGTCAAAAAGAAAAATGGTGATGTCAGATTATGTGTAGACTACCGACAATTAAACATGCAAACAGTCAAGGACGCGTATGCATTACCTAACCTTGAGGAATCTTTTTCAGCCCTGAGCGGTTCTCAATGGTTTTCCGTAATGGACCTGAAGAGCGATGACGGAGAGTGACAAAGCAAAGACCGCGTTCGTGTGCCCGCTAGGCTTTTGGGAGTGGAATCGTATGCCACAGGGGATCACAAACGCGCCCAGCACTTTTCAACGCTTAATGGAAAAGTGTATGGGAGACATCAATCTGCGTGAGGCGCTTGTGTTCCTAGACGATATTATTGTCTTTTCAAAAACCTTAGAGGAGCATGAAAACCGTCTCATGAACGTGCTGTCCCGCTTGCGAGAAAACGGTTTAAAGTTATCTCCTGAAAAGTGCCGTTTTTTTCAAACTTCGGTCCGTTACTTAGGGCATATAGTATCGCGAAACGGAGTTGAGACCGATCCTCAAAAGACAGAAGCACTTAAGACCTGGCCAAGACCTCAGACGTTAAAAGACCTTAGGTCATTTCTCGGTTTTTCCGGGTACTATAGAAGGTTCGTGGAAGGGTATTCTAAAATAGTAAAGCCCTTAACTAACCTCACAGCTGGCTACCCTCCTGTACGGAAAGGCGTTAAAATCTACAACACAGCTGCTAAGTACCATAATCCCAGAGAACCTTTCGGAGAAAGGTGGACCCAAGTCTGCCAAGACGCGTTTGATCAGATCATTGACAAGTTAACATCTGCGCCAGTCTTAGGGTTCGCAAATCCCAGATTGCCTTATGTTGTTGTTGTGCACAATTATATGTTGTAAACTATTTTATAATTTTGCAACTAAATTTTGCAGTTACACACTTATACCTGTGTCCAGTGGTTCATTACCTTACTCCCAGCTCCTACGAACCTAGAGTAGTGACGTGTACATACCTTGAAGTGGGTTACATAAATATCGCAAGAAAAAAATGCTAATGGAAACACCCATTTAAAAAAAAAAAAAAAATCTCACATATTGCTAAAAAGTTTTTACTCTGTCTAAAGGTGGTTTTTCAGACATTTCGACATAGAAACTTATCGCAGAAGTGTAACGGAAAGGCTTTTTCTGCATTTACGTGTCCCCGGATGTGATGTGGGGGTCGTGACCAGTTCCTTTCTGGTAAAGATGGCGCGCTGTGGAACAAACAGCAAATTTCAGCGTTTTAGAAAAGTAAATCGTGGCAAAAAGCTTTGAAACACCAAAGCAAATTCTCCGCAAGTAGAAAAACCCAAAGTAACGATACGTGCATAACCTGCAATTCTTGTAAAATCTAATGAGAGTAACAAGTGTTACGAGACTTGTGGCTAATGCGCTGTTCAATGGAAACACATGCAAAGGAGTTGTTTGTCACAACGTACATATATCGCTTTTATGTTCCAAAAAAAAAATGTAATGGAAACGCTGCAACAAACATCTTCGTTCTTTAAGAGCAGTTTACCTTTCAGCTGGTTTCTCGCTGGTTGTCGCATCACTGGTCACTGACTTGCATGTTAACTGGCTGAGCATCTATAGAGACACAACATTGTCTGTTACTGATTAATACGCCTCCTCCGGGTTGACCCAGAAATCATATTTTCTATCTTCATATTCGCCGAGTCCTGACTGAATTGGGGAAACAAGCTCTTAAGGCCCATTTTCTAGCTATATCAGCTAGAAGACACGCAGACGGATACGCAGACAGACACGCAGACAGACACGCAGACAGATATGCAGATGGATACGCAGACGGACACCCAGACGGACACGCAGACGGACATGCAGACAGATACACAGACGGACACGCAGACGGACACGCAGACGGACACGCAGACGGACACGCAGACGGACAACCAGACGGACAACCAGACGGACACGCAGACGGACACGCAGACGGACACGCAGACGGACACCCAGACGGACACCCAGACGGACACGCAGACGGACACGCAGACGGACACCCAGACGGACACGCAGACGGACACGCAGACGGACACCCAGACGGACACGCAGACGGACAACCAGACGGACAACCAGACGGACACGCAGACGGACACGCAGACGGACACGCAGACGGACACCCAGACGGACACCCAGACGGACACGCAGACGGACACGCAGACGGACACGCAGACGGACACCCAGACGGACACGCAGACGGACACGCAGACGGACACGCAGACGGACACGCAGACGGACACGCAGACGGACACCCAGACGGACACGCAGACGGACACGCAGACGGACACGCAGACGGACACCCAGACGGACACGCAGACGGACACGCAGACGGACACCCAGACGGACACCCAGACGGACACGCAGACGGACACGCAGATGGACACCCAGACGGGCACGCAGACGGACACGCAGATATTCCTACGTTGGTTTCGTGCATAATTTGGTCACTTAATGCATAAAACGGAGTAATACCACCAGAAACCACAAGCACAGTGTTGAGTTGCATAGCTGACACGCAACCAGCGAAAGGTACAAACCATAAAAGAGAAACAGAAAGAAGAAACTACCAAATTAAAAGCACCTGAAGACGTTGCAGAAGCCGTTGTTATTCTTCTGGTGTTTTTGGATGGTTGTAAATGACTTTATAGTGGTGCGTTACCGCTAGCAACCGGTGTAGAAGTGAGCCCTGAACTCAACACTGCCTCCTAGTGGATGAACTGACTGAACCATAGCAACGGAAGAAACGCTTGGAGGCATGAGGTGGAACTAGACGTCCAGAATTATGTCCGTAAGGGAGCAGAAATTGGTCTTTCATGTTGCTGCCTGGAACTCTTTACAATCTGAAACTAAAATGTTTAAACTCATTTTATTTAATACCTTTTATCTGTTATTTATTGTCCGGATGCGAGAAGCTGAAGTTTTTAATTGTTTCCAACATCATTCCTAATTTTGCATTAATGTTTTTGCTGTTTTTCTTTGTTTATTTGTATGTTTTATCTGTATTCTAAGACGTGCTGCTGACCTCTGGTTGCTCTTAAGAGATTCCAGTCTGAATGGGATTTCCTTTTTTTTAATTTAATATATTAAAATAATAATTAAAAAAAACTCAGCTCTGACTCCAGAGGAGTTCATTCGGGTGATCCCTCAACCTCTTTGTGGTCTTCCTGACCAGACATGTTTACTGCAGTCTGGTCTGTCCAAGGGAATCTTTTCCAGAAGTTTCTTTTGACAGAAAATCTTTTACCCTGCAAACCGTCCCAACAAGAGAAGCTGATTTTTCTAACTGGACTGTCCCAAACTTTATCATTTAACAAGCTAACTGAGGCCTGGAGAGTGTGAGATGTATTTTTACAGTTTTACAAACGTTACACGGACCGACTGAGCTGAACTCGCGGGAACATCCACTAACTGGTTTGTCATGCATGTGTGTTTCATGCATTATAAATTTATCCTCTCATTTGTTTAATGAAACCATAGAAGAGCTCATTAACGTCTCCTTCATATCCATCCTGTTGACAGATGCTTCTCGCAAGGTGGAAGTTAATATGCCAGTTATGAATTATTGATTAAAATACTTCTGTGACTGAAGACGAAGGTCCTGTCATGACCTACAACCGCTGATTTCACTAAAAACAAATTAGCTAATTATGTTTTTAATAATCTCGGCTGCTGGGAGTAAAAGTTTGGTTATCTTGCAGATATCAGAGGAGCAGAGTCGAGACCTGAAGTGTCCTTCAACAGGCAGTAATAGCTTGCAGCTCTGGGTTTATATCTCCAGTCACATGAAAACACGTTCTGCCTCGGGGCATCAGTAACGTCTCATCTCCTGAGGCCCTGGATGAGCCGGTCGGCTCTGCAGCAGCTTCAGTCGGACTGAAGGAAACTGAGGGGGAACATTTCTATTCGACTCCAAAACATTTACATTTTCTTTTATGTTCATCCTTTTTCCTTTTTCCCTTCGTTTAACTTCCCAGTTTAGATCAAAGGATACTAAAGAGAGGTCAAACAACTTTTATAGACAGTCTTGGGAATATTGTGTGAATTTTGTACACGCTCGGGCCTGTAGCGCCACCTAGAGGTCTGCAAACCTTTCGTTTTGCACCCATGGACTGTAAGTTACCAAAGACACGAGATGGTGTGTTAGATCTGCAACAGAACCCCCAAAGCCTACGTCGAGCCAAGGGGGCGTGTCCAAACCTGTTGAGGCACGCATTGGAATGAAAGGTACAGGTACAGCGTTAAGCTGGTTTAGATCAGATTTATCTGATAGACTTCAGTTTGTTCAGGTAAATGACAAGTCCTCCTCACAAACTACAGTAAGTCATGGAGTTCCTCAAGGTTCTGTACTTGGACCAGTACTCTTCACGCTATATATGCTCCCTTTAGGCAAAATTATTAGACAGCATGGAATAAATGTCACGGTTCTGATTGACTTCACCTTATTTGAACACTTCCTGAAGACTGGTGTTGATTGCCGTAATTAACCTCACCTGTTCTCTTCCCTTTAAGAAGCAGTGTCTGTCTCAGATCCCTGCCAGATTGTCTACAGTCAACACTGTGAAGTGGCTTCCTGATGCCGGGGAGTTTTTCCCCCTGCTCTATCCTGTGTTTTCTGAACTTGGCCTCTTGTTCTGACCCTACCAACCCCCCCTGGAAAACTAAGTTTTTTCTTTCTTACCTTTGAATGTTTCTGGATATTGGACCTGGATTAAAGAATTTGGATTTGGATCTGGATTTACGGAGTTGGATTTTGAATGTGATTTATTTTGTGAAGCCAGACACAGAAGTGGATCTAAATATTGTCTTGGATTGAAAGGTTTAATTTCCCTTAGACATTGTTTCCCAGTCAGCCAGTTCACCCACCACCACTGGATCCCGGCTCCTTCATCATACCAGTGAGTGTCACTTAAAATTCTGACATTCCTGTTTTGTCTGCACCGTTAATAATCTGTTCATCTTTAGAGACCCTGACACCTGGCTCACTGACTGCATCACCTGGTCTCCCAATATAACTTTCTGTTGCCATATTAAATCATCATTTCTAATCTCAAGTTACTGGCATTTATTGAGTCCATCACACGTTACGGTTACAATAAACTCCTATAGCTAGGGACGGTTGGCATCCCTTAGTTATGCTGCTATAGGTTTAGACTGCTGAGGGACATTTCCTGCCATTTCCAGGTTTCCTTCCTGTTAAAAGGGAGTTTTTTCCTTCCCACTGTCGCCAGTGTGCTTGCTCAGGATGGGAGATTGAGTTGGACTCAACTCAATCTGTTGGTTTCCTTATATAGGCTGTTATGAATTGGCCTTCATTATGTTTTCCCCTCTGTCTGTAAAGCGTCTTGAGATGGCATTGCCGTGATTAGACGCTATATAAATAAAGTTGAATTAAATTGAAAAGGTGAAGTGAAAGCTGCCAGACTCATGGTTTTCTGCATTAAACCGCGCCACATGACTTGTCTGTCACTCACACAACATACACAAAACTGACCGATAACTGAAACTAGAATTTTACCGCTAATTGTACCGAAAACAAAGAAAATCCTGATTTAAAATCAATAAAACGAGACTGAACAGGAACTTTGAAATGGAAAGCCAGCATAGAGGTCATGGTATCTCTGCCCACAATCTGGTTGTCTTTTCTGAGTAAGTGATCATTGAGAAATCAGAAGGGGTGGCTGGATGGCTGCAGACGGTTGCACGTCCTCTCTCCATCCTCATGGTGATGAAACCACTTCCTCTGCAAACCAAAACTACGCTCCTGTTGCATCACTGCAGAGGGCACAGCTCATTGACGAAGACAAAGAATGCAGAGACAAACCGTCTCTGGACACCTTCTGATGTCTAAAAATAACCTTTACAGGATTTTCCCTTTTACTCTGACGCTCCAAATGAAAACCAGCCCCCTTCTCTGTGAAACACTCAACCTTAAAGTCACTCTATGAAACCCAACCAATCACTTATGTCTCACACACTAAAGGTCTTCATGTCAGCGGGAAATTACAGATGCCTGTGTTCATTACTTTACTCAGAGCAGAGGGCACATGTACACCGTACTTTCCCTGGTTTTTAAGCAAACCGAGTCACACCGGACAAGATTCAGCTCAGCTTGAAAGATTTCCAGGAAGAAAGGAGGGAAAACCCAGAAGCTCCAGCAGACGTCACCAATAAAAACCATCCACACCAGTTCACTGCAAGTCTGTACAAACTGGTGCACTGAAACCATTTCACACAAGATTTTACACACACACACACCTTCTACATCATGCCTAAATGGACGTCAAGTCATTTCTTATGACCTTATGAGGACCTGATATCCATCATGGGCTGTAACAGTCACATAACTGTAAACATGTTGCCATGTTTCATTGATAAAGGTTCAAAGTTGTGATGGGAAGTTTGAGTCTTTTCAAAGATTTGGTTCTTTTGACTCAGTTCCCAAGGAAAAGATGGTTCTTTTGGCCCTGAAATGATTCAGCATTTAGTTTCACTCAAAGCTTCTGTTTTACTCTAATTTAGCTGTTATAAAGGGTTTTTTTTTTTTGTTGTTTTTTGTTATTTACCTTTTTTTTAAAAGAATAAGATTCTTATTTTCATTTATTTATATTTCCATTTTTCTAATATTTAATCAAAACTTTATAAAAACATACGAACACAAACTCATACCAAGCTAATCAACTAAATAAAAGCCAAAGTCTGAACATTATGACACCTTCAATTCACAAATTTCTCCATTTTATTCCTGGCAAACCTGTAACTTAAATCTGCCTTTCAGGTCTTTGTATACCTGGTCTGTACCAGTACACTCCCAGTCTCCCTTATTTACATAATGGTATAATTCCAGTCTTTCCTTGTACTTAAATCATAGTTTGCCCATCAAAATAAAGCACCACCAACAGAAAAGATTCCACTCAGAAATCAGTTCTTCTGGTTCACTAAAGAATTAGCTCTAAGGACCAGCTCATTTATGAACAACACATCACTATTCAGTCATTTAAATCTGCCTTTCAGGTCTTTGTGTACCTGGTCTGTACTCCCGGTCTCCCTTCTTTACATACTGGTGTGATCCCAGTCTTTCCTCCTTTGGGATTGACCCCATAATGAGCCCAGCAAAATAAAGCCCCGCCTCTTTTAAAGATTTGATTCTCTTAGAGAGTCATCAGTTCTTTCTGGTTTACTACCAATAATCGGCTCTTCGAGCCGGCTCGTTGAGGGAAAAAGAAAAAAAATCACCAATCTAATAGAAAATATATAAATAAAGAGACTTCTGTGTCTCCTTCACCGTTATATGTTATGTATTACATGTATAATGATTAAACTAGAGAATAAGAAGCTCTGTTTGCCCTGCAGGAAACTGATGAACTGAACTTTACCTGGAAGGTCAAGGAGTCTAAAACAGCAGGTGTGAACAGGACTGAAAGACTGGGATGATCGTTAAAAGGTCTACATGGTATTTAGGGCTGATTTATTTTACATAAATATGAATAGAAAGAAAGAAAGTTAGAAAAATGATATTTATATGAATGTTTTGCTGCAGCTGGATAGTTTCAGGATAACCGCGAGTAAATCCAGAGGTCGGACATGAGGTGTGGTTACCATGGCGATGCCAGTCATGTCTCGTCAAGTAAAACAAAACATTGTGGAATACTCTGAACTGAACTGAGTTAAACTGGATGAGAGGAAAACAGAAGTTACTTTCAGCTGTCTGGTTTTTAAGAATGATTTTTATCATATTTTACTCTTGAATTAAGAAATGGACAGAAAAGCAAGTTTCAGTACAAAGTAACGAACCAGCGTCTATTTTGACTTGAAAAACTCGAGACTGAGTCGGCTTTTCGGACATAACGATATATAACGAAATTTAAAAGTCTAATAAAAGCACCTGTACGAGCCCCCAGACATGTTGCAGGGGGTCACATGACCAGTTCCTGTCCTGTAACGATGGCGCTGTGTGGACGGAGGAGGAGATGGAAATCTTTTTACAAATGATGTCGCCAGCAGTCACTGATGGTCGGGAAATCTTCGGGAACATTACGAACAATAAAGAAAAAGGAAAGTTATGACAACGTGAATCTTCCTGAAAAACGTGGAAAATATAAAGTTGGTGAGAAAAGTTTGTCTTTTATTTAAAAACAAACAAAAAAACCATCTGGGATTAAAAAGGATTTACTAAAATTTAATGCGTTTATGTTTCTTTGGTGCAGAAAAATGCGAACTTCTGGCTGATTTTACGAAAGCTTGAACATCATCCATGTTTTCGCTTCCAACAAACCACGACATCGTTTCCATCTCGTCTGAGGGTTTAATGGTGGCTCGCGCTAGGTAGCGTCGCTTCAGGGTCTTCCTCTTGCTGTGGAGGATTTTTAAAGCCTCTTATTAACTCATTGTCAAACTACATTTTGCCATTTCCCATCCAGGACGGAGTTTAGATGTTTCTCCTGATTGGCTCGAAGGCGGAGAGGCAGAACCTAAACAGCAAACGTAGAACTCTGGCTTTAGAACCCCGGGACCAGGAGACATCTAAGAAGCAACTTCTACAAACATTTAAACAAAGACTTCTCTTTGTTTTTACGCTCCACATCTGGCACCGTCTGCTGGAGGATCCGAGGACGGCGGATACTGTTCTGGGTTTTTAAAAGTCGCCGGAAGACCCATCAGCTTTTTAATCAGACCTCTCTCTTCCTCTTATGATATAAATTCAGTAAAAGTTATTTATCTCTCTTATTGAACTCTGTAGGGGTTTATTTTATATTCATTACACTCTTCTATCAGACTGCTGTTTTTGGATCTGAAGATATTCTTCTAAGCCTGCGGTTGTCCACTGTTTGCTGGTTGAGTGTTTTATATGTTTTACCGTGTGAGAGGTGGAAAAACATGAGTGGATGTGTTTGGGTCAGATTTGTTTCCTGTCTGTGAAGCTTGTTTTTAATCTATTTTAATCTGGGTATTTTGGAACAACTGGATGTTGTATGTGAATATTGTTGGATGATCATGAAATTAAGGGGCCGATATCAGAAGATTGCTCTTCTTTCTGCTCCTTTTCATTCAAGCCATATTTAATTGGCAGTCTTATTTTGTATGTACTTTTATGTTGTTTTGAATGAAATGAATAAAAATGAAATGAAAGTCTTGTTTTAGTTTCGCTTTTTATTCTGTAAAGCACTTTTAGCTGCTTTTGCATGAAAAGTGCTGAAATAAACTGATGGACGTTTGTCGTTAATTTATTCGTAATCAGATCTCCATCTTGTCCTTCATCCACACATCCCGCGCCACCTGGAACGAACTGGTCATGTGACCCCATACGTCATATTCGGTGGTGCAGAAAACAGTTTTGTGACATATTCTATCTGGAAAAGCACCTCATGAGAGCGTAAAGACTTCTGGGGAGTTTTAAACGCAGTTATTTCCATCAGGAGTTTCATAACGGCAACATTTCGGTACAGTGCAGCTCTCGGTCCGACAGAAACCGTCAGCGACTCCGACAGCTCAGTTAAACATCCAAATGGTCCAACTTGGATTTTCCTTCGGGCCAAGAACACATTCATGGAGAACAAAGTGGTCAAGTATGGAAATAATGAAAAGAAAACTGGCAATAACTCCTGCTGGCTCCCAAATAACATCCGAACTGATGTCAGGTTATTTGGATTCTGGCAGGTTCTGATCCCGACGTTCAGAAGATGAAACAACTGAAGGCAAGCCTGAAACAGCAGCAGGATTTCTTCTGTAGATTCTACCAGGATGCATCTGTTGATGGAGGAAGAGCAGAAACATTTGTTGCTCCAGCTGTGATAATGAGACGTTCATTGTTCCTCTGCAGGACGAGGCAAAGTTAACGGGGTAAAAGGTGCGTTTGGGTTTCAGGGGGAGAAGTCGGCGGTCTAGACGAGCTGTTTTCTTTTCTGGCTGCTTTTATTTCTTCACCGCCGACACTGAACCGACCCGACGGAGAGTAAATGTCCAGAGACAAGATCCAGGGCAGAGGACGGATGTCTGCAGGGCAACACGTCTGGCTCCAGATGTTCCACGACTGGCTGCTTCTGGAGGACACCAGTGGTTTCAGCTGGTTCTGACTTGATCCTCACAGGTCTTACTGGTCTGAAGATGCAGACTGAAAAGCCAGATGAGGAAGAAGAAGAACCAGGAGGAAGATGAGCGACGTGGGATCAAACATACAAACCGTTCAGCTCCAGGCCTAGGAGGAGCTTCCCTCGTCGCCTTCAGGACCAGTTCTACGGGTTTTCACAGCCATGGTGATCCATACCCAACGGTTCTGTTGGACACCAGATTCACTTCCAGTATCTGACCCGGGCCACCATCTTTCTGCCTTTTTTCCATCCTGAGGATCCGTCCCTCCATCAGACCCGCTAAGGTCCAGGTTCTGTTGGATCCGTCCCTCCATCAGACCCGCTAAGGTCCAGGTTCTGTTGGATCCGTCCCTCCATCAGACCCGCTAAGGTCCAGGTTCTGGGTTGGATCCATCCCTCCATCAGACCCGCTAAGGTCCAGGTTCTGTTGGATCCGTCCCTCCATCAGACCCGCTAAGGTCCTGGTTCTGGGTTGGATCCGTCCCTCCATCAGACCCGCTAAGGTCCAGGTTCTGTTGGATCCGTCCCTCCATCAGACCCGCTAAGGTCCAGGTTCTGTTGGATCCGTCCCTCCATCAGACCCGCTAAGGTCCAGGTTCTGTTGGATCCGTCCCTCCATCAGACCCACTAAGGTCCAGGTTCTGTTGGATCCGTCCCTCCATCAGACCCGCTAAGGTCCAGGTTCTGTTGGATCCGTCCCTCCATCAGACCCGCTAAGGTCCTGGTCCTGTTGGATCCGTCCCTCCATCAGACCCGCTAAGGTCCAGGTTCTGTTGGATCCGTCCCTCCATCAGACCCGCTAAGGTCCAGGTTCTGTTGGATCCGTCCCTCCATCAGACCCGCTAAGGTCCAGGTTCTGTTGGATCCGTCCCTCCATCAGACCCGCTAAGGTCCAGGTTCTGTTGGATCCGTCCCTCCATCAGACCCGCTAAGGTCCTGGTCCTGTTGGATCCGTCCCTCCATCAGACCCGCTAAGGTCCAGGTCCTGTTGGATCCGTCCCTCCATCAGACCCGCTAAGGTCCAGGTCCTGTTGGATCCGTCCCTCCATCAGACCCGCTAAGGTCCAGGTTCTGTTGGATCCGTCCCTCCATCAGACCCGCTAAGGTCCAGGTTCTGTTGGATCCGTCCCTCCATCAGACCCGCTAAGGTCCAGGTTCTGTTGGATCCGTCCCTCCATCAGACCCGCTAAGGTCCTGGTCCTGTTGGATCCGTCCCTCCATCAGACCCGCTAAGGTCCAGGTTCTGTTGGATCCGTCCCTCCATCAGACCCGCTAAGGTCCAGGTTCTGTTGGATCCGTCCCTCCATCAGACCCGCTAAGGTCCAGGTTCTGGGTTGGATCCGTCCCTCCATCAGACCCACTAAGGTCCAGGTTCTGTTGGATCCGTCCCTCCATCAGACCCACTAAGGTCCAGGTTCTGTTGGATCCGTCCCTCCATCAGACCTGCTAAGGTCCAGGTTCTGTTGGATCCGTCCCTCCATCAGACCCGCTAAGGTCCAGGTTCTGTTGGATCTGTCCCTCCATCAGACCCGCTAAGGTCCAGGTTCTGTTGGATCCGTCCCTCCATCAGACCCGCTAAGGTCCAGGTTCTGGGTTGGATCCGTCCCTCCATCAGACCCGCTAAGGTCCTGGTTCTGTTGGATCCGTCCCTCCATCAGACCCACTAAGGTCCTGGTTCTGGGTTGGATCCGTCTCTCCATCAGACCCACTAAGGTCCAGGTTCTGTTGGATCCGTCCCTCCATCAGACCCGCTAAGGTCCAGGTTCTGGGTTGGATCCGTCCCTCCATCAGACCCGCTAAGGTCCAGGTTCTGTTGGATCCGTCCCTCCATCAGACCCGCTAAGGTCCAGGTTCTGTTGGATCCGTCCCTCCATCAGACCCGCTAAGGTCCAGGTTCTGTTGAGTCCGTCCCTCCATCAGACCCGCTAAGGTCCAGGTTCTGTTGGATCCGTCCCTCCATCAGACCCGCTAAGGTCCAGGTTCTGTTGGATCCGTCCCTCCATCAGACCCACTAAGGTCCTGGTTCTGTTGGATCCGTCCCTCCATCAGATCCGCTAAGGTCCAGGTTCTGTTGGATCCGTCCCTCCATCAGACCCACTAAGGTCCAGGTTCTGTTGGATCCGTCCCTCCATCAGACCCACTAAGGTCCAGGTTCTGTTGGATCCGTCCCTCCATCAGACCCACTAAGGTCCAGGTTCTGTTGGATCCGTCCCTCCATCAGACCCGCTAAGGTCCAGGTTCTGGGTTGGATCCGTCCCTCCATCAGACCCACTAAGGTCCTGGTTCTGTTGGATCCGTCCCTCCATCAGATCCGCTAAGGTCCAGGTTCTGTTGGATCCGTCCCTCCATCAGACCCACTAAGGTCCAGGTTCTGTTGGATCCGTCCCTCCATCAGACCCACTAAGGTCCAGGTTCTGTTGGATCCGTCCCTCCATCAGACCCACTAAGGTCCTGGTTCTGTTGGATCCGTCCCTCCATCAGATCCGCTAAGGTCCAGGTTCTGTTGGATCCGTCCCTCCATCAGACCCACTAAGGTCCAGGTTCTGTTGGATCCGTCCCTCCATCAGACCCACTAAGGTCCAGGTTCTGTTGGATCCGTCCCTCCATCAGACCCACTAAGGTCCAGGTTCTGTTGGATCCGTCCCTCCATCAGACCCACTAAGGTCCAGGTTCTGTTGGATCCGTCCCTCCATCAGACCCACTAAGGTCCAGGTTCTGTTGGATCCGTCCCTCCATCAGACCCGCTAAGGTCCAGGTCCTGTTGGATCCGTCCCTCCATCAGACCCACTAAGGTCCAGGTTCTGTTGGATCCGTCCCTCCATCAGACCCGCTAAGGTCCAGGTTCTGTTGGATCCGTCCCTCCATCAGACCCACTAAGGTCCAGGTTCTGTTGGATCCGTCCCTCCATCAGACCCACTAAGGTCCTGGTTCTGGGTTGGATCCGTCCCTCCATCAGACCCGCTAAGGTCCAGGTTCTGTTGGATCCGTCCCTCCATCAGACCCGCTAAGGTCCAGGTTCTGGGTTGGATCCGTCCCTCCATCAGACCCGCTAAGGTCCAGGTTCTGTTGGATCCGTCCCTCCATCAGACCCGCTAAGGTCCTGGTTCTGGGTTGGATCCGTCCCTCCATCAGACCCACTAAGGTCCAGGTTCTGTTGGATCCATCCCTCCATCAGACCCACTAAGGTCCTGGTTCTGGGTTGGATCCGTCCCTCCATCAGACCCACTAAGGTCCAGGTTCTGTTGGATCCATCCCTCCATCAGACCCACTAAGGTCCAGGTTCTGGGTTGGATCCGTCCCTCCATCAGACCCACTAAGGTCCAGGTTCTGTTGGATCTGTCCCTCCATCAGACCCGCTAAGGTCCAGGTTCTGGGTTGGATCCGTCACTCCATCAGACCCGCTAAGGTCCAGGTTCTGTTGGATCCGTCCCTCCATCAGACCCACTAAGGTCCAGGTTCTGGGTTGGATCCGTCCCTCCATCAGACCCGCTAAGGTCCAGGTTCTGTTGGATCCGTCCCTCCATCAGACCCACTAAGGTCCAGGTTCTGGGTTGGATCCGTTCCTCCATCAGACCCGTTGAGGTCCAGGTTCTGGGTTGGATCCGTCCCTCCATCAGACCCACTAAGGTCCTGGTTCTGGGTTGGATCCGTTCCTCCATCAGACCCACTAAGGTCCTGGTTCTGTTGGATCCATCCCTCCATCAGACCCGCTAAGGTCCTGGTTCTGTTGGATCCGTCCCTCCATCAGACCCACTAAGGTCCTGGTTCTGTTGGATCCGTCCCTCCATCAGACCCACTAAGGTCCAGGTTCTGTTGGATCCATCCCTCCATCAGACCCACTAAGGTCCTGGTTCTGTTGGATCCGTCCCTCCATCAGACCCACTAAGGTCCAGGTTCTGTTGGATCCATCCCTCCATCAGACCCGCTAAGGTCCAGGTTCTGGGTTGGATCCGTCCCTCCATCAGACCCGCTAAGGTCCAGGTTCTGGGTTGGATCCGTCCCTCCATCAGACCCGCTAAGGTCCTGGTTCTGTTGGATCCGTCCCTCCATCAGACCCGCTAAGGTCCAGGTTCTGTTGGATCCGTCCCTCCATCAGACCCGCTAAGGTCCAGGTTCTGGGTTGGATCCGTCACTCCATCAGACCCGCTAAGGTCCAGGTTCTGTTGGATCCGTCCCTCCATCAGACCCACTAAGGTCCAGGTTCTGGGTTGGATCCGTCCCTCCATCAGACCCGCTAAGGTCCAGGTTCTGGGTTGGATCCGTCCCTCCATCAGACCCGCTAAGGTCCTGGTTCTGTTGGATCCATCCCTCCATCAGACCCGCTAAGGTCCTGGTTCTGTTGGATCCGTCACTCCATCAGACCCGCTAAGGTCCAGGTTCTGGGTTGGATCCGTCCCTCCATCAGACCCGCTAAGGTCCAGGTTCTGTTGGATCCGTCCCTCCATCAGACCCGCTAAGGTCCAGGTTCTGGGTTGGATCCGTCCCTCCATCAGACCCGCTAAGGTCCAGGTTCTGGGTTGGATCCGTCTCTCCATCAGACCCGCTAAGGTCCAGGTTCTGGGTTGGATCCGTCCCTCCATCAGACCCGCTAAGGTCCAGGTTCTGTTGGATCCGTCCCTCCATCAGACCCACTAAGGTCCAGGTTCTGTTGGATCCGTCCCTCCATCAGACCCGCTAAGGTCCAGGTTCTGGGTTGGATCCGTCCCTCCATCAGACCCGCTAAGGTCCAGGTTCTGGGTTGGATCCGTCCCTCCATCAGACCCGCTAAGGTCCAGGTTCTGGGTTGGATCCGTCCCTCCATCAGACCCACTAAGGTCCAGGTTCTGTTGGATCCGTCCCTCCATCAGACCCGCTAAGGTCCAGGTTCTGGGTTGGATCCGTCCCTCCATCAGACCCGCTAAGGTCCAGGTTCTGGGTTGGATCCGTCCCTCCATCAGACCCGCTAAGGTCCTGGTTCTGGGTTGGATCCGTCCCTCCATCAGACCCACTAAGGTCCAGGTTCTGGGTTGGATCCGTCCCTCCATCAGACCCACTAAGGTCCTGGTTCTGGGTTGGATCCGTCTCTCCATCAGACCCGCTAAGGTCCAGGTTCTGGGTTGGATCCGTCCCTCCATCAGACCCACTAAGGTCCTGGTTCTGGGTTGGATCCGTCTCTCCATCAGACCCGCTAAGGTCCAGGTTCTGGGTTGGATCCGTCCCTCCATCAGACCCACTAAGGTCCTGGTTCTGGGTTGGATCCGTCCCCCCATCAGACCCGCTAAGGTCCTGGTTCTGGGTTGGATCCGTCTCTCCATCAGACCCGCTAAGGTCCAGGTTCTGTTGGATCCGTCACTCCATCAGACCCGCTAAGGTCCTGGTTCTGGGTTGGATCCGTCCCTCCATCAGACCCGCTAAGGTCCAGGTTCTGGGTTGGATCCGTCCCTCCATCAGACCCACTAAGGTCCTGGTTCTGGGTTGGATCCGTCTCTCCATCAGACCCGCTAAGGTCCAGGTTCTGGGTTGGATCCGTCCCTCCATCAGACCCACTAAGGTCCTGGTTCTGGGTTGGATCCGTCCCCCCATCAGACCCGCTAAGGTCCTGGTTCTGGGTTGGATCCGTCTCTCCATCAGACCCGCTAAGGTCCAGGTTCTGTTGGATCCGTCACTCCATCAGACCCGCTAAGGTCCTGGTTCTGGGTTGGATCCGTCCCTCCATCAGACCCGCTAAGGTCCAGGTTCTGGGTTGGATCCGTCCCTCCATCAGACCCACTAAGGTCCAGGTTCTGGGTTGGATCCGTCCCTCCATCAGATCCATTTCCACTGATCTTCAGTCCAGGTCTTGGGTCATGTGACCTCAGCCTCTTCTGAGGCTCATGACAACCACGTTTCCATGGAGACCAGTTCTCATGATGTTTCAGACCAACAGCAGATGGATCAGCTAAAGGTCTAGAGGCGTTTCAGGTCCTGGTTCAGGTCTTTGCTGGATCCTGTTTTTCAGTCCTGACTGGTGTTTTGTCCTCCAGGTGTCCAGTTTCTGAGATACGACGAGGTAAAAACCAAACATCAAGAAGTCGGCTTCATCTCCAGTTTATTTTCCTGCTGGATGGTTCACAGATCGGCTTTAAGTGTCTCGATAAACCAGAAGCTCCTCCTTCTGGAGACGGATGACTCATCAGATGAGTCAAAAAGCAGAAAACACTCAGAGAAAAACTTCAGAAAGTTTAAAGCTGCTGTAAAAGACCAAGCCAGGAGTTTACGGGACGTCAGGCTGTTTAAAAGCCGTATGAGGGGCGAGTCATGACCTCGGCGCGTCGTCGTGTCTCCACCAGACCTGCAACCAGACTCTAAAAGTCAGAAATACCTCACACATGTCAATGTTGCTGTTTTATCGCGAAGAAAATCTCTCCAGTCAGAGTGTGTGTGCTGGGAGCCGTTCCCACATCTGCCTGCTGCAAGTCTGAACACATGCGTTTCAGTCCCGCGTTGTTGCAACAGTTCCTCCGTCCTGCAGCAACACTTCATCAGCTCTCCAGGCCGAGCTGATCCCAAGCAGCTGAGAATGTCAAAAACTCCTCGTGTCTGGAGAGCTGAAGGCGACCAGAACACACACACACACACACACACACACAAACACACACACATCTGCGTTACGCAATGCGGTCATTCAAACACAGATGTGTTGATTTTAAATTCCATCAACTTGGAATTTGTGGTGATTTGCAGACATAACGCTGCGTAGAAAAAACTGCAGAAGATGCAAACATCTGGTTGCGACTGAAAAGTAAAACAGTTTACCAAACCAGAACCTCAAGGTCTATTTATACTTTCAGATATAATAAGTGGAACATATGAGGTTTATTACGTTGTGTAAACATCGGTGTGTGTTGGAGGTGAAGCCAAGAAAGCAAACGTGAATCAGTTTCCGGCTTGCCTGAGGAAAAAATAAACACTTAGGATGAATATGAAGCTGCAGCTCCAAACCTCCATCAGATCAGAGCAGAACCTGAACGCCAGAAGCTTTGAAAGAAGCTTTAGTTGAAACAAAGTACCTGTGTAACCACGGGGTAGCAATAAGCATGAGGGAGAGGCTGCAGGTCATGCTGCTGTTTTCTCCAATCTTACCCGGCCATGGTCCAAAAACCCGGCCGTGGTCCAAAAACCCGGCCGTGGTCCAAAAACCCGGCCGTGGTCCAAAAACCCAACCGTGGTCCAAAAACCCGGCCGTGGTCCAAAAACCCGGCCGTGGTCCAAAAACCCAACCGTGGTCCAAAAACCCGGCCGTGGTCCAAAAACCCAACCGTGGTCCAAAAACCCGGCCGTGGTCCAAAAACCCGGCCGTGGTCCAAAAACCCAACCGTGGTCCAAAAACCCAACCGTGGTCCAAAAACCCAACCGTGGTCCAAAAACGCGGCCGTGGTCCAAAAACCCGGCCGTGGTCCAAAAACCCGGCCGTGGTCCAAAAACCCAACCGTGGTCCAAAAACCCGGCCGTGGTCCAAAAACCCAACCGTGGTCCAAAAACCCAACCGTGGTCCAAAAACCCGGCCGTGGTCCAAAAACCCGACCGTGGTCCAAAAACCCAACCGTGGTCCAAAAACGCAGCCGTGGTCCAAAAACCCAACCGTGGTCCAAAAACCCAACCGTGGTCCAAAAACGCAGCCGTGGTCCAAAAACCCGGCCGTGGTCCAAAAACCCAGCCGTGGTCCTAGACGGTGGTCCTCAAACCAGACCGTCCGTCCTCACTCCAGATCATGTCCTTAAACCAGACTGTGGTCCTAAAAACCCACCCACGGTCATACAACAAAATAATGTCACGTTATTTATCGTGTTTTATTGAGCCTGAAATAATCTGGAACAAGACTCGATGTTTTTATATATTTCACATCCAGTTAAATGAGATCAATTTCTGATCAATAAAATAACCACAAACAACTTGATTGATGTTTTATGATTGTGATCAGCAACCTGCGGTTTATTAGTACTTTCCTGTGGTAGCCGAAGTCACAGAAGCTCAAGCTGCACCTGACATTTACCTGCAGTCTTTCAGCCAATCAGAGCCTCCCTGCTCGTTCTGGAGCCTGAGGCCACGTTATGGTGATTAATGTGATGCGTTGTGGATATGTGATTAAATTAAACCATAAATGTGTCTGGATTTGGTGATAATCATCATCAGTTCATGTATAAGTCAGGTTTAACAGAGAGGAGCCGTGCATTACACGGTTATAACGTATGATGAGCGGCAAAGTGTTATCTCTACCCTTGCTGAAGCTACTTTGTCAATGAAAAAAACGTAAAAACCTTTCGCAAATTTCAAAGGACGGCTCACAACAGGAAGTCAGAGGGGCATTAAGAATGGCATCAATTGTCTTAAACAATATGCAATAATATAACCAATATGGTTTATGACTATTTAAAAGGATAATATTAGCAAAATATTTTCTTTTTGCTTCCTTTACTGTAGACAGATATAAACCCAAACCATCAGATTTGGAAAGACACCTGTCAGTGATCTTTTTCCCTATTCGCTCAGCCTTACGGCAGGAGGACGAGCTCTCCGCCGGCTGTCAGATCGTCCCGTAGAGCTGACGTTAACTTCAGTAAAAATAATCCTGCTTTAACACATGTAGTTCCACTCAGTGCTTATTGGACACAATGCTGGGACGAATGTGTGTAAATACACATGCAATGCAAACACACACCCTGGCTGGTGCTCTGCTGCTCATTCTTTTCTATTTAGCGCAAAGAATTCTGGGAGAAAGAGTCTGCGAAGTATGCATGTTCATCTGGAAACGAAGCGCAGATTGGACGGAGCCTTTGAACTGGGACAGTCCTCGCCACAATGATGCATGCAGCTGACGAAGACGCTCTTCCACGTTGAATCGGGGGACAGTAGAGGGGTCGGGACCGGCGTTGACATTCAGACACAGCTGTTTTCTTTCATCACGATAAATTCTCCTTTTCCATTTCCCGTCTTGAGCCTCCGTGAGCTTCACATGACCAGACTCACATGAAAACACCAAGATGGGGCGAGGGTTGATCAGCAACCTGCCTTCGTCGTATATCATTCATACACACTCAAAAGCCATTATATACAGAACATACATGCTCTAAATCAACCCCCCCTCCATTTCCACCTGGACATGATGATGTCACTTCCTGTCAGATTTTCCACCAATCAGAGAGCTTAAACTGACGGTAACGTCCAATCAGGAGCAGCCAAAGATCAACAAGTGATGAGAAAAGCAGGAAAATAATGATCCTCTATGGCTGGAATAAAACCAAGAATGGAGTTTATATAAAAAACAAACAAACAGAGCAAAAATAGCAGAAGATGGTTTGGAGGTTAAAGGGTTAACGGATCATTTTTCATATTAAACATGTATTTTACGCTCCGCCTCGTCCCTTCATCTTGTTTCCTGCCAAGTTTTTGTTCAAGTCAGTGAGAAAGTGGAGCCGAGCCAGCTGGTTTATGATGCTAGCTGCTAGTTCTAGATAATTCCTGTCTTTTTTCTCTTCCTGCTTCTCGGAAACCGGTCATCCCGGTGAGCTTCTCTGTTCAGCATGCGACACACGGCGGTGACGGGGTGGAGTGTTTTTATATGCCTGCCAGCCTTGTCAGGACCTGCTCAAAGAAACTGTCTGATTGCTTTGCCAGAATCATCAAAACACACAACACACACACACACACACACACAAGGGTTCAGAAGTGTGTCCTGAATGCTTCCATTAAATCTGAAACTTTACAGCTTTTCTAAGATAACTTGGCCTCTACATACATCATGTTGTCATCCTGGTAGAAACCCGCCTCCATTCTTCCCACAGAGGCTTGTGGCCTCACTCAGACTCTGCTGGAAGTCATGTCTTCTATCTGAACCCAGCCACAGAAACATTAAGCATCTTCAGCAGTTTACTGAAATACTTCAGATATCCCCGAAGGCAACCGATCCTCTGACCTAGAGGAGCTTCCCTCGGAAGCAGCATCGCTTTATGAGAAACTCTTTAAATGGTTGTGTTAGAGGAGCTGCAGCGATCTGCGACTTTTCAGGCTGATTGGGACCAAAGCTGGGAACTCTTATCTCGGATCATCATCATCCTGATTGTGGAACGCCGCTGCAGTATTCCCACGCTCCGGTTGCAAAACAGGAATCCCGTCAGGAGATGCTATTCGCTCGGAACAGCGGGATGCATCTGTTGCCATGGTGACACGACGTTGTCAGCTGCTCTGGTTGTGTCTGCAGCTGCAACTGATGCAAAGGTGCTCCAGAGGCGTCGTTTCATACCAGACAGAATCGTAACACACAACTGAACTCTGTTTTAGGCTCAGTTCACGCAGAATCCTCCAGAGTCCGATGTTTATCCTCCCGAGTAAACCAGCCTGTTTCTCCGATTCAAGTCAGTGATTAGTGGTTTTCTTCGGCTACGCGGCTGTTCAGTTCATTCAATTCCTTACAAGTTGTTCACTATTAAAGGGTTCCTATGATGGTATTTGGAGTTTTCTGAGCTTTCTACAGTGTTACAGTGTTGAATCCTCATCAGACATGTGAACGACACTGTTTTTTAATCACCTAAACACATGTTTGAGTTTGAGTTTGAGTTCCAGCACGCTCTCCGTTCGGTTTCCATGGTGACGAAAAACGCGTGGTTTTAGAGAGTTTTTTCTACGTGGAAATCCTTGTGACGTCCCGGGGGATAAGGTTGGGTGATTGGTTACCTTCTACTGGTTAACAAGGGCATGTACAAATACATCAGGCGGGTGGAAAACGTGGGATAAAGTTACTTCCAACGATGGCTGGTGAGTTTACCAAAGAGAGACATCCTGCTGCATTCCTTGCTGTGGGTTGCTGTTTTCCACTTCGTTTTCAGGCTCTGATTCAGGTTCCAACATGTAGGGCTGGATGCTATGTGTTGACATTGTAGTTGGTTTTTTTATTGTGTTCATATGAGCCTAATCCTTCTGTTTATGAGACGTTACAATGACGGTGAAAGCAGGTGCGGTGCGCGCTCCCGATGTAGTGCAGTGGCGGGAGGCGGGGCTTAATGCGGAAGAGTCTCAATCCACTCGTTTTGCCCACAAGCTGATCTGACAGCCTACGGAGAGGGTCGGTCTGAAGTAAGTAAAGCCATTTGTGACAATAACTCCATCAATCCCAGCCCTTCTGGGCTCAGAAATAAAAATAAATTAGCCTGAAATGCACAGAATAGTTCCACTTTAAAACTTTGTCCAAAGTTCTACTGTTGTCTTACTTCCAAACGTTTAAGGCCCATTTATGCTGGACGCAGAAGACATATGCGTAGATGGATTGTTTCCTTCATCTCCTGCGTCGGATATGACAGAGAAGTATGACAGTGGTGATGTTCGAAGTTTTAATCATGTTTACGTATGGAAAAGTTGGGATTAACTGTGCTGTGTACGCTTGTGTACATGGCAACGCTTTGCTACGTCTGTATGCTTGCTGCAAACAATGCAAGCATGCTGCAGGCCAACCGTTCAGGACTGTAGGTCCCCGCTAGGGGGCAGCACACAGTGCGAGGACCATAGACTGTATATAAAAGATGGGCGGAGCCTCCATGACGTCACCCGTAGGTTTCTGAAGAGCTGAATTGAAGCACGGTGGGCGGTTCCTACCATCACCATCTTGACATGGTCATGCGTGTCGTCTCGCCCGGAAAATACAAATATGGGCAAAGAGGTGGAGCTGAGAGGGGGGCTGTGAGCGTCATGGTGGATGATTGACATCGAGCGAACTCCGAGCTTTCTGTAGCTAAGAGCTAACCGAGCTAACCCGGAGATAACAGGAGCTAACCAGCTAACGGAAGTAAGCGGGCTAAAGCTAAGTCACGTTGTTAACCGGCTAAAAACCGCGGTTGTTCTACGTTCTTCTGACTTGATGCGGGAGATGGGGGACCTGTCAATCAAAAGGACACGCCCCTAAATATGCCGAACTTTGAGATTAAATTACTTTTAAACGGGCGAGTTAGAAAAAAAATCACTCCCCCCACAGTTGTCATGAAGGTAAACCTGACCTATTAAACCAAAAAGGGATTTTTGAACCAGACTGTAAACATGTTTATTCCTGCTGTAAACATGTTTCTTCCTGCTGTAAAGATGTTTATTCCTGCTGTAAACATGTTTATTTCTGCTGTAAACATGTTTCTTCCTGCTGTAAAGATGTTTATTCCTGCTGTAAACATGTTTATTTCTGCTGTAAACATGTTTCTTCCTGCTGTGAAGTTGGTCTTTTTAACATGGGAGTCTATGGGGATTTGTTCTGTTTTGGAGCTCCTAGTGGATGAAGGGGGAACTGCAGTTTTATGCACTTCGGCATCGGCTTCACTTTTCACCTCCGCAGGTTGCCGCTTGGTTGACGTACACAACCCAAGGTCTGCTGAGAACGCTGGGCGCTATGAAAGGTATTCAGATGCATTGCAGCAAGACATCGCAGGCCTTAACGGCCACATTGCCATTTTCTGCGTCTGTCACTCTGGTTGATCACCACCAGAGGGCGGTGTGGGGCATGAGCAGACATATGCATGTTAATTTGTTCGAAGTCTGTTAACACTGAATCTCACCATAACTAAAAATCTCATTAAATGAGAATTTTGACTTAATTACACAAAATTTTATGATTACGACGAATTACAAATAATTTCTCACGACTTTTTTTCATCTCACTTTTGACTGTTATTACACTGAATCTCATATCTATGACTTCAAATCTCCTTTCCAGTTTCATCTAACTATAAATGTCCTTATGACTTATAAAGGTCATGATCAGACTTCCATAAAACCAGATGAAAGAGATGAAACTAAAACTACATGTTTCTTATCAGAAATATTTTTATTCCTCTGAAAGTATTCCTAAATATTGACGTCTGAACTTATCTATGTTGACTTCCTCCCTTTTCTGACTTCCTCTGTTCTCCCCGTCTACCTTCCTCCGACGCTCCCCTCTGACCCTCATCATCCATAAATATTGACAGAGCCTCTGTTTGTCTCTCCGTCGCTGCCATGTCTGTTCTCCCTTCCGATGGGACTGCAGCAGAAACGACCTGTGGAAACATGCCTGAACAGCACCACTAGTAAAGCATGAATGATCATTTCCTGGTAAGATGAAACAGACGAGACTGAAGAATCAAGTCCAACAAGTCGTAGGAACTTCCAGGAAACAATTAGAGCAAAGCAATGAGGCATGTTTGGCTTTCACGCCCCACCATGTCGTCTAAACCTTCCATCTTTCCACTCCCAGCTGCATGCAGCACAGCCGTAAACCTCCCAGTCCTCCGACTCCTTTTTAATGGTAAAAAACCTGAAAACTGCATCATGGTTGTTTGCTTCTGCAGGACGAGTGCAGCTCTTTATTCCTCCATCGTTGTAGCTGTACGTGACATTTCCTGCAGGGGAAACGCATGCAGGAAGCGGACTGCAACGTGAAGGGCATTGTGGGTAAACGCAACCGACCGACGGGGGATTGACCGAGTGAAACGTCTCCGGTCCGGAAAGTTCCGGGTTTCTCCATCAGTTCTGCATCAAGCAGCAAACCAACCAGTTCTCTGTCACCTTTGTGACAAAACGTTTGTTCTCTGTAAACATAAGTTTATACTTATGAAAATAATGTGATCTCATGGCGTCGCGGGGTGAGAATGAAACCACGTTGCAGCCGGAACGCGACGCTCGGCCAGTTGGGAATTGGGGGTTAGCTGAACTGCCATGTTTTCTACTGCAACCCTTCCCAACAAGCCTTACTGGTTCAGTCTTTTGCCAACTGGACCGTCATGACATGGCAGACTTTCTGCCTGCATGCCGACCTTCTGACATGTTTTCCTGTTGCCGCCAAGAAAATCGTTTTGTTTTTTTGAACTCATGAAAGGTGACAACCTGCGTCCCTCATCATGAGGCAACACAGCCATGCACAAATGCTACATGTCTTCACTCCCAACATGCAACATCCTCAAAATGATGTGGTTTCCACCAACGCAGAGGAAGTAGAAACACAAACTCAGCAAACTCAGTGACGCAAGTGGGATAAAATGTAGAGGTATACAGAAAGGATATGCAGCCCTGGTTGTCCTGGTCCTTATGGGTGGTAACCTGGATCTTCCACCTGACTCATGTCCTCGCTCCATGGAGCGCTGAGTGGGGTCTTCTGGGTGGGTGCATGGTCCTGCAGTGGACTACCGGGTCTCATGCTCCATGGCGGCTGCTGGTCGTCCCGGTTTGTCGACCTTCTCTCAGTCCTGACGTGTGTGTGTGTGTATACACACACACACACACACACACACACACACATATAAATTTACTGTACTAATTTATTGTCCTAATTAACATGTTAACATGTATTATTCTACCAATACATAAAACTGTACTAATATTAAGCCATTTTAGTTTTCCTTGGACCAGCGTCGGCTGCAGTGCAGCTGTAAAGGAAAGACGAGTTTCCTGGTTTGCTTTGGAAAACAAACATTTCTTTATCTCCAGAAGACGATGAATGGGAGCCATTCCCAGTGTCTGAAAACCAGTTAGCAAGATGGAACCTCAGCAGAAAACACAATGATGCCGTTACTCAGGAAGCGTCCTGGTCTACTGCAGCGCGCCAGCAGAGGAAAACACCGACCAACCAGCTGAAATAAAACTGTCTGCTCAGAGTTGGAGGATTCATCTGCACCAGATAAAACCTCCTCCTGGAGGACTCCGGCTCTTGTTACAGTTGGATCCCAACACATCATTCAGGTCTCGGGGTCTTTTTCTCAGGTCTCCAGTTCTGCACCATGTTGGAGAAGGACCCAGTTCCACCAGTACCAGTACAAAGGCCAGAACATCATGCTGGTTTCTAAACGCAGCTTCTGCTGAATCAGAACCAGATCCCACCTTCACCACAGCAGTCAGTTTAGTGTCGTCTAGTCCAGTGTAGACCAGACTAGTCCAGACCAGTCCAGTCCACTACAGTCCACTACAGTCCAGTCTAGACTAGTCCAGTCCAGTCCAGTCCACTACAGTCCAGTCTAGACTAGTCCAGTCCAGTCCAGTCCACTACAGTCCAGTCTAGACTAGTCCAGACCAGTCCAGTCCACTACAGTCCACTACAGTCCAGTCTAGACTAGTCCAGACCAGTCCAGTCCACTACAGTCCACTACAGTCCAGTCCAGTCCAGTCCACTACAGTCCAGTCTAGACTAGTCCAGTCCACTACAGTCCAGTCTAGACTAGTCCAGACCAGTCCAGTCCACTACAGTCCAGTCTAGACTAGTCCAGACCAGTCTAGTCCACTACAGTCCACTACAGTCCAGTCTAGACTAGTCCAGACCAGTCCAGTCCACTACAGTCCAGTCTAGACTAGTCCAGACCAGTCCAGTCCACTACAGTCCACTACAGTCCAGTCTAGACTAGTCCAGACCAGTCCAGTCCACTACAGTCCACTACAGTCCAGTCTAGACTAGTCCAGACCAGTCCAGTCCACTACAGTCCACTACAGTCCAGTCTAGACTAGTCCAGACCAGTCCAGTCCACTACAGTCCACTACAGTCCAGTCTAGACTAGTCCAGACCAGTCCAGTCCACTACAGTCCACTACAGTCCAGTCCAGTCCAGTCCACTACAGTCCAGTCTAGACTAGTCCAGTCCACTACAGTCCAGTCTAGACTAGTCCAGACCAGTCCAGTCCACTACAGTCCAGTCTAGACTAGTCCAGACCAGTCTAGTCCACTACAGTCCACTACAGTCCAGTCTAGACTAGTCCAGACCAGTCCAGTCCACTACAGTCCAGTCTAGACTAGTCCAGACCAGTCCAGTCCACTACAGTCCACTACAGTCCAGTCTAGACTAGTCCAGACCAGTCCAGTCCACTACAGTCCACTACAGTCCAGTCTAGACTAGTCCAGACCAGTCCAGTCCACTACAGTCCACTACAGTCCAGTCTAGACTAGTCCAGACCAGTCCAGTCCACTACAGTCCAGTCTAGACTAGTCCAGACCAGTCCAGTCCACTACAGTCCACTACAGTCCAGTCTAGACTAGTCCAGACCAGTCTAGTCCACTACAGTCCAGTCTAGACTAGTCCAGACCAGTCCAGTCCACTACAGTCCAGTCTAGACTAGTCCAGACCAGTCCAGTCCACTACAGTCCAGTCTAGACTAGTCCAGACCAGTCCAGTCCACTACAGTCCACTACAGTCCAGTCTAGACTAGTCCAGACCAGTCTAGTCCACTACAGTCCAGTCTAGACTAGTCCAGACCAGTCTAGTCCACTACAGTCCAGTCTAGACTAGTCCAGACCAGTCTAGTCCACTACAGTCCAGTCTAGACTAGTCCAGTCCAGTCCAGTCCACTACAGTCCAGTCTAGACTAGTCCAGACCAGTCCAGTCTATATCAGCAGAAGATGCTAAAAGACAGTCAAAAGTAGAACTGATGTGAAACAATGTGGACGAGTTTAGGTTTACTGGGTGACTGGTTAACTGACTGGAGGATTAACTGGGTGACTGGTTAACTGACTGGAGGATTAACTGGGTGACTGGTTAGCTGACTGGAGGATTAACTGGGTGACTGGTTAGCTGACTGGAGGATTAACTGGGTGACTGGTTAACTGACTGGAGGATTAACTGGGTGACTGGTTAGCTGACTGGAGGACTAACTGGGTGACTGGTTAGCTGACTGGAGGATTAACTGGGTGACTGGTTAGCTGACTGGAGGATTAACTGGGTGACTGGTTAACTGACTGGAGGATTAACTGGGTGACTGGTTAACTGACTGGAGGATTAACTGGGTGACTGGTTAGCTGACTGGAGGACTAACTGGGTGACTGGTTAGCTGACTGGAGGACTAACTGGGTGACTGGTTAGCTGACTGGAGGATTAACTGGGTGACTGGTTAGCTGACTGGAGGATTAACTGGGTGACTGGTTAGCTGACTGGAGGACTAACTGGGTGACTGGTTAGCTGACTGGAGGACTAACTGGGTGACTGGTTAGCTGACTGGAGGATTAACTGGGTGACTGGTTAACTGACTGGAGGACTAACTGGGTGACTGGTTAACTGACTGGAGGACTAACTGGGTGACTGGTTAACTGACTGGAAGATTAACTGGGTGACTGGTTAACTGACTGGAGGATTAACTGGGTGACTGGTTAGCTGACTGGAAGATTAACTGGGTGACTGGTTAGCTGACTGGAAGATTAACTGGGTGACTGGTTAGCTGACTGGAGGACTAACTGGGTGACTGGTTAGCTGACTGGAGGACTAACTGGGTGACTGGTTAGCTGACTGGAGGATTAACTGGGTGACTGGTTAGCTGACTGGGGGATTAACTGGGTGACTGGTTAGCTGACTGGGGGATTAACTGGGTGACTGGTTAGCTGACTGGAGGATTAACTGGGTGACTGGTTAGCTGACTGGAGGATTAACTGGGTGACTGGTTAGCTGACTGGAGGACTAACTGGGTGACTGGTTAGCTGACTGGAGGATTAACTGGGTGACTGGTTAGCTGACTGGAGGATTAACTGGGTGACTGGTTAGCTGACTGGGGGATTAACTGGGTGACTGGTTAGCTGACTGGGGGATTAACTGGGTGACTGGTTAGCTGACTGGAAGATTAACTGGGTGACTGGTTAACTGACTGGAAGATTAACTGGGTGACTGGTTAACTGACTGGAGGATTAACTGGGTGACTGGTTAACTGACTGGAGGATTAACTGGGTGACTGGTTAGCTGACTGGGGGATTAACTGGGTGACTGGTTAACTGACTGGAAGATTAACTGGGTGACTGGTTAGCTGACTGGGGGATTAACTGGGTGACTGGTTAGCTGACTGGGGGATTAACTGGGTGACTGGTTAACTGACTGGAGGATTAACTGGGTGACTGGTTAACTGACTGGAGGATTAACTGGGTGACTGGTTAACTGACTGGAGGATTAACTGGGTGACTGGTTAGCTGACTGGAGGATTAACTGGGTGACTGGTTAGCTGACTGGAGGATTAACTGGGTGACTGGTTAGCTGACTGGGGGATTAACTGGGTGACTGGTTGGACGACTCATTTCTGCCAAATCAAATGAATGAAAACTATTTTAAAACATCGGTGACGTTTAAAATCCTTCTGGACGGCAACAAGATGGAAGAAAGGAAGCGGACAGCAGGTAGAAAACACACATGTGGTCTAGACATGAGGGAGGGTCTGTCTTTATGATGGGTGGTCTCCGCTGTCCTTATCCAGCTGGACAGACTTTCTGTCCTCTGATCTCCATCATGAAGTCAGCGGGACATTCCTGAGAGGACGAGGGACGATGTTTACCACGTTGTTCATGTGTTCGCAGAGAGGAGGATGTTTTCACTGCAGCAGGTTCAGACAGCAGTAAGACCCCTCCCCACCCCACCCCCCCCAAGAGACCCCCATCCTGCCCGGGAGGAGCAGGACAGGGGTCGTCTCCTCCTCCTCCTCCTCCTCCTCCTCCTCCAATTAGTTTCCAATAAAAACCTGTTTTTTAATCTGAATGGGGATAAACTGATCCTAATCTGTGTGTTTTTGCAGCCCAGCGGTGGCATGTCGAGAAACAAACTGCAGAACCCAAACGGATCCTGCCGCTGGTTTTCAGACCCGGTTTTTCCCCAACAAGACGATGGTCTGAAGACCTGATCTCCTGCACCAACACCTCAGCCGTGTTCCAGCTAAAACATCTCCGCTTACAAAACAGAGAAATCCAGTAAACCGTCATTCTAAGCTGAGAAACGTTTGTCAGAAACACGTCTGCTCCACAGAAAACAGGTTTTACTGAAAACTTCAATAAAAAGTGTTGATGAAGTTCTGCCAAACTTCTGAGGAAACAGCCGGGAGAATGAAGGGAATGAGGAGAAACTTCCAGCTCATATTAACCTTCATTTCCACTGGAAGAAAAACTAAAGCTGAACTTTGTCTCGCTGGAGCAGCTGAAAGCAGAAAGTAGAGCTGCAGCTCAGACAAGCTGCCTGTTCAGCTTCACACCAGCAGCAGCTTCTGGTTTCCCATCCAGCAGGTGATGAAAGCTGGACAGGAAGAGCTTCGCTTTGTGCTGCAACACAGATTCCACTTTATCCCTTTCACCCGCAGATCTGCTCCGTCGGCATCGTCTGCATAAAGACTCCGACTCACACTCCAAATAAATACTTAGAAGCCAAATTAAGACTATCTATGGGATAAAAAACCAGAAAACAATCCCTCCTCTGGCTGCTTCTCTGAAATTACAACATGATCTACGTTCCCACCAAGCAGCAACCTCCCGCGGTTTACACTGAAGCCCATGTGGAAGTTCCTAAACCTGCAGTTCCCCCTTCATCCACTAGGGGCTGCAAAACAGAGCAAATCCCCATAGACTCCCATGTTAAAAAGACCAACTTCACAGCAGGAAGAAACACGTTTACAGCAGGAATAAACACGTTTACAGCAGGAATAAACACGTTTACAGCAGGAAAAACATGTTTACAGCAGGAATAAACATGTTTACAGCAGGAAAAACATGTTTACAGCAGGAAAAACATGTTTACAGCAGGAATAAACATGTTTACAGCAGAAATAAACATGTTTACAGCAGGAAGAAACATGTTTACAGCAGGAAGAAACATGTTTACAGCAGAAAGAAACATGTTTACAGCAGGAAGAAACATGTTTACAGCAGGAAGAAACATGTTTACAGCAGGAAGAAACATGTTTACAGCAGGAATAAACATGTTTACAGCAGAAAGAAACATGTTTACAGCAGGAAGAAACATGTTTACAGCAGGAAGAAACGGTAGCGACGACCTGCAGGGCGGATGCAGAGAAGATGAGTAGAAGTCTGTCTTGCTGATGTGAGAACAGAAAGAGGATGGACTGGGATTGGTGGACCTGAAGGTCCTGGATTCAGTAATTGATGAAGGAATGTAAAATAGCTGGATCAATCGACAGAAGTGATCGTGACATTGGTATCTGGTCCTGGAGGACCACTATACTGCAGGTTGATGTTTCTCGGCTCCAACGCACCTGATTTGGTTCAAATGGATCTAACTCTTCATCATCACCCATTAATTTAAGTGTGTTGGAGCAGGGAAACAACAAACCTGGAGGATCGCGGACCACAGTGTGTAACATCAAAAGATTCAGAGAATCCAAAGGAATCTCTGTATGCTGGTGATTTTCTGCATGATTCTCTTCTGGAAACCAGTGCATGGACTCAGGAAGCTTCCAGAAACCAGTGTGAACCCAGTTCAGGCTGAAATCCACACCTGCAGGTTAAAGCTCCATCATATGTGAAGAGGATCCAGAAACACGCCGTCTTCTCTGGACCAAAGCTCATTTAGACTGGTCTGAGGCGGTCTGTCTGCACTTTGGGATAAATTATAAGTCCTGGTAAACTTTTTGTTCCAGTGATTTAAAAACATCACATGACCTGATGACACGGTGTGATTACAGGCTCAGAAGACCAAAACAATAAAACCTCCATGGAGAAGCATGAAACCTCTGGACCAGGCAGGCCAGTGCAGCTACATGCTGAACTCCTCAAACCGACCTGTTTGTTCTTCACTGAATGCATGAGTAAATAGATTTCATGACGACAAAGAAGCTTCCTGGAACAGAGGGGCTCCAGTGATTCACCATGAACAACAGTGGAGCAGTTCTCCAGCGTTTAGAGGAGATCAAAGACACGCCGACTGCTTTGGGGGTTTTGATGGATCTGAAGTCCTGATAAGAAGAGAGCCTGAAGCCAGCTGGAGGGTGGATCAGTTTTTAACGTCTCATGATGTTCGGCGGACAAAGTTGGAGCAGATTTACAACCAGAATCGATGAAATGAGGCGTTCACTGGTTCCATGTTCATGTGACTGAACCCTGAAACAGCTTTTAATTAACACCGTTTTTTGGTTTTTTTTTTTATGTTGTCGTGATGTAAAAAAAACGATGGAGTTATTATTTACACTGAAAAAAAAAGTTTCCCCAAGTAACAAAAGTAAAGCTGAAAACTGCAGTTCCCCCTTCATCCACTAGGGGCTGCAAAAGAGCAAATCTCCACAGACTCCCATGTTAAAAAGACCAACTTCACAGCAGAAATAAACATGTTTACAGCAGAAATAAACATGTTTACAGCAGGAATAAACATGTTTACAGCACGAATAAACATGTTTACAGCTGGAATAAACATGTTTACAGTGGAAATAAACACGTTTACAGCCTGGTACAAAAACAATTTTTGGTCTAATAGGTCAGGTTTACCTTCATGACAACTGTGGGGGAATTTGTTTTATTTTAAGTCAATAAATTTAGAAGTTATTTAATCTTGAAATTCTGCATAATTGCGGCGTGCCCTTTTGATTGAATGAGATTCATCGGTCAAACTTTTTTTTTTTTTATACAGTTCATGTTTTTACCACATAGGAGATATTTTGAGTCAGTTTTGACCCACAAAAATATTGTTTAAATTTTAACAACAGTATTTGTGTTTTCTATAACAAGTATGCAGTACGAAGGTGTTTCATTTCAGGGTGGACTAGTGTTCTAAAGTAATCTACAGCCAAAATTCACAAACAAATCCCAGGTTCTCTGCTTGGTTCCTCCAGCAGGACAAAACCGACAAGAAAAAGCCAAAATAAAAATAAACAAATGCCCCCCATCAACAAGAAACATTTACAGTATCAGAACTGTTGTTTGAGTGTGAACATGTCATGTGATGCAACTCCTGCAGGGATATTCAATCAGACTCCATGTCAGTTCCTGCTCAGCCATGTGCATCAGCTATCACTAGTTTTTACCACATTAATGTAAACCACAGCAGTTCCAGCTAAACTTTAGCCGGCCGTAAAAATAGCTGGAAAATATTTGTACTGTTCCACAGACCAGTTAGTTATCAAAGCTCCTTCATATACAAAAAGCCACATGAAAACAGATTTATATTGATAGAAAAGCAGCATGAAACTTTGTTTACTTACAGCTCAGAGTGTGAATCCACAATCCATGGACAGAGCATGAGGAAATCCAGGACAGGCAGGGGGACAGGCGAGGAAATCATGGACATTTTTATAACTAAGTTAGGAAAAAAAAGTTTTCATATTAAAGTCCAGCTGAAGAAAACACCCAGCATGAACAGCTGACTGGTTCAGGAGGAACAAAGTAAAGCAGGAGAGCAAGACGACAACTTAATGCAGAACAGGTGTTATGCAGGGGCTGCGCTAGAGGGGGAGCCAGGGTGGTAGCGGCCACATCTCTAATCTGATTGGGCATTCCAGGTTACATTTCAGGTGACTGACAGGTCACAGGAAGAGGAGAGAAATCTGGTTCCAGACCCACACAGATATCAATACACAAGAAATCACACTGAAGGTAGTTTTCAAATTATTCATCCTTTAATAAGCTGCGTCCATCCATGCATCTTCTGCCGCTTATCCGGGGTCGGGTCGCGGGGGCAGCAGCCTAAGCAGGGAAGCCCAGACTTCCCTCTCCCCAGCCACATTTGCCAACTCTGCGGGGGGGGGATCCCGAGGCGTTCCCAGGCCAGCCGAGAGATATAATCCCTCCAGCGTGTCCTGGGTCTTCCCCGGGGTCTCCTCCCAGAGGGACGTGCCTGGAACACCTCACCAGGGAGGTCCAGGAGGCATCCTGACCAGATGCCCGAGCCACCTCAACTGGTTCCTCTCGATGCGGAGGAGCAGCGGTTCTACTCTGATCTCCTCCCGGATGACTGAGCTCCTCACCCTATCTCTAAGGGAGAGCCCGGCCACCCTGCAGAGGAAACTCATTTCAGCCGCCTGTATACGAGATCTTGTTCTTTCGGTCACGACCCACAGCTCATGACCATAGGTGAGGGTAGGAACGTAGATCGACTGGTAAATCGAGAGCTTCACCTTCTGGCTCAGCTCCTTCTTCACCACGGCAGACCGGCGCAGAGTCCGCATTACTGCAGACGCCGCACCGATCCGTCTGTCGATCTCACGCTCCATCCTTCCCTCACTCGTGAACAAGACCCCGAGATATTTAAACTCCTCCACTTGAGGCAGGACCTGACTCCCGACCCGGAGAGGGCAATCCACCCTATTCCGGCTGAGGACCATGGTCTCAGATTTGGAGGTGCTGATTCTCATCCCAGCCGCTTCACACTCGGCAGCTCTGACACCTGTCGTACAGGGACCAGACAGCTCGTACAAGGGGGTCCGGTACCCCATACTCCTGGAGTACCCCCCACAGGAGCCCCCGGGGGACAAGGTTGAATGCCTTTCCTGGTCCACAAAGCACATGTAGACTGGTTGGGCAAACTCCCATGCCCCCTCCAGGACCCCAAAGAGGGTATAGAGCTGGTCCACTGTTTCGCGACCAGGACGAAAATTCCCCCCACCGACCCACAACGTCCCAAGTTGAGGTCAGCAGCTCCCCATCTCCACTGTACACAGTGTTGACGGAGCACTGCCTCCCCCTCCTGAGCTGCCGGATGGTGGACCAGAATCGCCTCGAAGCCGTCTGGAAGTCTTTCTCCGTGGCCTCGCCAAACTCCTCCCGCGCCTTAGTTTTTGCCTTGGCGACAGCCGAAGCCGCATGCTGCTTAGCCTGTCGGTACCCATCAGCTGCCTCCAGAGTCCCACAGGCCAAGAAGGCCCGATAGGACTCCTTCTTCAGCTTGACGGCATCCCTCACTGCTGGTGTCCACCAACGAGTCCTGGGATTACCGCCACGACAGGCACCAACGACCTTACAGCCACAGCTCCGGCCGGCCGCCTCAGCAATAGAGGCATGGAACACAGCCCATTCGGTCTCAATGTCCCCCGCCTCACTCGGGACATGGTTGAAGCTCTGCTGAAGGTGGGAGTTGAAGCTCACTCTGACGGGGGACTCAGCCAGACGTTCCCAGCAGACCCTCACAACACGTTTGGGCCTGCCAGATCTGACCGGCTTCCTCCCCCACCACCCACCTCCAGAGGGGGGTCCCGGTAACCCGCGTACGGGCAAGGGAACATTTATGCCCATGGTTGTATTCATCATTAGGGTCTTTGAGCCGCACTTAGTCTGGTCCCTCCCCGAGACACCTGTTTGCCATGGGTGACCCTACCAGGGGCATAAAGCCCCCGACAACATAGCTGCTAGGATCTTCGGGACACACAAACCCCTCCACCACGATAAGGTGACGGCTCAGGGAGGGGTAATAAGCTGCGTAGCACTGCTAATCCAGCTCAATGCTAGCATTAGCTTAGTTTGTAGAGAAGACGATGAAATTATTCTTTACATTGCAAAATAATTTTAAAAGGTTTTCCCACGCAACAAAAGTGAAGCCAATGCAGAAGAATTAAAACCTTCAGCTCCCCTTCATCCACTCGGGGTTCCAAAATAGATCAAATTCTAATATACCCCCATGTTAAAAGACCAACTTCACAGCAGAAATAAACATTTTTACAGCCTGGCACAGAAATCCATTTTAGGTTGAACAGGTCTGGTTTACCTTCATGACAACTGTGGCGGAAGTGATTTAAAAAAAAAAAAAAAAAAAAAATTATTTATTTTAGTTTATATGTACTTTTGTATTAAAATTCAGCGAATTTAGGGGCGTGTCATTTTGATTGACAGGTACCCGATCTCCCGCTTCAAGTCAGAAAAACATAGAACAACCGCGGTTTTTAGCCCGCTTACCTCCGTTAGCTGGTTAGCTCCTGTTATCTCCGGGTTAGCTCGGTTAGCTCTTAGCTACAGAAAACTCAGAGTTCGCTCGATGTCAATCATCCACCATGACGCTCACAGCCCCCCTCTCAGCTCCACCTCTTTGCCCATATTTGTATTTTCCAGGCGAGACGACACGCATGCTTCTGCCAAGATGGTGATGGTAGGAACCGCCCACCAAGCTGCAATTCACCTCTTCAGAAACCTACGGGTGACGTCACGGAGGCTCCGCCCATCTTTTATATACATGCAGTCCTCAGTTTATGAACTGGTTCCATTCCTACGATGCGGCGTAACCTGAAATTTTGCGTAAATCAGATTCTTAATCCATAAATATATATATATATATATATATATATATATATATATATATATATATATATATATATATATATATATATATATATATATATATATATATATATATATATATATATATATATATAGGGCTGCACGGTGGCGCAGTGGTTAGCACTGTGGCCTCACAGACAGCAAGAAGGTCGCTGGTTCAATCCTTTCTGTGTGGAGTTTGCATGTTCTCCCCGTGTATGCGTGGGTTCTCTCCGGGTACTCCGGCTTCCTCCCACATTCCAAAATACATGCATGATAGGTTAATTGGTCACTCTAAATTGCCCCTAGGAGTGAGTGTGTGTGAGTGGTTGTTCGTCTCTCTGTGTGGCCCTGCGATGGACTGGCGAGCTGTCCAGGGTGTACCCTGCCTGTCGCCCAAAGCCGGCTGGGATAGGCTCCAGCTTCCCCGCAACCCTGAATTGGAATAAGCGGTGCGGAAAATGAATGAATATATATATATATACATACATATATATATATAAAACCATATATACACATATTATACATCATATTAATGGAAAAAAAAACAGTACAGACCAATAAAATAGACAGTTCAATTTTAATAAAATGAATATATACACTGTCTTGTCAGCCTCTGCGTCATGCATCGCAAGAACTTATACAGAACCTCGTTAGGTTAAAACTTGCTCTATTTCTTAACTGACATTTATTTAATGAGCATCATAAAGTTGAAATGACGCAAGTCAAGAACTGTATAAGCCGAGGACTGCCTGTATAGTTTCTGGCTGCCACCCTCATCCTTCCATTCGTTGTTGCCATGGTTACAGTGTTGAGTTAATGTATAGCGATAAAGTTGTTTTCAACTTTCCAAAAACACCAGAAGAATAAAAACCACAATGCTTTTCACTGTTCTCTGCTTCTGTCTTCTCTTCTTCAGGTGCTTTTTATCTGGTGGTTTCGAAATCAGCTTCTTCTTCTATGGTTTGTTCTTTATGCTGGTTGTGTGTCAGCTATACAACTCATCACTGCCACCTGCGATTTCCAGTGGTGTTGCTCCAGTTTCTGCATCGAGCGACAGATCCCAAAGCTCTTTGAAAAGGGACCAAACTAGGCGTTACTGATGCATAAGATGGAAAAAATTGTCCATCTGTCTGAGCTTCCAACTTCTTTGCTGAGCATAAATTGACCTTCAGTTGCCGCTTTAGCATCCAGTTTAATTTAACCCTGTAGGACATCAGGACCCAACTGGGTCCATCTAGACACTTTTTAAGAGCAACTATTTTTCCCTGCGTTACTGAACAGCATTTAAAGTTTCTGTGTTTGGATCAACGGTACAAAATACAACATTGCAGAGTTGGTGTTCATCCAGGATAACGTCAAAAAATGATCTGATCTATAACAGGTTTTAAATTCATTCACTGTAGAATGTAAGTACAAACAAACGTAATGATTTATAAATCACATCAAATATTTTCATCCCAAAACAGCATTTATTTTTCCAAAAATCAACCAAAACATTTAAAAATGTTGATTCAAGTGATATTCATTTAACACCACTATGGAAGATAATAAATTGTCAAACTGGTCCAACCAGGACAAACACAGTCCAAGATGGATGTTTCAGATTAATTCATCCAAACAACTCGAGGTCGCAGAGGTCACATCTAAACCACCGAAGTAATTAAAACAAACCGCCTCGTCTCCTTTCTTCTGCTTTTCAACAGGCAGGAAAAACAGACTGTCTGATGAAACTATGGACTTTACTGGGAAGTAACTGGACTGTTGGGAAAAACTGTCAGAAGGATTTCCAAGAAGTTGGAAAGTCAAAAAGATGAGTTTTCAACCACAAGGCCTCATTTTCACCAGTAAATGAATTGTTTTTAAAAGAAAATGTACTTAGAGTAAAAAAAATCTACAGTAATTCTTCAGGCTGTGATCAAATGCTTTCGTCCTGATTCGATTAGATTCCGATTCTTTTGGGTGCCGATTCGATTTAAATTGCAATTCTCACAATTCTTCGATATTGCTGATTTTTGTAGATTAAAATCAACATTTTTCTTGATTTCAATTGGGAAAAAACAACACAATGGCCAGAACATCATTCTGCTGCTATCATGCCTAAGAAGACAAGTAAAATGATCATTAAAACCAATTTAAAAAATGACAAAAATTTTATAATGGATTATTTTTATTTATTTGAAAAAAAAACCCAATTTTTTGTTAAAAAATATTGTGAAGCAAAACATTCCCATGAAATTTCATGCTCAAACTGCAACTAAGATTGCATGTTTTAATATAAACTTACGTCACTACGTACGTACTGTGGAGGAAATCCAAGCAGAACATGCAGAGCAGGTTTCTTTAAATATCGCGCTGCAGAAATGCAGGTATGACCTCCAGACTCGGTTCTGCAGTCATGTAAACAGGCTCACTAGAAGTAATCTGATTACCAGAAATCAGATGAAATAATCTGATAAAGAGCCATAAATCTCATTACGTTTTCTTTACACCTCACCAAAACCCCCTTTTCTTCTTTTTAACGGAAAGCAGTGGTGTGTGATACTGCAGGATTAAGTATCAATCTAAAAACTACATTCAGGGCTCATTTTGTCAATTCCGAAACTTTTTCGAAGTGAAAGCGTTACTGAACTGAAAGCAACTTCTGCAATGAGTCTGGGGAATGAATGCATTCATGTTTAACTCATTAACATAGAAATGAATTATTAGCATCATCTGATGAGGTAGGAGGAGTTTGTGCGATCTTTGTCACTGCAGTGAACTGAATCCGACAACAAACACTTTGTTCTCATTTATGAAGTGACATCCGTTGCAAACGCCGTCATACGTCCCTGCCATCGTACTTCCATTTATCTTTTACGTTGCCACGGTTTTCTGCAGTTATTCCCTTCTTTTTCTTCAGGTCTTTCTTTGGTGGTTTCTGCGTCGTCTTCTTGCTGTTCCTCTTCTTCTCTGGTTTGTTCCTTTCGCTGTTATGTCAGCTGTTCAACTCAACACTGCCCCCTGCAACTTCCATTGGTATTGCTCCATTTTCTGCGTCATGTCCAGGATGGATAAGTTCCCAGAAACCAACGACCAAATTAGCTACGTTACCTTGCCGTGTGTAAAAACGGGCCTTTTTGACTAACTAGAAGATGTGAAAAAGAGAAAAGATGTCTGCTGATCCTTGTTTTTAATACATGGAATAGCCGACATGAAACGCAGCTGCACTCACCGTCCTTCTCGTCATTCAGTGCAGCATCTTCTCATGGTTTTGGTTTAAGGTTGTGTAGTCCAGTCCTGCAAGCAACCTGTCCAGGTGTACCCTGCCACTTGCCCAGTGATTGCTGGGAAATTAGACTGAGGTTAAAAAAATGGATGGATGGATGGATGGATGGATGGAGGGACAGATGGATGGATGGATGGAGGAATGCTTGAATGGATAGATAGAAGGATGGATGATTGGATGGATGGACAGATGGATGGATGATTGGATGGATGGATGGATGGATGGAAGGATGATTGGATGGATGGATGGATGGAAGGATGATTGGATGGATGGATGGATGATTGGATGGATGGATGGATGGAAGGATGATTGGATGGATGGATGGATGATTGGATGGATGGATGGATGGATGGAAGGATGATTGGATGGCTGGAAGGATGGATGGATGGATGGATGGAAGGATGATTGGATGGATGGATGGATGGAAGGATGATTGGATGGATGGATGGATGGAATGATGATTGGATGGAAGGATGATTGGATGGCTGGAAGGATGGATGGATGGAAGGATGGAAGGATGATTGGATGGATGGGTGGATGGATGGAAGGAGGGATGGAAGGATGATTGGATGGATGGATGGAAGGAGGGATGGAAGGATGATTGGATGGATGGATGGATGGATGGAAGGATGATTGGATGGATGGATGGATGGATGGATGATTGGATGGATGGATGGATGGAAGGATGATTGGATGGATGGATGGATGATTGGATGGATGGATGGATGGATGGATGGATGGAAGGATGATTGGATGGATGGATGGATGGATGGAAGGATGATTGGATGGATGGATGGATGGATGGATGATTGGATGGATGGATGGATGGAAGGATGATTGGATGGATGGATGGATGGATGGAAGGAGGGATGGAAGGATGATTGGATGGATGGATGGATGGATGGATGGAAGGAGGGATGGAAGGATGATTGGATGGATGGATGGATGGATGGAAGGATGATTGGATGGATGGATGGATGGATGGATGATTGGATGGATGGATGGATGGAAGGAGGGATGGAAGGATGATTGGATGGATGGATGGATGGATGGAAGGAGGGATGGAAGGATGATTGGATGGATGGATGGATGGATGGAAGGATGATTGGATGGATGGATGGATGGATGGATGATTGGATGGATGGATGGATGGAAGGATGATTGGATGGATGGATGGATGATTGGATGGATGGATGGATGGATGGATGGATGGATGGATGGATGATTGGATGGATGGATGGATGGAAGGATGATTGGATGGATGGATGGATGATTGGATGGATGGATGGATGGATGGATGGATGGATGGATGGATGGATGGAAGGATGATTGGATGGAAGGATGATTGGATGGCTGGAAGGATGATTGGATGGATGGATGGATGGAAGGATGATTGGATGGATGGATGGATGGAAGGATGGATGGAAGGATGATTGGATGGCTGGAAGGATGGATGGATGGATGGATGGAAGGATGATTGGATGGCTGGAAGGATGGATGGATGGATGGCTGGAAGGATGATTGGATGGCTGGAAGGATGATTGGATGGGTGGATGGATGGAAGGATGATTGGATGGATGGATGGATGGAAGGATGGATGGAAGGATGATTGGATGGCTGGAAGGATGGATGGATGGATGGATGGAAGGATGATTGGATGGCTGGAAGGATGGATGGATGGATGGATGGATGGATGGATGGATGGAAGGATGATTGGATGGAAGGATGATTGGATGGCTGGAAGGATGATTGGATGGATGGATGGATGGAAGGATGGATGGATGGCTGGAAGGATGGATGGATGGAAGGATGATTGGATGGCTGGAAGGATGGATGGATGGATGGATAGATGGTCCAGACATATTTAGTTTTGGTTTCCTGTTTTATTTTGAAGGGTCTTGCCTTGTGTTCACCCGGTTTGCGTTCCTCCTCCATCTGCGCCGTGGGTTCCTCGCTGTATTTTTGATTTCCTTTCCCAGATCATCGTGACCAGTTTCCCCAGTTGAGGTTTTGGTTCTGACATAACTCTCCCCTGCTTCGTGCCGTTTGTCCTGCAGGTGTTTCATCACAACCACTCACATTATCTCCTTTGATAACAAATCTAATTTTTTATCATATGAAAACACAGTTTGATCAGAGACGAACAACAACAGGCCAACCAGTTTAACCAGTAGTGTCATCATCTGTTTATTTTACAGTTCAGAGTGAACGTCAGCATTAAAATCATCTTCTGCCACTAAATGTTCCTCAGCATTAACCTCCTCTTCATCCACTTCCTCCTCTTCTGCAGAAGTGTGCTGGCGGGTGGAGTCGGGTTCCTGCGTGTCCATGATCTTCAGGAAGTCGTGGAACTCGGCGGCAGGCGGCCAGTGGTCCTCGCCCAGCGTCCCTACGGAGAGAAGCCACAAACATGTCCGCGGTTTCAGGAGATTCTCAGGTTACAGGCAGATTTCTGCTAATAATTCCTGATCCACTCAGAGTCTGATTATGGAGTAATCAGATTACTGGAATAATCAGCTCTGATGAGTCGAGATGAGTGGTTCTCAAACTGGGAGCATTTCAGAAGGATCTAAACCCTTCATGCAGATTTAAATATATAATTGCATCTTAGTTTTTTAACATTGGAACTCAAACACCAAAGTGTGCAGACGAGCTGCATTTAAAATGTGATTTACCTCTGTGAGGTCTGCCATAAAGCAGCGGTTAACCTTCTTGCAGCACAGTACCCCTTGGAAAATGTTTTTTCAGCCAAGTACTCCCTAAGCAGTGCAAAGTACTTCTGGTTCAGAAAAAACACCAAATACAGCATTTTATCATTTGGCCTTTTAAACTTTGTGTTTTGCACATCTCTACTGCGCACTTTAAGCAGGACTCCATTGTTTGCGTTGTCAAGGCAACAGTGGGGTTCAGTTCACGTCGAAATGTGGGATTTTTGGAGGAAAGAAATGGTGTCAATCTAAATGTAAATTCAGTTTATCAACGTACACTTACATTTATTGGAATATATTAAATATTTATGTGACATTTATATTATTTGTTAAGGATGTTTTAAAGAAAACAAAAATATTGATAGATATATATATATTTTTATTTTTATTTTATTTTATTTTTTTAAATTTCACGTACCCCCTGGAATGCCTTGAAGTAGCCCCAGGCTACCCCCATTAGAGAAACAGTGCTTTAAAGTAAAAATCCAGTTCCAAGCAGTGACTAAAGCAACTGGATTAATCAGCTCAGCTCCTCTGCAGGTAGACGAGTCTGTTGGTGGAAAGACCTGTCCTAAACACACAGGTAGATCCATAAACATGGCAGGACTTCTACTTTAAAAATCCCCTTTTATCCTCCAGGTTCACGAAGACTCTCACATCTTCCCCGTCTTACATTTAGAGGACACAACATTTGATTTTATTAACCACTCAGTCGTAGCGGGGCGGGGGGCGGGGGGGGTTGCAAACATTGAGTCACTATATCTGCTCTAAATCCAGCTGTTAATGTTGATAAGCTGCAGAATGTCCAACAGGTTGCTGATGTCTTTCCTCCTAGCGTCGTGTCAACACACAGAGAAACAAACAAAAACTGATTAACTGAGGAAATTTATTTGGCGTCCAGCCTTTAAAAACATTCAGCATCTGTTCAGCCAGCAGAGCAGGGAAGGAATGTTCTGGAGGACATGAGCAAACGATGATCTTGTGGTTCAAAACCATCATTTTATCTCAACTCTTTCATTTAAAATCTAAAGGGGTTCAAATGATTTAAGTAAAAGTCATGACCCTAATTCTGAAAGGACACTTTGTTCAACTCGCATCTTTCACAGATTTAATTGTAATGAAGAGACGCAGCCTGCACAGCAAGCTGGAAAGTCATCAGCTAATCACAGCATGTAAGAGGAGAGTCGCTGCAGCTCCAGACCACTGCTGCAGTGGAAAACATCACCGCCAGCTGCTTCACAGAGAAGCTGATTGCAAATACACAACAACTCAAATCCACCACCTGCTAGAAATGACAACATGTTCATAGTGCAGACAGAATGCAAACTGAAGAAACACAAGACCAGATAACCTGGATTAGTGCTGCACAGTGTATAGAAAATATCTCTATAGTTTTATTCGCCTTTTTATTAACTGTGATTAATATCAGTCCCTATTTGTAGATGTTAAGATAGTTTTGGGGAACCACTTGATGTCATGCTGTTTGTCAATAGCAAATAAAATGGGCTGCTCTGGGTGCTCCATGTAGATGCTAACGGCTTCACGTGATGCTAATGTCTCCATTTACACGCTAACGGATCTATGTAGATAATCGCCACTTCATGTAGATGCTAATGGTCTCATTTACATGCTGACGTTTTTATGTTGATGATAACCAATTCATTTAGATGCTAACAGATTCATGTAGATGCTAACAACTACACGTACTTACAATTGGCTCAATGTAAATGATAAAACTCCAAATAGCTGCTAAAAGCTCAAAGTAGATGCTAAAGGCTCTAAGTAGATGTTAAAGGCTCTAAGTAGATGCTAAAGGCTCTAAGTAGATGCTAAAGGCTCTAAGTAGATGCTAAAGGCTCTCAGTAGTTGCTAAAGACTCTCAGTAGTTGCTAAAGGCTCTAAGTAGATGCTAAAAGCTCTAGGTAGATGCTAAATGCTCTCAGTAGATGCTGAAGGCTCTCAGTAGTTGCTAAAGACCCTCAGTAGTTGCTAAAGGCTCTAAGTAGATGCTAAAAGCTCTAGGTAGATGCTAAATGCTCTCAGTAGATGCTAAAGGCTCACAGTAGTTGCTAAAGCCTCTAAGTAGATGCTGAAGGCTCTAAGTAGATGCTAAAAGCTCTAGGTAGATGCTGAATGCTCTCAGTAGATGCTAAAGGCTCACAGTAGTTGCTAAAGCCTCTAAGTAGATGCTGAAGGCTCTAAGTAGATGCTAAAAGCTCTAGGTAGATGCTAAAGGCTCTCAGTAAATGCTAAAGGCTCTCAGTAGTTGCTAAAGGCTCTAAGTAGATCCTGAAGGCTCTCAGTATTATGCTAAATGCTCTCAGTAGTTGCTAAAGGCTCTCAGTAGATGCTAAAGGCTCTCAGTAGATGCTAAAGGCTCTCAGTAAATGCTAAAGGCTCTCAGTAGATGCTAAAGGCTCTCAGTAGATGCTAAAGGCTCTCAGTAGATGCTAAAGGCTCTCAGTAAATGCTAAAGGCTCTCAGTAGATGCTAAAGGCTCTCAGTAGATGCTAAAGGCTCTCAGTAAATGCTAAAGGCTCTCAGTAGATGCTAAAGGCTCTCAGTAGATGCTAAAGGCTCTCAGTAAATGCTAAAGGCTCTCAGTAGATGCTAAAGGCTCTCAGTAGATGCTAAAGGCTCTCAGTAGATGCTAAAGGCTCTCAGTAGATGCTAAAGGCTCTCAGTAGATGCTAAAGGCTATACGTAGATGCTAAAGGCTCTCAGTAGATGCTAAAGGCTATACGTAGATGCTAAAGGCTATACGTAGATGCTAAAGGCTCTCAGTAGATGCTAAAGGCTCTCAGTAGATGCTAAAGGCTCTCAGTAAATGCTAAAGGCTCTCAGTAGATGCTGAAGGCTCATTGTAGTTGCTAAAAGTGGTATGGCCAGCAGAATGGATATGTGGACATATAATATTAAACAGGGGTCTACAGGTACTGATAAGTATATCTAATTAGGACATTTAGATATTCAGATTTTCATTAGTTAGAAATGCAATTTTAATTTTCTCCCAAAGTTGCTGTTTGGAGGTTTATTGCCCTCCTGACCCACATAGAGCTTCCTTTCAAGCATGTTCTGCAGGTTCTCAGCAGTTAGAATGTAGGAGTAATGTAGAACAACCTGCTTCAGGACTTTCCACCTGGTGATCTAACCTGTCTGAGATTGTTGGTAGAGATGTAAACGTTTTAATGCTTCGTGCAGCAGGATTTCAGGTTTATTAGCTCTCAGGTATCCTCCTCTCACCTGCGGGTGTCTCGGCCCCGTCCTGCACCCTCTGCAGCCACCGCAGCACAGTCGAGGCCACGATGGGGGTGTTGGGCGGGAACTGATAGATTTTACCTCCGGACAGTGAATGTGTGAGAACCAGAGCAGGAAGCGGCGGCATGGACCCCAGATATGAGCCCAGCACGGACATACCAGCTGGGGTGTGCCCACTGAAACACAAACACCATTTATGACTTCATAAGTGTGAAAATAATAGCAATAAATGTTGGATAACATTGATGTCCGTACAGGTGGATCCAGCAGGGCAGGTACCGCTCCATCTTCGCTCCTCCCAGCTCCACCAGTCCTTTCATCTCCTGCACCAGCGCCTGGTTCTGCCTCCGCCCGACCTCGTCCTCCTCCTCCCCCACAAAGAGGAGGAGGAGGGCTTTACCCAGCAAGAGGAAGGAAGGCAGGTTCTCCACCGTCAACTCAGGCTGGAGGTAAAACATGGAGGGATGAAACATTAAACCCAGCATGTCTCCATGTGCCCGAAGCGAATGGAAACCTGCAGAAAAGCCTAAAACCAGATCCTGAGCGGTGTAACGGATAGGGGGGGTTTCTTTGTGGTGAAACAGGGTGGGCCGATTCAACATTTAATCAATTCATCTCGATGCATCACAGGCTACAATTCATAAATATTCCAAAACGATTATTTTTTATGATTAAATGACAGAAACGCAACGTCAAAGCCAGACAGGAAGCTTTGGGAACCGGTCTGTAACCCAAACGTGTCGGGGGGGGGGACAGTTAACGCCGGAGCTAGCAGGACGCTAGCAGCTACTGCTACTGGTCTGAAGGCAGCGTTTGGAAAACGTTCTGGTTTTCACGGCCGTGGGAACAGGCGAGACCTGGAAAAGACTTCCTGCACATGGGGGCTGTCTAAATCCTAAATAACCTTGAACAGTTGAACACCAACCTCCACCACAGCACCAGCAGCACTGCACCCAGTCTGCACCACCACCCCGGTTACAGACACCCCCACAAACACTGGAGGACCCCAAGAATCAGTAAAACAGATCAACTAAAAGACAAACAGAAACTTGTCAACCGGCTCTTAAAAACATGAACATTCACTGCAACCAGGCAGAAACCCTCGGTGGTTAAAAGTGAAGCCAAAACCTGCAGTTCCCCCTTCATCCACTAGGGGCTCCAAAACAGAGCGAATCCCCATAGACTCCCATGTTAAAAAGACCAACTTCACAGCAGGAATAAACATGTTTACATCATAAATAAACATGTTTACAGCAGAAATAAACATGTTTACATCAGAAATAAACACATTTACAGCAGAAATAAACATGTTTACATCAGAAATAAACACGTTTACAGCAGAAATAAACATGTTTAAAAGTAATTTGATCTCGAAGTTCGGCATATTTAGGGGCATGTCCTTTTGATTGACAGGTACCGATCTCCCGCTTCAAGTCAGAAGAACGTAGAACAACCGCGGTTTTTAGCCGGTTAACAACGTGACTTAGCTTTAGCCCGCTTACCTCCGTTAGCTGGTTAGCTCCTGTTATCTCCGGGTTAGCTCGGTTAGCTCTTAGCTACAGAAAGCTCGGAGTTCGCTCGATGTCAATCATCCACCATGACGCTCACAGCCCCCCTCTCAGCTCCACCTCTTTGTCCATATTTGTATTTTCCGGGCGGGACGACACGAGGGAAAAAGAGGTTTAAAAGCTCTTAGGATTGACCGTTTTCATACTCTCAGACGACCTGCTTATCACTGACTGATGGTTTTGAGCATCAGCCCGAAGGAGGGTAAGGACGTTCGTCTTGTGTGGTCAAGCAAACTAAAGTCGGAGGAAGAGCTGAGCTTGTTGAGGAACATCCGCATTCGAAGCGTTTGAGTTGTTGTTGCATCAGTTTGTGCAACTGTTTATTCAGCAAATGTAAACCTGATGGTGAGAAATGACTTGCATTTGTTTTCCGTGAGACTTCCAGCTTCTGCGAACGGCCAAGTAGCTTCACACACTATTTATCTACAAGTATTTCTCTCCATGAGGTTTAAAGCAGGATGCTTTCTTAGAAACACTTCAGTTGTTATTCCTAATGACATGATTGCCCTGCTGGTTTCATCATTTAACTGATTACAGAGACACAAACACACATACCACCGGCTGGAGAAGTGCAGCGTTAATGTGTGTGAGAAGCTTGCTAGCGGAGGAGGACGCGGGCAGCACGGACGGACGAGCGAGCGTCTCCCAGGACGGGAACACCAAGACTGATGGAGGGTCCACAGCGTGGTCTGCAGCCCTGTGTGGAAAACATCACACATGATCTCTACACACAGACAGCAGCTAAACACAAGCAAAAGACAAATGTTCAGGTTTCTTACTTCCTTTTTAAGTGAACTGTGTTAAAAACCACGAAGAATGTTGAAAAACACACAGAACAAGTCAGAAAGAAGTTTAAAATCACCTCGTGGTGAAGTTAAAGACCCAAAAATGACAGAAAAGTCATATAAACTTGTTTCTATCCATCTAACTGCGACTTTTCCATCTATTAGCAATGAGAGGAGCGCTGTGGACAAGCTAACGTGGCTAATCGACAAGAATTTTCTCCTCAGATCAACGGCAACGTCTACATCACCACGTCTCATTTCTCTTCATGTCTGCATCCAACAGATACACGATCGGCCAATCAGAGGAGGCGTGTTAGCAACATCACCAGAGCCAGTGGCAAGCTTTGCATGTGTCACTTTATCGCTGCTGCTTCATTTAGCCATGGTTACCATGGTATCACCATGGCTGGGTGTGGTCTTTATTTGTTATTGCTTCTTCAAGCTAGCAGCTAGCTTCTTCAAGCTAGCAGCTAGCTGCTAAAGCAGATCCTCTAAAGTCCATCCTGAAGCGGTCCAGCTTCAGATCCTGGACTAAACAAGTTTTCCTCTCTTCTCTAGAGCAGAATGAACCTCCTCTTTTTTCTCTTTTTTTCGTAGCATCAGATCAACACGTTGAGACTTTATTATTTCCAATTTCGCTCCAGTCTCGATGTGCAAAAACCTAAAGACTTAGAAGTCAGAACCTTTACCGTTAGTCAAATTTGACCATTTCGGGAGGAAAAAGGAAACGTGAACAAGATAAATGTTAACTAGCTAGCTAGCTAATTTGCCTAGTTGCTAACTGACTAATACGTTTCATATTGAGTTGTTCGCTAACTCTCCATTTTGAGTGGCAATTCATGACATCTGAGTTAAATTAGAGAAATGAGGATGGCTGCTCATCATACATGAATCTGTAATGTCCAGGAAAACAGTTTGTTGAATCATAACTCGCATCGTTTCTTTTCCTGACAGAGCCAGAAAGTTTTCTTTAAAACAGGTTTTAAAAACCTGCCTTTGTGTCCAAACGTGTTCCTGATGCAACATTCAACGCTAAAAGCCTGAATAGCTCATTTTTAAACCAGAAAAACTACAATTTGATGATAGTCTTACACCTGACGGGGTTAAAACACTGAAGGCACCATTTTCTGTCATGGTGTGATGTTTCATGTCGTCTCTTTAGTTCTCTGGTGTCGTGTTTTCTGTTTAGCTTGTTCATTACATCCACCTGGACTCAGCTGATTCATTACACCTGTGTATTGTTTGGTTTCCCTGCATTTATAATCCTTGGTTTCTGTTCCCATTGCTTGTGTTTGCTGCATGAGTTAGTTTAACTATAGTTCCCTGTTTAGTCTCTGTCTAGTCCTGTTCTTGTATTATATAATACCGTTTAGTTTGGTTTAAATATTAAAACCTGTTCCTCCTGCCATCTGTCTCTGCATTTGGGTCCACACCTCCACTTGGCGACATCATCATCTGACAATAAAATGCTGTTTTTTTAAGAGTAAAACAATTCATAAAACTCATGTTTTGTCTTGTATTAACTTTTGCTTCATCATTTCCAATCAAGTTGAAGAAAAAGCACTAAATGACTGATTCAAACTCTGAGCCACCAATAAAAAACTGTTTTTACAGGAAAAAGTTGAAACTGTGAAGACGTTGGTGAAATTAGAGCAGTACCATCTTTCTGCCAGTCCGTCCGTCAGCAGTCCACTCAGGACTTCACCTCGCAGGGATTCTGCTGCTTCAGTAAACGCTGAGAAACCTGGAGACACAGAGAAACTTCACTTTGTTTCAGCATTAAAACAAGAAATCTGGAAACTTCCACTCATTTCTTCACCTTGTGCGGAGCGTTTTTGTGTCATTTTGAAGTACTCTGACTGGTCAGAAAGACCAGAAACCACAACACAAAAGCAGACACCTACCATTGATTACTTTCTTCCTGTGAAACACACACACACACACACACACACCCAAGCTTGGAGTTCCCATTAATATTTCATACACACATTATTAAGCTGCTGAAAATAACCTTCCAGAGATGCTAAAATTAGACTTTGAAGAACATGTTGGAGACCTTTGTGGCCCCTCAGAAAGGAGCCCAGGAGCCACACAAACAGAGACGGTAGAAATACAGGTTGTTAGTTTCTCTTTTCTTTTTATTTGTTCATACAAGCCACATTAAAATAAGAACTAAGACTACAGAGCAGCCACGTCGACCACAAAGCATCTTAATGTCTGTTATCAGATGCTGCAGGCTCTTTTTTCTCACATGTTCCAGCACTTTGTCTCTCCATCTCATTTCCCCCTTTGTTTCATCAGAAACCTGTTTTTGGATCAGAAATAGCCGAGCTAGCTTCCAGGCTAGCAGAGGTCTGTAGTCGGCATGGTGACAGTTTCCAAACTGTATATCTGAGCCTGACTGATGAACACCTCAACTTCAGCCTGTGGAGCAGCATCCAGACAACCAGACAGCAGTAGGAAGTTTTGATATTTTAAAACAAAAACTTTAAAAGGGATGCTGCGTAAGAATTACGATCATCTAACAGTGAAGTTGTGCTTCACATTAACATGATTAATGCATTTGAGCACGTGGAGTCATCTTCCCCCTGGAGGAGGAACATGACTATCAGGAGCCATCAACTATCAGGAGAACCTAGAACTCACAAGTTAAATCAGACACACAGAAAGTAAATAAGCAACTCAGTGTCACATGCAGAACATACAGAGTGGAACGTGTTCAGAGAAGAGTGGTCATACCAATGTGACCCCGCCCACACAATATGATTCCGCCCACATACTGTGACTCCGCCCACATACTGTGACTCCGCCCACATACTGTAACCCCCCCCCCCGCCCATACAATGTGGCCCCGCCCACAAAAAGGCAAGAGGAAGGCCAGGAAGACCCCGAGACCCAGCCAGAGCCCCCCGTAGTCAGAGGGAACAGGCCCCAGCGGGCCCAGATCAGTGAGGGCTGGCCCCGCCGGACACCCAGGGCAGACAGAGCGCGGGCCCCAGGGCCCCGAAGGCATTTTCATATGAAAATGGTTTTATGAACAAAGTTTGATTGATTGATTGATTTGACGATGAGAAATAAAATGAGCATATTTGAACTGATCTCCTTCAGCTTTTACAGCCAGGCTACCCTCGGCCAATGGCATGTCGTGAAGCCGTTGCAGCCTCCTACCTGTTTTTCTGGCAGTCCTGAACAATCCCAGGACTCTGTCTGGCTTGTAGCCGGCGAGCTCAGGGTGAGGTACTTCCTGAAGGAATGACATCACTTCCTCCTGGGTGGACAGCAGCACAGGAGAGGCTGAGCGGCTCCTGGTTGCATTAAAAAAGAAAACAAACGTAAACATCCTAAATAAACACGGAAATCCTCCAAAAGGCACCATTTTGAACTATTCATGCCAATCCATCCATCGTTACTGAGTAATCCTGCAAAACAAACAGAACGAACTCCATGATGACTGAAGACACCAATCCGACGGACGTCTTGTTGACGGGAATCTTAGAAACCAGATCATGGATGGAAGCAAACTTCCTCTAAACCAGGACCAGACGGAGGTTCTAGTTGTGGGCTCTGAGGCGGAGAGGGAGAAACTAGAACTCTGGCTTTAGAACCCCGTGACCAGGTGAAAAAACCTCGGGTTAGATTTGACTCTGAACTCAGGTTTAACGTCCACATTAAGAAAATCAGGAATATTTTCTTTTATCATCCTAACAACATGGTCAGAGTTGGACCGTTTCCCTCTCGGGCCAATACAGAGACTCTCATCCACGCCTTCAGCACCTGCAGGATGTCATGCTTCTTTCTGGTCTACTTACTGGGACCAGTCTGCTTACAGGGACCAGTCTGCTTACAGGGACCAGTCTGCTTGTAGGGACCAGTCTGCTTACTGGGACCAGTCTGCTTACAGGGACCAGTCTGCTTACAGGGACCAGTCTGCTTGTAGGGACCAGTCTGCTTACTGGGACCAGTCTGCTTACTGGGACCAGTCTGCTTACAGGGACCAGTCTGCTTGTAGGGACCAGACTGCTTACTGGGACCAGTCTGCTTACAGGGACCAGTCTGCTTACTGGGACCAGTCTGCTTACAGGGACCAGTCTGCTTACTGGGACCAGTCTGCTTACAGGGACCAGTCTGCTTACTGGGACCAGTCTGCTTACAGGGACCAGTCTGCTTGTAGGGACCAGACTGCTTACAGGGACCAGTCTGCTTGTAGGGACCAGACTGCTTACTGGGACCAGTCTGCTTACAGGGACCAGTCTGCTTACTGGGACCAGTCTGCTTACTGGGACCAGTCTGCTTACTGGGACCAGTCTGCTTACAGGGACCAGTCTGCTTGTAGGGACCAGACTGCTTACTGGGACCAGTCTGCTTACAGGGACCAGTCTGCTTACTGGGACCAGTCTGCTTACAGGGACCAGTCTGCTTACTGGGACCAGTCTGCTTACAGGGACCAGACTGCTTACTGGGACCAGTCTGCTTACAGGGACCAGTCTGCTTGTAGGGACCAGTCTGCTTACAGGGACCAGTCTGCTTGTAGGGACCAGACTGCTTACAGGGACCAGTCTGCTTACTGGGACCAGTCTGCTTACAGGGACCAGTCTGCTTGTAGGGACCAGTCTGCTTACTGGGACCAGTCTGCTTACAGGGACCAGTCTGCTTACTGGGACCAGTCTGCTTACAGGGACCAGTCTGCTTACAGGGACCAGTCTGCTTGTAGGGACCAGTCTGCTTACTGGGACCAGTCTGCTTACAGGGACCAGTCTGCTTGTAGGGACCAGTCTGCTTACTGGGACCAGTCTGCTTACTGGGACCAGTCTGCTTACTGGGACCAGTCTGCTTACAGGGACCAGTCTGCTTGTAGGGACCAGTCTGCTTACTGGGACCAGTCTGCTTGTAGGGACCAGTCTGCTTACTGGGACCAGTCTGCTTACAGGGACCAGTCTGCTTGTAGGGACCAGTCTGCTTGTAGGGACCAGTCTGCTTACTGGGACCAGTCTGCTTGTAGGGACCAGTCTGCTTACTGGGACCAGTCTGCTTACTGGGACCAGTCTGCTTACTGGGACCAGTCTGCTTACAGGGACCAGTCTGCTTACTGGGACCAGTCTGCTTACTGGGACCAGTCTGCTTACTGGGACCAGTCTGCTGACAGGGACTAGTCTGCTTGTAGGGACCAGTCTGCTTACTGGGACCAGTCTGCTTGTAGGGACCAGTCTGCTTACAGGGACCAGTCTGCTTGTAGGGACCAGTCTGCTTGTAGGGACCAGACTGCTTACAGGGACCAGTCTGCTTACTGGGACCAGTCTGCTTACAGGGACCAGTCTGCTTGTAGGGACCAGTCTGCTTACTGGGACCAGTCTGCTTACAGGGACCAGTCTGCTTACTGGGACCAGTCTGCTTACAGGGACCAGTCTGCTTACAGGGACCAGTCTGCTTGTAGGGACCAGTCTGCTTACTGGGACCAGTCTGCTTACAGGGACCAGTCTGCTTACTGGGACCAGTCTGCTTACAGGGACCAGTCTGCTTGTAGGGACCAGTCTGCTTACTGGGACCAGTCTGCTTACTGGGACCAGTCTGCTTACTGGGACCAGTCTGCTTACAGGGACCAGTCTGCTTGTAGGGACCAGTCTGCTTACTGGGACCAGTCTGCTTGTAGGGACCAGTCTGCTTACTGGGACCAGTCTGCTTACAGGGACCAGTCTGCTTGTAGGGACCAGTCTGCTTACTGGGACCAGTCTGCTTGTAGGGACCAGTCTGCTTACTGGGACCAGTCTGCTTACAGGGACCAGTCTGCTTACTGGGACCAGTCTGCTTACTGGGACCAGTCTGCTTACAGGGACCAGTCTGCTTACTGGGACCAGTCTGCTTACTGGGACCAGTCTGCTTACTGGGACCAGTCTGCTGACAGGGACTAGTCTGCTTGTAGGGACCAGTCTGCTTACTGGGACCAGTCTGCTTACTGGGACCAGTCTGCTTGTAGGGACCAGTCTGCTTACAGGGACCAGTCTGCTTACAGGGACCAGTCTGCTTACAGGGACCAGTCTGCTTACAGGGACCAGTCTGCTTACTGGGACCAGTCTGCTTACAGGGACCAGTCTGCTTACAGGGACCAGTCTGCTTGTAGGGACCAGTCTGCTTACTGGGACCAGTCTGCTTGTAGGGACCAGTCTGCTTACTGGGACCAGTCTGCTTACTGGGACCAGTCTGCTTGTAGGGACCAGTCTGCTTACTGGGACCAGTCTGCTTGTAGGGACCAGTCTGCTTACTGGGACCAGTCTGCTTACTGGGACCAGTCTGCTTACTGGGACCAGTCTGCTTGTAGGGACCAGTCTGCTTGTAGGGACCAGTCTGCTTACTGGGACCAGTCTGCTTACTGGGACCAGTCTGCTTACTGGGACCAGTCTGCTTACAGGGACCAGTCTGCTTACTGGGACCAGTCTGCTTGTAGGGACCAGTCTGCTTACTGGGACCAGTCTGCTTACAGGGACCAGTCTGCTTGTAGGGACCAGTCTGCTTACAGGGACCAGTCTGCTTGTAGGGACCAGTCTGCTTACTGGGACCAGTCTGCTTACTGGGACCAGTCTGCTTACTGGGACCAGTCTGCTTACTGGGACCAGTCTGCTTGTAGGGACCAGTCTGCTTACTGGGACCAGTCTGCTTGTAGGGACCAGTCTGCTTACTGGGACCAGTCTGCTTACTGGGACCAGTCTGCTTACTGGGACCAGTCTGCTTACAGGGACCAGTCTGCTTACTGGGACCAGTCTGCTTGTAGGGACCAGTCTGCTTACTGGGACCAGTCTGCTTACAGGGACCAGTCTGCTTGTAGGGACCAGTCTGCTTACTGGGACCAGTCTGCTTACTGGGACCAGTCTGCTTACTGGGACCAGTCTGCTTACAGGGACCAGTCTGCTTACAGGGACCAGTCTGCTTGTAGGGACCAGTCTGCTTGTAGGGACCAGTCTGCTTACTGGGACCAGTCTGCTTACTGGGACCAGTCTGCTTACTGGGACCAGTCTGCTTACTGGGACCAGTCTGCTTGTAGGGACCAGTCTGCTTACTGGGACCAGTCTGCTTGTAGGGACCAGTCTGCTTACTGGGACCAGTCTGCTTACTGGGACCAGTCTGCTTACTGGGACCAGTCTGCTTACTGGGACCAGTCTGCTTACACGGACCAGTCTGCTTACTGGGACCAGTCTGCTTGTAGGGACCAGTCTGCTTACTGGGACCAGTCTGCTTACTGGGACCAGTCTGCTTACTGGGACCAGTCTGCTTACAGGGACCAGTCTGCTTGTAGGGACCAGTCTGCTTGTAGGGACCAGTCTGCTTACTGGGACCAGTCTGCTTACTGGGACCAGTCTGCTTACTGGGACCAGTCTGCTTACTGGGACCAGTCTGCTTACTGGGACCAGTCTGCTTACACGGACCAGTCTGCTTACTGGGACCAGTCTGCTTGTAGGGACCAGTCTGCTTACTGGGACCAGTCTGCTTACTGGGACCAGTCTGCTTACTGGGACCAGTCTGCTTGTAGGGACCAGTCTGCTTGTAGGGACCAGTCTGCTTACTGGGACCAGTCTGCTTACTGGGACCAGTCTGCTTACTGGGACCAGTCTGCTTACTGGGACCAGTCTGCTTGTAGGGACCAGTCTGCTTACTGGGACCAGTCTGCTTGTAGGGACCAGTCTGCTTACTGGGACCAGTCTGCTTGTAGGGACCAGTCTGCTTACTGGGACCAGTCTGCTTACTGGGACCAGTCTGCTTACACGGACCAGTCTGCTTACTGGGACCAGTCTGCTTGTAGGGACCAGTCTGCTTACTGGGACCAGTCTGCTTACAGGGACCAGTCTGCTTGTAGGGACCAGTCTGCTTACAGGGACCAGTCTGCTTGTAGGGACCAGTCTGCTTACAGGGACCAGTCTGCTTACTGGGACCAGTCTGCTTACTGGGACCAGTCTGCTTACAGGGACCAGTCTGCTTACTGGGACCAGTCTGCTTACTGGGACCAGTCTGCTTACTGGGACCAGTCTGCTTACAGGGACCAGTCTGCTTGTAGGGACCAGTCTGCTTACAGGGACCAGTCTGCTTGTAGGGACCAGTCTGCTTGTAGGGACCAGTCTGCTTACAGGGACCAGTCTGCTTACTGGGACCAGTCTGCTTACTGGGACCAGTCTGCTTACAGGGACCAGTCTGCTTACTGGGACCAGTCTGCGTGTAGGGACCAGTCTGCTTGTAGGGACCAGTCTGCTTACTGGGACCAGTCTGCTTACAGGGACCAGTCTGCTTACTGGGACCAGTCTGCGTGTAGGGACCAGTCTGCTTGTAGGGACCAGTCTGCTTACTGGGACCAGTCTGCTTACAGGGACCAGTCTGCTTACAGGGACCAGTCTGCTTACTGGGACCAGTCTGCTTACTGGGACCAGTCTGCTTACTGGGACCAGTCTGCTTACAGGGACCAGTCTGCTTACAGGGACCAGTCTGCTTACAGGGACCAGTCTGCTTGTAGGGACCAGTCTGCTTACTGGGACCAGTCTGCTTGTAGGGACCAGTCTGCTTGTAGGGACCAGTCTGCTTGTAGGGACCAGTCTGCTTACTGGGACCAGTCTGCTTGTAGGGACCAGTCTGCTTACTGGGACCAGTCTGCTTACAGGGACCAGTCTGCTTGTAGGGACCAGTCTGCTTACAGGGACCAGTCTGCTTACTGGGACCAGTCTGCTTGTAGGGACCAGTCTGCTTGTAGGGACCAGTCTGCTTGTAGGGACCAGTCTGCTTACTGGGACCAGTCTGCTTGTAGGGACCAGTCTGCTTGTAGGGACCAGTCTGCTTGTAGGGACCAGTCTGCTTACTGGGACCAGTCTGCTTGTAGGGACCAGTCTGCTTACTGGGACCAGTCTGCTTACAGGGAACAGTCTGCTTGTAGGGACCAGTCTGCTTACAGGGACCAGTCTGCTTACAGGGACCAGTCTGCTTACAGGGACCAGTCTGCTTGTAGGGACCAGTCTGCTTGTAGGGACCAGTCTGCTTGTAGGGACCAGTCTGCTTGTAGGGACCAGTCTGCTTACTGGGACCAGTCTGCTTACTGGGACCAGTCTGCTTGTAGGGACCAGTCTGCTTACAGGGACCAGTCTGCTTGTAGGGACCAGTCTGCTTACTGGGACCAGTCTGCTTACAGGGACCAGTCTGCTTGTAGGGACCAGTCTGCTTACAGGGACCAGTCTGCTTACAGGGACCAGTCTGCTTGTAGGGACCAGTCTGCTTGTAGGGACCAGTCTGCTTGTAGGGACCAGTCTGCTTACTGGGACCAGTCTGCTTGTAGGGACCAGTCTGCTTGTAGGGACCAGTCTGCTTACAGGGACCAGTCTGCTTACTGGGACCAGTCTGCTTGTAGGGACCAGTCTGCTTGTAGGGACCAGTCTGCTTGTAGGGACCAGTCTGCTTACTGGGACCAGTCTGCTTACAGGGACCAGTCTGCTTACTGGGACCAGTCTGCTTACAGGGACCAGTCTGCTTACTGGGACCAGTCTGCTTACAGGGACCAGTCTGCTTACTGGGACCAGTCTGCTTACTGGGACCAGTCTGCTTACAGGGACCAGTCTGCTTACTGGGACCAGTCTGCTTACTGGGACCAGTCTGCTTACTGGGACCAGTCTGCTTGTAGGGACCAGTCTGCTTACAGGGACCAGTCTGCTTACTGGGACCAGTCTGCTTACTGGGACCAGTCTGCTTACAGGGACCAGTCTGCTTACTGGGACCAGTCTGCTTACCGGGACCAGTCTGCTTACTGGGACCAGTCTGCTTACAGGGACCAGTCTGCTTACAGGGACCAGTCTGCTTACTGGGACCAGTCTGCTTGTAGGGACCAGTCTGCTTACAGGGACCAGTCTGCTTGTAGGGACCAGTCTGCTTACTGGGACCAGTCTGCTTACTGGGACCAGTCTGCTTACTGGGACCAGTCTGCTTACACGGACCAGTCTGCTTACTGGGACCAGTCTGCTTGTAGGGACCAGTCTGCTTGTAGGGACCAGTCTGCTTACAGGGACCAGTCTGCTTGTAGGGACCAGTCTGCTTACTGGGACCAGTCTGCTTACAGGGACCAGTCTGCTTACTGGGACCAGTCTGCTTACTGGGACCAGTCTGCTTACAGGGACCAGTCTGCTTACTGGGACCAGTCTGCTTACAGGGACCAGTCTGCTTACAGGGACCAGTCTGCTTACTGGGACCAGTCTGCTTACAGGGACCAGTCTGCTTACTGGGACCAGTCTGCTTACTGGGACCAGTCTGCGTGTAGGGACCAGTCTGCGTGTAGGGACCAGTCTGCTTACTGGGACCAGTCTGCTTGTAGGGACCAGTCTGCTTACAGGGACCAGTCTGCTTGTAGGGACCAGTCTGCTTACTGGGACCAGTCTGCTTACTGGGACCAGTCTGCTTGTAGGGACCAGTCTGCTTACTGGGACCAGTCTGCTTACTGGGACCAGTCTGCGTGTAGGGACCAGTCTGCTTACTGGGACCAGTCTGCTTACAGGGACCAGTCTGCTTACTGGGACCAGTCTGCTTACTGGGACCAGTCTGCGTGTAGGGACCAGTCTGCTTACTGGGACCAGTCTGCTTACAGGGACCAGTCTGCTTACTGGGACCAGTCTGCTTACTGGGACCAGTCTGCTTACAGGGACCAGTCTGCTTACTGGGACCAGTCTGCTTGTAGGGACCAGTCTGCTTACTGGGACCAGTCTGCTTGTAGGGACCAGTCTGCTTACTGGGACCAGTCTGCTTGTAGGGACCAGTCTGCTTACTGGGACCAGTCTGCTTACTGGGACCAGTCTGCTTGTAGGGACCAGTCTGCTTGTAGGGACCAGTCTGCTCACTGGGACCAGTCTGCTTACTGGGACCAGTCTGCTTACTGGGACCAGTCTGCTTGTAGGGACCAGTCTGCTTACTGGGACCAGTCTGCTTACTGGGACCAGTCTGCTTGTAGGGACCAGTCTGCTTGTAGGGACCAGTCTGCTCACTGGGACCAGTCTGCTTACTGGGACCAGTCTGCTTACTGGGACCAGTCTGCTTACAGGGACCAGTCTGCTTACTGGGACCAGTCTGCTTACTGGGACCAGTCTGCTTACTGGGACCAGTCTGCTTACAGGGACCAGTCTGCTTGTAGGGACCAGTCTGCTTACAGGGACCAGTCTGCTTACAGGGACCAGTCTGCTTACTGGGACCAGTCTGCTTACAGGGACCAGTCTGCTTGTAGGGACCAGTCTGCTTACTGGGATCAGTCTGCGTGTAGGGACCAGTCTGCTTACTGGGACCAGTCTGCGTGTAGGGACCAGTCTGCTTACTGGGACCAGTCTGCGTGTAGGGACCAGTCTGCTTACTGGGACCAGTCTGCGTGTAGGGACCAGTCTGCTTACTGGGACCAGTCTGCTTACTGGGACCAGTCTGCTTACTGGGACCAGTCTGCTTACTGGGACCAGTCTGCTTGTAGGGACCAGTCTGCTTACTGGGACCAGTCTGCTTACAGGGACCAGTCTGCTTGTAGGGACCAGTCTGCTTGTAGGGACCAGTCTGCTTACTGGGACCAGTCTGCTTACAGGGACCAGTCTGCTTACAGGGACCAGTCTGCTTACTGGGACCAGTCTGCTTACTGGGACCAGTCTGCTTACAGGGACCAGTCTGCTTACTGGGACCAGTCTGCTTACTGGGACCAGTCTGCTTACAGGGACCAGTCTGCTTACAGGGACCAGTCTGCTTACTGGGACCAGTCTGCTTACTGGGACCAGTCTGCTTACTGGGACCAGTCTGCTTACAGGGACCAGTCTGCTTGTAGGGACCAGTCTGCTTACAGGGACCAGTCTGCTTACAGGGACCAGTCTGCTTACTGGGACCAGTCTGCTTACAGGGACCAGTATGCTTGTAGGGACCAGTCTGCTTACTGGGATCAGTCTGCGTGTAGGGACCAGTCTGCTTACTGGGACCAGTCTGCGTGTAGGGACCAGTCTGCTTACTGGGACCAGTCTGCGTGTAGGGACCAGTCTGCTTACTGGGACCAGTCTGCGTGTAGGGACCAGTCTGCTTACTGGGACCAGTCTGCTTACTGGGACCAGTCTGCTTACTGGGACCAGTCTGCTTGTAGGGACCAGTCTGCTTACTGGGACCAGTCTGCTTACAGGGACCAGTCTGCTTGTAGGGACCAGTCTGCTTGTAGGGACCAGTCTGCTTACTGGGACCAGTCTGCTTACAGGGACCAGTCTGCTTACAGGGACCAGTCTGCTTACTGGGACCAGTCTGCTTACAGGGACCAGTCTGCTTACTGGGACCAGTCTGCTTACTGGGACCAGTCTGCTTGTAGGGACCAGTCTGCTTACAGGGACCAGTCTGCTTACTGGGACCAGTCTGCTTACAGGGACCAGTCTGCTTACAGGGACCAGTCTGCTTACTGGGACCAGTCTGCTTGTAGGGACCAGTCTGCTTGTAGGGACCAGTCTGCTTACAGGGACCAGTCTGCTTACAGGGACTAGTCTGCTTGTAGGGACCAGTCTGCTTACTGGGACCAGTCTGCTTACTGGGACCAGTCTGCTTGTAGGGACCAGTCTGCTTGTAGGGACCAGTCTGCTTACTGGGACCAGTCTGCTTACTGGGACCAGTCTGCTTGTAGGGACCAGTCTGCTTACTGGGACCAGTCTGCTTGTAGGGACCAGTGTGCTTGTAGGGACCAGTCTGCTTACTGGGACCAGTCTGCTTACTGGGACCAGTCTGCTTGTAGGGACCAGTCTGCTTACTGGGACCAGTCTGCTTACTGGGACCAGTCTGCTTACTGGGACCAGTCTGCTTGTAGGGACCAGTCTGCTTGTAGGGACCAGTCTGCTTACAGGGACCAGTCTGCTTACAGGGACCAGTCTGCTTACTGGGACCAGTCTGCTTACAGGGACCAGTCTGCTTACAGGGACCAGTCTGCTTGTAGGGACCAGTATGCTTGTAGGGACCAGTCTGCTTACTGGGACCAGTCTGCTTACTGGGACCAGTCTGCTTACAGGGACCAGTCTGCTTACTGGGACCAGTCTGCTTACAGGGACCAGTCTGCTTACTGGGACCAGTCTGCTTACTGGGACCAGTCTGCTTGTAGGGACCAGTCTGCTTGTAGGGACCAGTCTGCTTACTGGGACCAGTCTGCTTACTGGGACCAGTCTGCTTGTAGGGACCAGTCTGCTTACTGGGACCAGTCTGCTTACTGGGACCAGTCTGCTTACTGGGACCAGTCTGCTTACAGGGACCAGTCTGCTTACTGGGACCAGTCTGCTTACTGGGACCAGTCTGCTTGTAGGGACCAGTCTGCTTACTGGGACCAGTCTGCTTGTAGGGACCAGTCTGCTTGTAGGGACCAGTCTGCTTACTGGGACCAGTCTGCTTGTAGGGACCAGTCTGCTTGTAGGGACCAGTCTGCTTACTGGGACCAGTCTGCTTACAGGGACCAGTCTGCTTACTGGGACCAGTCTGCTTACAGGGACCAGTCTGCTTACAGGGACCAGTCTGCTTACTGGGACCAGTCTGCTTACAGGGACCAGTCTGCTTACTGGGACCAGTCTGCTTACTGGGACCAGTCTGCTTACTGGGACCAGTCTGCTTGTAGGGACCAGTCTGCTTGTAGGGACCAGTCTGCTTGTAGGGACCAGTCTGCTTACAGGGACCAGTCTGCTTACTGGGACCAGTCTGCTTACTGGGACCAGTCTGCTTGTAGGGACCAGTCTGCTTGTAGGGACCAGTCTGCTTACAGGGACCAGTCTGCTTACTGGGACCAGTCTGCTTACTGGGACCAGTCTGCTTGTAGGGACCAGTCTGCTTGTAGGGACCAGTCTGCTTACTGGGACCAGTCTGCTTACTGGGACCAGTCTGCTTGTAGGGACCAGTCTGCTTGTAGGGACCAGTCTGCTTACAGGGACCAGTCTGCTTACTGGGACCAGTCTGCTTACAGGGACCAGTCTGCTTACTGGGACCAGTCTGCTTACAGGGACCAGTCTGCTTACTGGGACCAGTCTGCTTACTGGGACCAGTCTGCTTACTGGGACCAGTCTGCTTGCTGGGACCAGTCTGCTTACTGGGACCAGTCTGCTTACTGGGACCAGTCTGCTTGTAGGGACCAGTCTGCTTGTAGGGACCAGTCTGCTTACAGGGACCAGTCTGCTTACTGGGACCAGTCTGCTTACAGGGACCAGTCTGCTTACTGGGACCAGTCTGCTTACAGGGACCAGTCTGCTTACTGGGACCAGTCTGCTTACTGGGACCAGTCTGCTTACTGGGACCAGTCTGCTTGCTGGGACCAGTCTGCTTGCTGGGACCAGTCTGCTTGTAGGGACCAGTCTGCTTGTAGGGACCAGTCTGCTTGTAGGGACCAGTCTGCTTGTAGGGACCAGTCTGCTTACAGGGACCAGTCTGCTTGTAGGGACCAGTCTGCTTACAGGGACCAGTCTGTTTACTGGGACCAGTCTGCTTGTAGGGACCAGTCTGCTTACAGGGACCAGTCTGCTTGTAGGGACCAGTCTGCTTGTAGGGACCAGTCTGCTTACTGGGACCAGTCTGCTTACTGGGATCAGTCTGCTTGCTGGGACCAGTCTGCTTACTGGGACCAGTCTGCTTACTGGGACCAGTCTGCTTACTGGGACCAGTCTGCTTGTAGGGACCAGAGGGAGAGCCCACATTATCCACATCCTAAAGTCTCTGCATTGGCTCCCAGTCCGCTTCCGGGCTGGTTTTAAGGTCTTTCTACTGGTTTTTCAGACTCTTAATGGCCTCTGGCTCTCTTACTTGTGAGACATCCTCAGGTACTACGAGCCATCCAGGCTCCTCAGGGCCTCTAATAGGCGACTTTTACAAACTCCAAACATTTTAACAAAGACTCACAGTGAGTCTTCTTTTTGTTTTTACGCTCCACATCTGTGGAACAGTCTGTCGGAGGACCTGAGGACGGTGGATACTGTTGAGGTTTTACAAAGTCAGCTTAAGACCCATCAAGCTTTTAATTAGTTTCCTTTCAAGAGAGTGATTTAAGTTTTTAATCTCCCTTATTGAATTTTAATTTCCTCAGTGTTCTCCAGTGTTTCCCTCATTGGGATCCTACACACCAGGGCCGGGTCCAAATGGTTCAGGGAGTTACCACTGTGGAGACTCCCATTGTCGTGGTTGGTTGGTCGTGTCCTCCACTTCCCTAATGGGTCGTGGTGGGCGCTCCCGGCCTGCCATGGACTGCGTGGGTCCTGAGGTGGTGGCCTCTGTCAGGATTAGAGTCCTGGTGTGGATGGATCCCTAAGGTTGGTTGGATGAGTGTGTTCCGTATGCTTTATCTATGTGAGTATGTGTGAAAAAGTGAGTGTATGTGTTAGACTTTAAATTCTATGTTTTTTAATGTGATTTTTTTAACCTTGTTTTAGCTTAGCTTTTTATTCTGAAAAGCACGTTGTGCTACTTTAGTATAAAAAGTGCTTTGATTTCATAAAGTTGTGAGGAGATGCCCGTCTAATTCCATCCGTTCTGATTCGTGCACATGGGAGCTTCGCCTGTGGAAAATCACTTGGCTTACTGAAAACACAACTCCGAGATGGATTCATTCTGCCCTGCTGCTCCAAGAGGAGAAGTTTGATTTTTTCAAGCAGAAGCAGAATTCTTCCAATTTATCACATTTTATTTATAGTGGTTGGACAACAAACTGGTGATCTGATGGGTGAAACCACTAAAAGTTGTCTCTGTCGTCATGGAAACAGTCATCCGACCTGTCTTGTGCTGTTATTTTATTTCCATTATGCTGTTTTAATTCAGCACAATCTGTCCTATCAACGATTGGATTTGATCGATGCGCAGAGGAAACAGTTCATCTTATTTATGAATCCAAGACAAACAATCCCAGGAGGACGTTTGTTCTGCTTTTCCCTAAACGTCTCTATCTGAGATGGGCATTTTGGAAATGAAGGGACATGACTTGTGCTGCTTATAAAGTCCTGTTTCTTCTTGTGTTTATCAAGATCAAATGGTTTGACAGTTGTAGTGGATTAGCCGAGTAAATAAGTCTGCACTTCCTGTTAAATGTTACTCTTGCCCTCCCCGATATGGCCGACATGCAGAGTTAAAGAAGCGCAGAGAATAGCGGTAAAAAAACTCGAGCTGAAGCAGAAATGATCTACAGCAGGGCGACTCAAGTGGGTCCAAGGAAGGCCGCAGCCCTGCAGGGTTTGCATCCCTGCAACGACACACCTGATTCAGATTAATGAGTCGTCATCAGGAACTTCATTGGTTGTTGGATCCATTAAAACCTGGGGTACATTAAAAACCAGTAGAGCTACAGCCCTCGTGGGATCGAGCTGAATAGCCCTGATCCACACACTTCATGATGCCTTTACATCCGTTATCTGAAGCTAACGTGCTAATGCTAAGTCCCAGTCGTTATGTTGGGTGCTGCAACTGGTGAATAATAAGTTTTCACTCAAATCCAGCCATACAGGATTGTGTCAGAACTACATCCAGAGTAAAAGTGTAAAACTGCACACTGAGGTCATTACTGGAGGTCATTACTTGTCCTCCAATGTGGACAAGTAATGACACTTAAACACACAAATGGTCTTCAAAGCTAACATGCTAATTACTTCTTTGTATAAAGTAGGGCTGGGGTGATATGACGATATATATCCTCTGGACGATAGAAAATATATAGTTTCATATGAGGCTCTATTGTTTACACCACCATAAGCTGCTTTACGGCACGCTGCAACACACAACCAAACATGGAGGAAGACGGCAGCAGACGTGTTTCAGAGGATAATTCACTAAAAGATGAGCAGCCGACCCAAACTGATGAGCTTGTTCCTAAAAGAGAGAAATTTCTGTCTGGATGCGGTTTGGATATAAAAAGAGCGAGGTGGAACCGACAACAGACCAGCTCACAGTCCCAACAACGGACTCCGACACAACTAACTCATTTTATCACCTGCAGGAATCAGGATAAAGAATCCAGAATGAAGAATAGTCAACGAGAAAAAGCAGAAAAAGCAGCGTCATGTGGAGGCAAAAGCTCAGAATAAACTCCAGACGCTGCAGCAGGTATTTACCTGTGGAACGTCATACGGCCATAGATCCCCCAGATGGAAGGAGATCACTGCTGCTGTTGCCTAGCAACACCTGATACATAACTGATGACTGACACAACGTTACACAGTTTATATGGTTATGGATCGTCATGGGGAGATAAAAGGAGCTATATCAGGATATGAGGTTTGGTCGTGTCGCCCAGTCCTAGTATAAAGTATATGAAGAGTGGTAATTGGTAAAAAGTCCAAACTCTTATGTTTGTTGTTTAAATGAGAAACTTTGGCAAACATGCTAATTTCTTCACCTTAAATCCAGACATACATGTTCAAGCCAGATCTAGGTTCAGATTATAATGTGAACTTCCAAATCACAGTAGTACATCTCCGCTATATAAAATATGCTAATCATCTACACTTGTGCAACATGGCGATTAATGTCCCCATTCGGCTCTACACTGTATATAAACCATATGTTTTTACTTACGGCCACATTAAGAGGTGCAGATATTTGGTAAAAATGCAAAACATTCCCTTTGAGGCAGAAAACATCCCAGTTTAATGATCCAGACCACATGGGTCAAACTCCAGTCCTCGAGGGGCAACACAGGGGAATCGAACAGAAAATGTCAAATATCTGGATTTTTTGCTTCATGATTTTAAACTAGCTTTTTTTTTTGTTCAAAAAATGTTTTTTTTTAAATAAATAAAAATGATCCATTATGAAATTCTAGTCATTTTAATGATTTTTATTGATTATTTTACTCGTATTTTTGGGCATTACAGCTGCAGAATGATAGTCTGGCTACTGTGTTTTTTCCTAAATGACATTAAAAAAATGCTGAACAGAAAAAGTTTTGTACTTTTTTTGTTTTTAGTCCACAAAAATTAGCAATATCGAAGAATCGTGACAATCGCAATTTAAATCGAATCGGCACCCAATAAAATTGTCATTGAATCGAGTTGGGACAAAAGCATATCATTACAGCCCTAGCGCGTATTTTTGTTGTCTCCATGCTCCAACACACTTGACTGTAATTAGTAAGAAGCTGTTGGATCCGTTTAATTGGAATCAGGTGTGTTGGTGAAGGAAAACCACAAAAACCTGCTGGATACTGACCCTGGAGGACTGGAGTTTGACTCAGTTAACGATGCTTGCATGCTAACACGCTAATTGCTTTCCTTTGTACACAATGGATGGGGAAAGGTGTTGGTAAAGGTACACTATGGTTGCTTGTGTGAATTAATCTGTTTATTAGAGGCTATATTAACAGTAAATGGATCCTTGTGGTTGCTCAGTGAAAAACTATAACTTAAAGTACTGTTAGCTTCTTTAGCTGCCTTTTCGCTTTGTTTAACCACAATGTTTACATTAAACTGTAATGCTTGAGGTTAAGACACAAGCCTCCACTTATAGCTGCAGTTACGCCATAAACTAGCATGGAGCTGAGCAATGTTAATAAAATACTCATCTGTAAAGCGCAGCAAACTAATCCAGTCATTTAAGTGACTGTTGCTAGCCAGGAAAAATAAACTGGTTTCCCTAATCCCAGCTAACTTTACCCTGAAGGTCAAGAGATGAAAGTTAATTCACGATTTCGAATTTAATGCCAAAATAAAATCATCTTCTTACAACATGATGAAGCGATGTAGAGCCTCACTACCCAGCATTCCTCTGTAGTGCTGCGCTGGCTTCTGGGGGCGGAGCAGCAGGACACAGGGAAAGGCTGTGATTGGCTGGAACGGGACGGCGCTGCCAGGCCGAGCGGCGCAGAGATCCGTCCATTCTCCGCAATTAGTGGTACTCATCTGAACATCACTAACACCTGCATCTTAAAATGTTGTCAAAAAGAAAATAAAAGCATGTTTTACACAAGCGAAGAAGTAAAATCACAAAGCTAAATCTTAACATTGTGTCAGATAATCTAGTCGTCTTAAACTTCAATAAAATGCTAAAATTTATATTATTACCACGCATTCTCCTGTTACTACCTTTTAATCCTAAACTCATACAAGATCCATTGCCTGATGGGTAATTTAGCAATTTGGCTGTTAATAAAATCAACATTACTTAATAATTAATTTGTTATTGATTTGCAAATTAATTTGTCACTATTGATCACCGTCCCTGCATGTTCAGGACGGCTGATTAAACTGATCAAGATCTGACACAAATCTTCAGCATCTTTAGTTAAAAAAAAAACAGCATTAGCTGATCGTCCAGTTAGACTGTTAGCAGGTTAAGCTAATAGTCATTTAGCTAGTGTACTTGTGATTTACATGGTTAGTAAGCTTATATCAACACATTATTTAAAATGATGAAAATCTTTAATGTCTTAACGGGAAAAAGGAAATACGGTCCAGCTGTTAGCAGATTAAGCTAACATTGGTTTGGCTAGTTTAGCTGCAAAAGCTTTCAATGCGTAACAGTAACTTACATAAAACTATTTTTATTTAAAATTTTTTTATGTAATTTACAAGGTTGTGGTACTTCAAAATGTTTAAAATTTTAAGAAATTCTCTTTTATCTTTAACAAAAAAGAAACCTGTTGATGAAAGTACAAACAGGCTATCAGCATTGGTTTGGCTAGTTTAGTAGCAAAACTAAAGCTTTCAATACTAAAATTACAATTATAACAGTAACAGACATAAAATTGTTGTTATTGTTAAATTTTGCAATGTAATTTACAAGGTTGTTGCGTCAAAATGTTTTAAATTTCAAGAAATGATCTTCTATCTTGAGTAAAAGAAAAGCTGGAGCTGAAAGTACAAACAGGCGGTTAGCAAGTTAAGCTAACGTTAGTTTGGCTAAAAAAAAAAAAAGTGCTAAAGCTTTCAATGCTAAAATTACCATTTTACCATGAACAGACATGAAACTGTTTTTATTGTTAAAATTTTTTTAATGTAATTTACAAGGTTGGGTTACTTCAAAATCTTTAAAATTCAAGAAATTATCTTTTATCTTTGGCAAAAGAAAAGCTGTAGCTGAAAGTACAAACAGGCGGTTAGCAGGTTAAGCTAACGTTGGGTTGGCTAGTTTAGTTGCAAAAATAAAGCTTTCAATGCTAAAATTACCATCTTAACAGTAACAGACATGAAACTGTTTTTATTGTTAAAATTTTTTAAATGTAATTTACAAGGTTGGGTTACTTCAAAATGTTTAAAATTCAAGAAATTATCTTTTATCTTTGGTAAAAGAAAAGCTGTAGTTGAAAGTGCAAACCAGCGGTTAGCAGGTTAAGCTAACGTTGGGTTGGCTTTTTAAAGCTAAAAGCACTGTTGTAACAGGATCAGATGTGAATCTGGTTGGTATTGTTCATATTTTCTGATGTGAATAACAAACTTATGTAACTTCCCCTGTGGTCACCAGCTGTGACTGAAAGTGACAAAAAGCATGAGATCATGGACACAACTGGGCAGAAAGAGTTTCCCCCACAGGGTTTCTGGAGAGTTCCTTCAGGATGGAGGGAGAAACTGTCGTCCAGGAGGGGCACCGAGTAGTTTCCAGATTAAATTACTCTGGTTGCATCTCGTGTGAGGCAACCTCAATATATTCTACTGGGAAAAGGCCTCCGGAAAGACCCAGGAAAGACTGGAGAATCTGTGTTACTCAGCTGTCCTGGGAACAGCTGGGGATTCCCCGTATGAGCTGGAAGACCAGACCGGGATGAAGGAAATCTGAACTTTTCTGCTTTTCCCTCAGAGAAATGAGCTTGAATTGGTTTTTTAAGCCATGTTTTTAACTGTTTAACTGCATGGTTGTATTTCAGTGTTTAAAGCACCTTGTTGCAGATTGAGTTACTGGGAATGTGCTTTATCTTCTGGTTACCTGCAAGTCTCTCTGCAACTTCTATGAAGGAGCTGAGAAAAGCCATGGAAACAGCGTCCCCTGGTGGCGAAAAGCAGGCAGAGCTCAACTCAATCCAGACTGGTAAACTGCATCATAATCCACATGAATGACGACATTTCCAAAGACAACCCACATGTGGCAGCGAGCAGAGAAGTCCTGTCTTACATTTGAGGTAGAAGAGCGCCACCGTGAGGCTCCTTTGTGTAACTTCAGCGTGGAAGTTGTCAGAGGTCAGCTGGTTTATTGTCTCTGTTTCCTGCAAGTTGTCCCAGTTTTCAAACACAGATGCAGCAATTTCATCATCCAGCTTGTCTGGAAACAGATGCAGAGACATGAATACACAGGGATATACTCCTACGCCTCGCTTTTCACCTCTTCAGCTGGTACATCAGTCCCTCTGCTGCTTGTACCAAAATATATGTCCTCCTCTTCGTCCTCTTCATCGTCTTCCTCCTCCCCTTCTTCTTTTTCCTGACTTGTGAAGAGCTCCAACACGTCATCCTGGCTGTGTAAAGTCAAATACTTCACTTCTGAACTCTGAAATGAAGAAAAACATGTGTTAAGGTGACAGTGATGAGAGCTGTCAGCGTTTGCATGTGAGCATCGTACCTGATCCGGCAGCCGATAAGCAGCGTTGTATTCATCAGGTGTTTTCACTGCCGGACTCTGCCTGGTGAACACACACGTTTCAGGCAGGATTGGTGGACTTGAACGTTCACAGAGTGCTTCTTTCTGCAGATCTGTGTTCATACGTGGAGCTGCTCTACGTACCTGTGTACGAGCAGCAGCAGAGCGAGGCCACGCAGCCGCCAGGCCAGAGCCGTGGCCGTGTCCAGGTCCAGATGCTCGGTCGCCGGACGAGAAAACAGGAAGATCTGAGGGGTCAGCTGGTACGGGAACTGGGGCGGCGGGACCGAGGAGGGGTCAACGTACACTTCAGACTGACAGGGGCAGACACACACAGTTAGATAGCAGCGATATGAAGACGCTGGTTTGGATTTATTATTGACAAAAGTCTTGTTTTAACTTTACAAAGCATTTCAGATGAGGATGACCGTATTACATGCATGCTTCGTCCGTCAGCTGGACTCGTCCTCACATTGTGGCTTTTATCAGTCTTATAAACAACAGGAGTCACAGAACGGCACATTTAACATGTAATTTACTATTAATGTGTATATCCCGTAACTGACCGACAATTTGTGTAGACGGGTTTTTTTCAGGATAAAAAGGAACATTTCTCTGAGAAACGATTGGGGACAGTAAAGCTGGGGACACTGCGCCTCACTCCCCACCATTTCCCTCAAAGGGGAAAAAAAGACAATCAGACTCTCGGCCATGGTCACCGTGGTGATACAAAGCAGCGACAAAGTGACACGTAGTCTGTGTGAGTCTCTGTTTGAAACGAATATTAAGAAAAATCGACCAAAGTTGGACAGAATTTGGTCTGTAATGTGAACATTCGCGTTGACGTGAAATGGATTGGATAAAAATGTTTCTGAGTTATTCGTACAAAAGATTTTGTTGAACGTAAAAAAAGGGAAACATTGTGCAGCTATGCTAGCCGTGCTGCTACAAGACGCAAGTCAATATTTAAAGTTGAATTTTACAATGTTTTATTGTTTACTTCATCTCCTGATGTAATTTCCCTTTTTTTTTCACAACTTTAAATTAATATTCTGAATTAAGGAACTTTTGGCATTTTTGTCTATTTAAAAGAAAAAAAAAAAAGTAAAAATATTTTTTTTTAAAAAAACAGAATATTTTCTGTTGGACGCAAAAACTCATCACATTTTTTCAGCTTAAATACGTTTAAAAGTGTGAAAAGATATTAAAGTTTTAAGTTATGACTGAATAAATTTTCTATTATTTCATTACTGCGGCTGCCAGACTGGATATTTAACTGAAAACTAATCAAAACTGACATTCACAACCAATATGTGATGTAATCTTGCTCATCAATTATTTAAATTGTTTGAAAATTTAAAGTTTCCTAAATGTATAAATATTTAGAATTTCCCTTATTATCAATATCTGCTACAATTATAAAAATATATGCAAAAAAATACTTCAGCTAGCTTAAAATAAAATGATGCTGAAAGTATTTGATCGTAATAGAGGTAACCTACTCAATTAATCATGATATTGAAAATAAATCGCATCGCCCAGCTGTACTTTATAAATTTGTGTAAAATACTAATAACCAAAAAGATTCTTAAAAATTAAAAACCGAATATCAGAAAAATTAAAACTGAATATTTCACAGAGCTCTACTTTTTTCTCGGCACTCCTGGGGTTCCGTACAAAAGAGCCAAACTACAAAAAAAAGGTGCTGCAAAGCAGCATCTTCATCCTGTTTACCACGAGCGGCGCCTCCATCAGCTGCAGGAAGGAGTGCAGGTTCAGCGTGGTCAGGGAACTCCTCATACGCGTCACCGGACAGCGCTCAGAGGTCATCGGGGTCATGAAACCGCTATGAACTCTGCAGTGGAGGAACCACACTCGAGACAACACGGATGATTCGTTTACCCTGAAAAAAAGACATGCAGAGATGTTTTGTACGTTCTCACAAACACACATGCTCCGATGTTGTTGGTCTTTTAAACATGGGAGTCTGTGGGGATTCGCTCTGTTTTGCAGCCCCTAGTGGGTGAAGGGGGAACTGCAGTTTTAGGAACTTCCTCATCGGCTTCACTTTTAATCACTGGATGTTGCTGTTTGGTCAAAATGCAGAAGTGACCTCTGAACTCTGCGCTGCCCTCTAATGGATGAAGTGACTGAACAACCATGGCAACGTAAATATTTCTGCTCTGAATGACAAAGGCTGTAGTTTCTAAACGTAAAGGTTGTCTGCCGTGTGCCACGGCTCCCAGAAATCAGTGGAGCGACGACGTACTGGAACGTTTGAGATGAACGTCCTCAGATACGTAGCGGAGCATAAACGGGCCTGACCAGTCGACAGTACTCACCCCAGCTGCTTCAGAACCGGACCTCCGGTTATGAGGATGAATTGATATTTGGATCCGTAGACGTACGCCGTCTCCATCATGGACCTGTGTTCTGGTTAAACACCACGCACTTCCTTTAGTTCACCCTATTTTACTCTTTTATTTCCTGTTCTTCAGTACTGCAGCCTCACCTAGAGTTCCCAGACTGCGAACATAACCCAGGACCATGTCCCTCGTCCCCTTGGCTGCCTTCTCCATGGCCAGCAGGTCGCCGTCTGTATGGACGTACTTCACCTCTTCACGCAGGATGGCACTGGACGGACACAGAGACAAAAGCCGTTTTCTTTCATTCTGATGTGAAACTATTCTACATTCTGCTTGTCATAAAGCATCCGCTGTAGTTTCCACCTGACAGAAACAACCGAGCCACCAGGATGTGTTTCCTACTCACAAGAGGACTTCAGAGACGATGGAGTTCACGTCGAAGACGGTGTCCAGTCTGAAAGTCAAGAACTCCTTCCCGCCTCTACCAACGCAAACACAACAGTTTACTGTAAATCTGTAAAAACTCTGACCAATCCAAACGTTCCGACCCAAATGGAGTTGTTCATTTCTTATATTTCCTAAACTTCTTCTCCCGGCTCCCCTCCTCCCCCTCCAGCAGCACATACCTGATAGCCACACCCTGCATATAAACAGCGTGTTAGGATGAAAATACAAAGTAGTGAAGAAGAAACTCGGAAGGCAAACATGGCTGAGAAAATGCAGGAAGGATTTCCCGACCCGGCTCGGTTTATTTCCCTCCTCCTGCTAAACAGCCGAGAAAGAGAAAATCGTTGGTGGAAAAAACTGTGAATAAAAAAGCCTCGGATCACGCAAGGAGCAGAACCAGAGGGGGAGGAGCCACGAGAGGAGGAGGAGCCAAGACAGGGGGTATGGGCCAATACGAGGGGAGGAGCTAATGCAGGGGAGGGGCCTGGATAGGGGGAGGAGCCCAGGTATGGGGAGTCAGGAGAGCAAGAGAGCAGAGTGTAGCGGTTTTTAGCTAGCTAACAGCATGACTTAGCTTCAGCCGCCTACCTCTGTTAGCTGGCTAGCCCTCGTTAACTCAGTTAGCCGTTTGCTACAGGAAGCTCGTAATTTGATGGGTGTCAATCTTTTTAAGGATAAAGAGAAAATAAAACGATCCTTGATAGAAAACAAAAGGGTTTGGAAAAGTCACGGAAAATCCTCTGCAACTCGTAGAAAACCCTGAAACAGCACGACCAGACACATTTTACCAGACTGCTGGCAAGTAGTCTGGTAAAATGTGTCTGCAGGAACTGTGGCTAATCACCACAGAATCAACGGAAACACCAGAAAATCGCAGCTGTAGTTAGTTTCAGGAAACGCAGCTGGTGTTGCTGCAGGAAGCCTTCCTGACCGGTTTTCATCTCGTCTCTCCGTCTGCTTCGTTCCAACATCTCACATTTCCTCCCTTTTTACGATTTCCTCCACTGCGTTGCGTGTTTTATCCCACGCTGCGTCAGCAACGCCGGGAAGCATTAAATCTAAATATTTTAGTGTAGCAGGAATGACTCGATCCTTTCATTAATATTTTATACATTTTATTCTTTTAATGCCTAATTTTCATTGACAGTGAAGATATTTTCATTCTGATTGTGAGGAAATGTTTCCTCTTCACCTAGCCTGTTTACGTCTCGGCTCTTCCTACCTGAAGAGAAAAGCTGTGTGGCGTCCTCGTTCCTCGCTGCAGTACGGCTGAACCAGCTCCACCCGACAGCTAACCTGCAAACACACAGACAGAAAAATGACGTTTAACTTGCACATCTGAAGGAAAACAGGCTGGAAAGCTGCAACAGTTACCTTGCCAACCAGAACTCCATAATCCTGCAGCGCCTCGGCAGACTTCTCCAGCTCCAGCAGGAACAGAGCGACAGCGGCGGAAACTGCAGATGATTCAGATATTCATGTTGCTGTTTCTGCATGCAGCTGCACGGCAGACGGCATGATTAAAGCGCATCATTAACGTAACAGAAAGCATATCTTCGAGCTGAACCGTCCTGCAGATCTCACATCACACGTTTGAAAAGCAAAAAGCTCCAACAAACGTACTGCAATACTTCTAAAGTATGATGTGGAGAACAAACGACAACGCAACTTCCAGGGTTAAACATCTCAGGGCGTGAAGATAAACAAACTGATCCTCATCAGGTCTGAGATCAGGCACATCTCAGACTGTCCGGGCCTCAGTCAGCAGGTTGCAGAGGAAACATCTTCTCTTGCAGCTTGGCCAGAACCATGGCGGTCCAACCTAACCTACAAGCCGGTGTATTCTGCTCACATTCCACCATGTTGCATCTTTTATATAGAAACAGCAAAGCTAAAATTAACACCACGACAAGCAAAAGTCCAATACAGCTGCCCTCATTCAGTGAAACGAGCCTGTGGCGAGTAAAACCCGGAGTAGGGCAGACATATGCTGCTTATTCCCGCTCTGTGCAGGAGTAGCGGGACGAGGACGCTGGTCCAGGTAAGCTGCTGGGGGGAGAGATGTGCAGAAAGGAAAGCTGCAAATACAACTAACACTGTGAAGCGGGTCAAACCTCCAACACAACGATACACCCGATGGAAAAGGATGTCTGCACACGTTGCTGCTAAACGCTGAATCTCTGTACCAACAGGTCCCGACTGGCCTTTTCATATTTACAGCACGAACACGGATCAAGCCGGCGTGTTCACCTGAGCTGCAGGAAGAAGCCTACCTTCATGCTCAAAGTAGATAAACATCATCTTCCCTGCATGCAGTTTGTCCTGAAAGTCTGCAGCTGTGTATTCTGACGCGTTGGCCTTTTCTGTGCATCGTCCTGACGTCGTCCACAGCAGGAAGACCACATAAACCCACATGATGAAGACCCCGCCGACTTCTGCTCTCTGGGTGGGAAATAAACATGATCAAGCTCATAAAAGACTAAAATACATTCAGTTTAGTCTAAAATAAGCTTAGTTTTTATGGATAATTACTGGAACATTACAAAATACTACAAATGGCTCCTTCCACAAATGCATAATCCTCACAAATTATATCTCAGTGTAAAGATAATTAATCAGGCTTTCCAAGTATGTATAAAACTACATCAGATATTGATATGGGGAAGAAATAATCAATCAAACATACATCTCATTACTTTTTGTTCTATTAGTAAAACAAGGTGTAGTTTCAAACAACAGACTGAAATGCTCCTCAATGAAAACCCAACTCATTTTCAGTATTGTTTGGTGATATTTACACATAAACATGAAGTTTTTACAGATTAAACGTGAAGTTTTTACAGAATAAACATAAAGTTTTTACAGAATAAACATAAAGTTTTTACAGAATAAACATGAAGTTTTTACAGATTAAACATGAAGTTTTTACAGATTAAACATGAAGTTTTTACAGATTAAACATTAATCTTTTACAGATGAAAAGCATTGGAGATTACCTGTTTTTGTTTAACTTTAGTCTGTCATCAGGGCGAACTGGTGGCTAATCACAGCTAAAGCCGTGCTGAAAGGAAAAACAGACATTTTCCCAACACGCTAAATCTTCTGCTTCGAGTCTAATTACAGAAGAAATATTAAAAAGTCTCTTTCTGTTCCAGCTGTTAGCGATGCTAGTTTATTAGCTGCCTGATGCTAGCTGCACGTACAGCTAACGTTAGCATGAATAGTTTAAGATTATGTTTAAATGTTTAAACATCTGCACAATAATAAAGGACAGAAATAAAAGTAAGTAGATTCTGCTGTAGTATAAATGTAGAAAAAATGTGTTTTGATAGAAAGATGCTCATTCTCCACTAAAGTGTTAACACAACTACTTCCTGTTAGATTTTCAAAATTAAATTTTTTATTAATTTTTTTTTTTTTTAGCTAATGTACCGTAAATTTAAATATTAAACTGTTTTATATATATAATAAATACAAACTATTTTATAGGAGTAGCTTTTTATTAACAAGCTGTCGGTTGCAAACAGCGACTTTTACTTTGCAAGCTACGATACGCTAACCTGCTTTAATTCTCAGACTTGATGTAACTTCCTCATGATTGTTTTGACTCTTCGCTTGCTGGTGGAAACACCCACGTGCTCATATGAACCAATTAAATCAGACGCTACCTTTCAGTTGAACAACTGACCAATCAGGAGCGAGTAAAGGGCGGGCACACGTGCAGCTGACATCATCGAAAACCAATGACGTGAGTGATGTGTGGAGGTTGGGTGGCTGTTTTAGCCAATGGAATTATAATCTGGAAAAGTGGGCGTGGACTTTATGCTCCCGGAGTTTAATGTCGGAAACTAGCTGGAATCTGCGGCTCCGCGATCAGCTGTTTCTCATCAATAAAGTGGTGTTAATGAGCCAAAATGGCGGCCTCAGCAGCGCTAGTTTCCGTCTACTTGTGAACAAGGGGGTGGGTTTAAAACAGCATCACAGCTGATCTGGAGGTTTCCCCCCCCCTCAAGTTGTTTTTTGCAGAGAGGAGCTTTGCAGACAATCACTGGGGCACCTCTCCTGTTTCTTTCTTTTCATTTTAATCCCAGCGCCTTTTAAACCCACATCCATTTCTCTTCTTTTTATCAGCACTTTTTGCTGTTTTAAACCCAGTCTTACTTTAATAATGACACTTCTTTTCAGAAGAAACTGCTTTTATCGCCTCATTTCACAGGAATACCATCGTGTTTTTGTCACCCATTTAGCGCAGGTCTGACCCACTTTTAGTGTCTTTGGCTGCACAGCATCTCTGTTGGTGTGGTGGAGATGTTTTCGACAGGAGAGGAGGTCGATTCCCATTTGTTTACCTCACTGAAGGAGTCATCTGGAGATGCGATCTCCCCAACCTTGGAGCTGAGTCTAACGACCATCTACACCGTCCTGTACTCTTTCCTCTTTGTTTTCGTGTACCTGCAGCTTTGGCTCATTTTGCATTACGGCCACAAGCGCTTCAGCTACCAGAGCGTGTTTTTGTTCCTGTGTTTGCTGTGGGCAGCGCTGCGAACGACCCTTTTCTCTTTCTACTTTAAAAATGTGGTGCAGGCCAACCAGCTGCAGCCTCTGGCCTACTGGCTGCTCTACTGCTGCCCAGTCTGCCTGCAGTTCTTCACCCTCTGCCTGCTCAACCTCTACTTCACACAGGTAAGGCTGAACACCTCCACACATCCTCATGTTCCCTTCTTTCCTCTGGAGACCCGTTCTGGAGGAACCTTGTTGTCTCAGCAAGTACAAAAATCCCTGTATTTCCAGTAAACATGCGGCTGCTGCATGTTTTGTACCTCATAACTGAGAAATGACAACTTAAAATTGACGTTTTTGACCTCTGCGTGACAGTATGGGGGGAAAGTCGTGGCTGTCACCAGTTCTGTAAAGCTTTTTACCCTTTGTGAGACCTAAATAACTGGAAGGACACACAAAGTATCAAGCTTGATGTTTTACTTCAGATATAACAGCTACATTTTCTTTTGCAAATATTATTAAAGCTGTTTTTATGGGAACGGCTGAGGTCAGGTTGTTTAGGATGTTGTGATTCCATTTTTTTCAAGTCAGAAATCATAAATTTTGAGTTTTAACTTAACATCACAGAAAAAGGATAAAGTTAAACTGTTTTGACTTGGTAGCCTAAATTCAAGAGGAGAAAGATGACGAATGCTTTGGTTTGTTGCTTTTGACATTAAAGGGCTCATATGTAGAATATACTGACACCTAGTGGCACGAATGACGAATTGCAACCAACAGAATAGCAACTATATACCCCGTCTTAAGGTCCATTTATCCTCCCTTAACTACATAAATGTGAATGTCCGTTCTATTGTCACATTGCCGCCATCATACTTTTATGTTGCCATAGTAGTTCAATAAGTTCATCCACCAGTGGGCTGAGTTCAGAGTTCACCTCAGTGTTTTTACCCTGGTTGGTAGCGCTAATGCACCACTATAAAGTTGTTTACAACTGCCCAAAAACATCAGAAGAAATAGGATAATAAAGACCATTAAGTTTTTTGCTGTTTTCAATTTCTTTTTTGTCTTTTTTGGGAACTTTTACTTTGGCAGTTTATGCTTTGTTCTCTCCTTGCTCCTCTTCTTCTCTGGTTTGTTTCTTTCAGTCCAAAATCCCCCTTCTTTCAGCAAGTTATTGCCAAATTGTGTTTTTTCATTCACCAGTGGATCACCTGTAAACTGGGCTACTTAGAAGCTTATTAACTTGCACATTAGCAGCTAAAACTAAGACCAGGAGATTGCAGCGCTAATGCTAATGCTAAGACCGTAGGCTCTCCAATTAGCTGCTAACACTTAAACTGTGGGCTCTCATGTTAATAGATTATGCTAAATTCATGGTTCTCCCATTGATGTCTAATTCTAAGACCGTTGGCTCTCGCATTAGCAGATAACGCTAAAACATGGATTTTCTTATACCTAATGCTAAGATCATGGGCTTTCACATTAGCAGCTAACGCTAAGAACACAGGCTCCACCACGTTCAACAAACACCTAATGTTTATCCTATCATCTACATCTACCCGTCCTAATGGACGGGTAGATGTAGATGATATTTGTAGACACATCAGGTGTTTAATCAAAATAGTTATGCAAAAAGATTCTTAATATTGGAAAAACAATTGGTCTTCTTAACATAAATATCTGTAAATGAATCGGGGGATTTTTAGCGATATCCTTCCCTACCATAAAGTAGTTCCTCACATTAAACAGGTTTTTGTAAAAGTAAATAAGATGCAACCAGTTCTGTAATCTGGTCAACATGTTTTAAGCTGCTGACAGTCTGTGTGTTGAACTGTGTTTGTATCCCAGTGAAATAACGCTGAACTTCCATTTTATTTGGACAACAGTACAGTTGCGTAAGTTAAGCAGTGGACGGTGCTTCAGTGGTAGTGGAGAGAGTCCCAGGATTTCCCGTTTAGACTAGATTCAAGCACTTGTCCCTGGTTGGTGTTTGCTGTTGCTGGCTGAGTGTGAACTCCAGACTTCAACCTGTGTGTCGTTTCAAAGCAGCTACACATGTACATGTTTGCAGTCACTGTTTCAAAGAAAACCACAGCGGGGCATGTGTTTATTGGTCATGTCCAATAAAAAAGGAAGGAAATTCGACTCATTTCTGTCTAAGAGTCATTTGGTAACGCAGCTCACTGTGTCATATGACCGCTGAATTAACATGGCCGCCTAAACCTGCTCCAAGTAGAAGACAAAATGTTAAATTTAACTTTCCATGAAGCAGCAAAACTTACTCACATCCCATATTTGGCATTTGACTAAATGAGCTTCCAGCTCTTCCAATCCTCACATCATATCTTTAAAATGGAATTTATGTGCCGAACAAACCTTTCCTGCTTGTGGTTTGTATGTGCGACTAGTTCAGACCGAGAAACGTGTCAGATTCACGTTTTCTTCCAGAAGTCAAACTGGAAGCTATCTCGCAGTCTAACAACAATGCCAGAATTGATCCCAATCTGTCGGTATTTTTGTGGCAATCAGTTGCTTTTTTTAATGCGTCTGAAGGGATTCTTTGGCCCCGTTTAGACCAACATGCTGGGGCGGAAACACACGGCGAGTCCTGGAAGTGGGAACTGGAACCTTTTCTTGGGAACGATGTGCTTTATTCCCAGATAGAAGCCCTGCATAACCTGCGAAAAGCACAACAGCATCAACGACCTACCTCTGTGTCATGTTTGTGCTTCTGTATCTCTTTCATTTATGTCGTCTGTTGAAGCTAAACTTTCTGTTTCTGGTCGAACACTGAAGCTTTTGTTTACAATCTAATACTGCTCTTCGGCCGCCTGGTTGTTACCATTTGCATGACAGTTATTTTGACCCCTCACATCATCATAAAATGAAAATATACATGCTAATTATTTAGAATAATGGATTTTTTTTTCCATCAAAAATCCCGTCTCACTTTTAGGGTAAAAACTGCTAGTTTCCATGGAGAAGAAGGTCCTGCTAGTTTCCATGGAGACGAAGGCCCAGCTAGTTTCCATGGAGAAGAAGGTCCTGCTAGTTTCCATGGAGACGAAGGCCCAGCTAGTTTCCATGGAGAAGAAGGTCCTGCTAGTTTTTTATGGAGATTAAAAGGTTTTTATGGTGAAGTATTCTCTGTTCTTGTCATGAACCATCTTGAACTCCACGTCTCTCTGGACCCTCATGGTGTTTCTAAGGCGAATGTGGGGTCAATCCCTGGATTCTCCTGACTCTGACCATTGATAGTGGTGTCCATCATCAGCCAATGGCTTCCTGACATATTTACTTGCGAACACCTCTATTAAACACATGGAAACTGCTCAGCTTGACTTTTTTACCTTCTACTGTAGCAGAGTTTCTCATTGGACACAACTTTACTCGTTCTAGGTTTACTTTATAAATTCCTACAACTACTTCACTAATTCCAAGGTATACTGAACTAAAAACTAGGACTGCTTTACTAATCTGTAAACCTACTTTACCAGTTCTCAGGATAACTTTGTGCATTCCTAGGACCGCTTTACGTATTCATCGGACCAGTTTACTCGGTCCACTTCGCCAATTCCGAAGGATACTAACTAGGGCTGTGACCATATGCTTTCGTCCCGATTCGAGTCCAGTTTTTTGGGTGTCGATTTGATTTAAATTGCTGTTCTCACGATTCAATATCTTATTTTTGTAGACTAAAAACAAGTAAAAATGTACGAAACTTTTTCTGCTTGTCATTTTCCTTGATTTCAGTTTGGAAAAAAAAAAGGAAAAAAAAAAACAGTAGCCTGACCATCAGCTGCTATAAAGCCCTACAAGACAAGGGAAAAGATCAATAAAAATAATATAAAAAAGACAATTTTATACTGGATTATTTTTATTTATATGAAAAAGAAAAATGATTTTACAATTGTGAAGCAAAATATCCTAGTATTACTTTCCTTATTGGTAGGACCGCTTTAGTAATACCAGGGATTACTTTACTACTTCCGAGGTGGATCAGGCTGCTGTTCCCAGGTTTTCCCTGAAAGTAATGGTGGTCTTTGCTTTTGGAAGGGACGGCCATTTCCCTATTTTTTCGACTGTTTTCCAGCTGAATCTACTGTGAGTCAGCAGCACGTATGTTGAGTGTAACCCTCTGTGGTTACCTGACACGTCTCAGCTTCCTGTAGACCAGGATTACCAACAGAACCTCATCGTTGTGAAGTTCTACTTCATTTATTTTGGGTTTGTCAGAAAATGGGCCTTGTGAAGGAAAGGTTCCTGTACTGAACTTCAAACTGAAGTGTTTCAACATGAAGTTGATGCATGCAGGCATAGAAGAACGTAAGAAATGTCGTAGCAAAGCCGTAATAATGATTCACGAGGCCAGTTTTGAATTAGCACCTCAGTGACAAACGCACCATTTACCTTTGACCTCCCTGACAGGAATGAATGTGGTACACGGCCTGACAGCAGATGAGCGTCACACGACGGCCGCCCGACACAAGCGTGTGGAAACGCTGCTTTTCTGATGAGTCAGATCTGACCCATCATGTACTTCCTCCTACTGCTTGCTGCAGAGACGTATTGGAACGGTCGCTGATGTTTCTCTGAAGCTGTGACAGAAAACATGTCCTGATCTGCATGAGTTTGCTTCCTAATGACTTTGACCTACTTTTCCTCTGACCGGTCATGTGTTTCAGGGCGTGTTCGTGTTTGTGACACACGGATGAGGTTTGTTAAACTTCTAAGAAGAATTCTCGTCTATATAAAGCAGAAAAAGTGTGTTTCCTCCGACTGTCCTGAAACGCTGAACAGACTGGAGATCGTTAAACATCTACAGGATCAAACCTGCTGACTTGTGTACATAAGCTGATCATTTTAAGATATTTTTACAGTTGCTGCTGATGACACGTCTGCAGCAACGTGACCTGCAGGTTCAGCAAAGTTTGGGATTAATTGCAAATAACATAATAAACCACCAGGAAGCTCAGAATCATCTGTGCAATGTGATCATGTGGGTGTCGGTAATGAGAATAAATGTGCAGAAATTAAATTAAATGAGATTGTTTTACATCTTATGCAAATATATAAACAAATATGGACACGCACTGTGGAACTTTTGCCGACATAACGAACAAATGCATCAATACAAAGCAGTAAAAGGCCGTTGGGGCAGGAAAAGTACCTTTTTTTCATGTTTTTCCACGCTTCAGTGCTCAGACGCTGTGGATGTTGGATCCTCCGACATCATACAGCAGGGAGGTCAAACTCTGCTCCTGCAGGCTTTAGATGTTTCCCTGCTCCAACGCCACATTCAAGTCAAAATGCTCCAGCAGCTTGTTAACTTCTGCACAAAGACCCATTCATTCCAGTCAGGCATGTTGATGCGGGAAACATGGAAAACCTCTGGAGCGTTTCCTGCTCTGCAGGAAAACCGCATATACTGAACTCATTAGTCTCACAAGCTGCGTTTCCATCACACCTAGAACTACGCAAAAACTTAATATCGCAATAAAAACCGCAAATAGAAGCGCCTACTCTTCTAAAAGAAAAGTCTCAAATGTCGCTTTTCACGTTCTTGTGAGGCGGTTTTTCAGATGTTTTGACATAGAAATATATCGCATAAGTAAAGTGGAAACACCTGTTTTGCATTTAAGTGTCGCCGGACGTGATGTGGGGGGTCATGTGACCAGTTCATTTCCGGTAAAGATAGCGTGGGTTGGAATAAACTGTGACTTTCAGAAAATGACGAACAAAAGCTTCGGAAAACCATTGCAAATTCTCTGCAGCAAGTAGAAAAGCCAGAAATAACGTTACGTGGCTACCTCCCATAAGCCGCAATTTTTGTAAAATTTTGTTTCTCTCAGATTTTACGAGAACTGAGGCTAACGTGCTAAACAGTATTCAATGGAAACACCTGCAAATAGCAATTGTTTGTCAGAACTTACGAACATCATGTTTATTTAGCAAATACATGTAATAGAAACGACAGTGTAGTCAGGCAGAAATTCCCGAGTTCCAACTTATAAAATAAAACGCGTTTCAGGATTTAACCCTTTTTAACCCTCCCAAGAACAACTGGGGAGATTTTATTTTATTTTAAGTCATAGTCTAAATTTTTAACAAAAGGTTAAATAATTAAATAACAGAAATCATTTTTGTATGGTTGTCATATATTGCAGAACGTCTCAGAAACTGTATCAAACATGATTCATAAGGTGTTAAAGTGTAAAATGTATGTAAACAAATGAACTACAAAAAGACTAAACATCATGGCTTCCGACATTTCTTTCAGCTTCAGGAGCTTAAAGCACTCGTTTGTGCCCATTTCTCCTTCATGATGCATATTTAATGAGTATAAAATTAAATTTGCTTTAGTTTGCCACCCAGGCAGCGATGCATGTGTGTTATTTTAGGGATTAATCCGATCAGCTGATCGTTTAATAATGCAGATCATTGGAAACATTTCATTTTCGTGTGATGATCATGGACCGTATATGAAAGATGAACGGAGCCTCTGGCGGTTCAAAGTAAAACCTATGCGGAAGTTCATAAAACTGCAGTTCCCCCTTCATCCACTAGAATCCATTCAAAAATCCATGTTAGGTTTAATAGGTCAGGTCCAGCTTCATGACAACTGTGGGAGGAGGGAATTTTTTCTAACTCACCCATTTAAAAGTAATTTAACCTCGAAGTTCGGCATATTTAGCGGCGTGTCTTTTTGATTGACAGGTACCCGATCTCCTTCTTCAAGTCAGAAGAACGTAGAACAACCGCGGTTTTTAGCCGGTTAACAACGTGACTTAGCTTTAGCCCGCTTACCTCCGTTAGCTGGTTAGGTCGTGTTATCTCGAGGTTAGCTCGGTTAGCTCTTAGCTACAGAAAGCTCGGAGTTCGCTCGATGTCAATCATCCACCATGACGCTCACAGCCCCCCTCTCAGCTCCGCCTCTTTGCCCATATTTGTATTTTCGGGACGAGACGACATACATGCCCCTGCCAAGATGGTGATGGTAGGAACCGCCCACCGAGCTTCAATTCAGCTCTTCAGAAACCTACGGGTGACGTCATGGAGGCTCCGCCCGTCTTTTATATACAGTCTGGGGTGATGAAATGATTTTAAACCCTGCTAATCAGCATTTCCCCTGCAGGAGGAACCGTGACATCAAACATAAACACTATTAGTCACGTTGGCTTTTTTAACGCTGTATTGTTTGAATACATGCTCCACACATGCAGGAATCTCCCTGAGCTCCGTTAAGCTCACTGCTCCTAAACCAAACCTAGTTTTCTCGTTCTTGCTGTTTCTGCCATCCTTCAGGTCGGAATAAACTTCCATGTGTTGTTTTTATACTGATTATCTGGCTTTTCTCATGTTTTCTCAGGTGATGTTCAAGGCGAAGGCCAAGTATTCACCCGAGCTCACCAAGTACAAGTAAGTCCCTGTTTCACACTGAAAACGTTTAGCTGTAACTTTAACAACTAACCGCCGTTTTTCTGCCGTCAGGATTCCTCTGCGCTTGTTCTTCTTGTGTCTCAGTATCTTTTTCCTGGTGGTGAATTTAACTTGTGCGTTATTGGTGCAAGGAGCTCTGGAACACTCTGCACTGCCAAGGTAAGCAGAGACCAAACAAAGCTGTTCGCGCCTCCTGATTTCACAACTGTCTGACTTCTTTTCCATCTCCAGCACGGTTTCCCAGCACTGGTCATCTGGAACTGTGACGGATATCTGAGCCTAGATGAGCTCAGATGTTTTACAGCATTTCTATCCGTCCCGGAGGTTAACAGTCGCTGCGTTTAGACGGGAGTTTTAATTTTACTTTAATCCAAATAAAAGTTAATTCCACTTTAAACTGATGAAAAATGACCATGTAAACATTTAAGTCCTAATGCTAATTTTTATTCGGAATTAAACTTAATTCCAATGTAAGTGCCCTGCGATGGACTGGCGAGCTGTCCAGGGTGTACCCTGCCTGTCGCCCAAAGCCAGCTGGGATAGGCTCCAGCTTCCCCACAACCCTGAATTGGATTAAGCGGTTCAGAGAATGAATGAATGAATGAATGAATTTCGATGTAAGTGTCTGGTTTATTCACATTTTAATCCCGAACTATTTAATTCTTCTGTCATGTAAACCTTCATTCCGCTCTAAGTTAACTCCAGTCGTTCTGAGCATGCTCGTTACCTTGTCCTGTCCCGATGACGCGCCTTGTTTTACCTCCCGTGTTCGGTGGTCTATCTCTCTTCTCCTTCTCAGCTGCTGCAGAAAGTGAAGTAGTATGCTGGTGTTGAGCTGCTACTTCACATTTATAATAAAAATAGCGGTGAAACTGGTTCTTATTATGTAGTTTTTACAAGTTACGACTGAAAAGACGAGAAGCAGGGAGAGAACTTTGTTTATTTCTGGTCTACGTCATACGTCACGTGCCCCCTCTGTCCAATCAGAACCCTTCCCAACCCGCCGCTCTAAAGAGGAATTAAGTGAAGATGTATTTCATGTAAACCTTCATTTTGAATTACTATTTTAATGTAAACTCGTAGGAGAATACCTTAATATTATTAATTCCAGATTATTAATTCAGAATTAAAAAACATCATGTAACCGTAGCGATTGCGGCTAGTTTGGCCGATTGTTTATTTCCTTTTCCAGATGCAACATGTAGTTTATTCAGAGACTCTATATGACACATGATGACATCAATATTTACCATGTTTTCATCAATATTACTACTATGGTGCAAAGAGAAGTCTATATTCACCTAGAAACAGCAACTTTCCACCAATCAGAGTTTAAATAGATGATAACGTCCAATCAGGAGCAGCCAAAGATCAACATGATCTGAAAAGGAGAAAAATGATCCTCTATGGCTGGAATAAAGCCAAGAAGATGTTTCTGATGCAGAAATCAGCTGAGATGAAGCTGGTTTTGTTGGAATAGAAGGTAAATGGTTACTGTGGCCTCATGTTCCGACATCCCGACCGCATCATGTCGGCATGCTGACTGGGATTCAGCTTCTACAGCCAGTTTGACCTAAACGGGACCTAAAAGGCCTGAAGCTTTACTGAAAGATGAACTTGTTTTTGTCCGCAGTGATGGAGGGATCAGACACGCAGTTTTGGCCCGGGTCCTGATCAACGACAGTCTTTTCGTCTTGTGTGCCATATCTCTGGCCGTGTGCATCTTCAAGATCGCCAAGATGTCATCTGCCAATGTTTACCTCGAGTCCAAGGTAGAACATTTAGAGGCTTCGCCCAACCGCCTCCACTAAACCTCTTTATTTAGTTCTGATTCTTCTCATCAGGTCGTCTTTAGCAGGGAAAATGTCTTCATGTTGGACTATAATCCACAGATTTAAAGCTACAACTTTATCATTTCATCTTGAAATCCATTGTTTCTTTCGACAAGCCAGAATTTTTGCTATTTTTGCTTTGTGCCGTTTTCTTTCATTCTTTAACAAGAACACACAAACTAATTTGCCATTTTAGAGCAGAGGCCTAAAAAATAAATCTTGTGATGTTAGGATGCGTACAGCATGGTTGGTTTCCTTAGGTTTCTCTGAAATGCACACATTGGTGTAAATGCCGTGTACATCATGTGACGATAATGCTGCCTTTACAGACGTAGCTTTTGCATGAATGCACCCCATACATCGCACACGCCGGCTTGTTACCACTCTGATTAAAAAGCCAGATGTCTCCTCTGTTCCGTAGCCTGGAGGACATGGAGACTCCGATTCCAAAAGGCATTTCCAGTCTGATCAATCAGGACATTAAACCTTTTGTCTTTTGATAAATAAACAAACCCAGTCCCAGAAGAAAGGTTGATTGATCTTGTTGATATTGTTTGTGGTCTTACCTTTTAATTGACGAACTAAAGTAATTCAAAACTGGTTCTTGGCTTTTTCCCCAACATGCATAGGTTTCTTCAGATTCCTTGAATGTTTTAATAATTTTAGGTGGACTTTTAACCACCCAAACTTTTAGCCTGTTTATGCTGTTTTGTATAGAAAGACGTTATTAACCCTTTAAGGTCCTGTTCTATCATTTAGTCGGGGTAAATATGCAGTGAGTTTGATGAATTTCTTTATAAAAAGTAGTGGAAATAAACCAGCCTGAGCATCTCTGCCAACAGGTTTGGGTATGTAAAACCCAAACTGTTTGTCATAACACTACTATTACACTGTTGTTACATTATTATTAACTTCTTTTTAACATCTCAACCATTTACTGAAAAACATTTATTCTGTTTATACCTGTCTAAAACAAAAAGTTAAACAAACATTTTTCTCCTTTTTGTTAGTATGAACATTAAGGGTTAACAAGGAGAGCGATTCAATCAGAAAGGTTGATTTGGCTAATTTGGCTAAAACGCACCATCTCCCTTCATTTGTTCCAATCCTTTATGTGTTTGGAAGTTTCACTTTGCTTGTTGCATATCAGACTATCCGACTGTCCCACTGGGCGTTATGTTTTAGTAATGATGGGACTATTTTGGGAACAACCATGTCTTTTCAGTAGAACTAGCAGCTAACTGACTGATGACGCTAACTCTGGCTAAACAGGAAGTGTGCGTATGCTTCACACAAGCATCCTGCTGCTGTTTTTGTTCAGCTTACATCTGGATCACATCTGTGGCTTATATTTATTTATCTTTAAAATCCAGAGTAATTCTGTACTGATGCTCGTTTTAAAACCACGACTCTTCCTCCAGGGTACGTCAGTGTGCCAAGCAACAGCCATAGGAGCGGTGGTGATCCTCCTCTACACGTCCAGAGCCTGCTACAACCTTGTGGGGGTGGCCTTGTCCCCTCTGGACACACCCAGTCCCTTTAATTATGGCTGGTACAGCGTCTCTGATCAGGTACTAAGTCTTTTTTAACTCTAGGTGGGAAATAAGCTTTAAAGAGCCAGACAGTGAGTGTATGGACAATCCATCTTAGGAGATTTGGGAGAGCATTGCTCAGTGGGGTAAAGGGCTTTGTCTGGCTATAAATAACCATGTGTATGTGTGTTTGTGTTTATGCTGACCTACATCAGGGCTCAGGCCTTGAGACAGATCCATTGTGTCGGTATTTGTTGAACCCCAATGGATATCTGACATGGCCATAATCTGACTCTACAAATTAGTCTTTCTTACAGATTTCTATTCTTACAGATGTACTTGCTTTAAATTATTCAGGTCTGTCTGGTTGAAATAAAATGGCTGTAATACAAGCCGGAGTCCAGAAACTGTGGCTTCACAACAAAACTAAAGCTGTTAAAATTTACTTTCGCATTGCATTCTGTCTCATGATCAGCACAACTTTTGGTTAACATAAAATACAATAAATTAAAAACAGAAGAAATGACCCTGCCACCATCTTGGTTTGCTGCCTCTGTTGACATTTTCCTGACAAAGTCATGGTTTTAACTGCGGGTTGGTTTTTAACTGCGATTGCTGTTGGCCATTATATCCAACATGGGTTAATATTATTGACATGTTATAAGAATAGATCTGTGTTTTATGTAAAATAAAGGCAGAAAATCTAAAAAATGTAAAGAAAATTAGTAGAAAAAATTAATGATCTATTCTGAAACAAAGTAGAGAATCATCAGGAGCACCTTTCATGATATTCATGAATAAAACTGAAAATAAGTTAAATAAAACTATCTTCGCATATTAAACTTTTTATTTATGTACATATTTGTGTGTTTAATGAAGGCTGATGTACAGGAGATCAGCGGTGAGGCCTACATCATTTTTGGTATCATTCTGTTCTTCTGGGAGCTGCTACCTACCAGCCTAGTCGTGGTTTTCTTCAGAGTCCAGAGACCCCACCAAAATCTGGTAAAAAGCCAAATGTCTGCAGTAAAATGTAAAATTTAGCTTAAATATAATGGCCAAGTTTGAACATGTTTGTGTCTTTCAGGCTCCTGGAGGAATGATAAACAGCCACAGTTTTAGCTCCAGAGCTTATTTCTTTGACAATCCCAGACGGTATGATAGTGATGATGACCTTTCCAGAAGTATCAATAGCAGGAGTGATCGGGCCAGGTGGGTACTCAAAACCAGCAGAAAAACTGGATGACACTTTGTCACACTGCAATTGATTGGTTTGAGTCCTATAGAAAAGGCAGGGACTACTGTGTCTATAAGTAACTATAAATCTGAGCGAACTGAAATAACCTGTGGAGTTCCCCAAGGCTCCCTTTCGGCGCCACTGCTGTTCAACATCTACGTGCTCCCACTCACTCAAGTTATGAAAAACAACATAATATTTTATCATAGTTATGCTGATGACACTCAAATCTACGTAACCATCTCACCAGGATACTATTGTCCAATCCAAACCCAGATTAATGCAATGTAATTTCCTTCAGTTAAATGAAAAGCTATCCAAACAAACTTGCCTCGATAAATACTGTACCTTTATTATTCTTCTTTTAGTCTTCCTTTTCAAATATTCTCTTCTCATTCTCAGTGTCCTCTCCACCACACCCCAGCTGGCACCTTCCAGTTGGTATGGCTCCATCCAGCGTAATGGGAGTTTGGCAGCAGGGGTGGCCTCGGCCCAGCAGCCACCACCTTCCACAGCTCCCCTCCTCTTCGCCTATGGAAACGTCCAGAATCATCATCACCACCATCACAACTACTACTCCACCCCACAAAACAATTACCAACATCATCATCATAATAACTTCTATTCCACACCACAGAATTATTACTCGCAGATGTATTTTTGCACCCCACAGAATTAAGCAGGGTCCACGGTAACAGCTGAGCAAGACTCATAGTGAATAATCCTATTTTGTTTGTTACAGTTAAGTTTGAACAGCTACATCCAAACTGGCTATTTTAAAATGGTAAAGTAGCACTCTGCAGATAATTTGGATTAGCAGTTATGCAGAAGAATTGAGGAAGAAATCGGAGTTTCAGCACTAATGGCCGGTGTGCCTGAAAACTTTAATGCTTTTTCTGTTAAATACTGTGGTTGCATTATAATATGTGAGACCGGAAAAATCAGAGAGCAGATTGTTCTCATTTCACATGTAAATTTCATAATTTTTCAAACACTGGGTTCCTGTAGCAGTTGCCGACTGTAGCTAGCTAAAATGGCTAATCCCGAGGCTGTTAGTCAGAAGTGCAGGGTTTAGAGACATTCTGTTGTTGTGATGGAAAAAATAATACAATCTTTTCAGAATTAAAAGGGTAGTTTAGGCTGCTGTCGATACTGACTTGCAAACAGGACATTTCATTTCACACATCTAGTTACGTGACAGGAATTAGCTAATGCTAATTTGCCAAAGGCTGCTGATAACGGTTAGCTTAATCTCTATGCTTGCCTCAACTTTCATAAAAAGTTTACAAAATAAAATCAGAAATGTCAGATTCATCACAGATTTAATGTCAGAGGCAGGTTTATCAGATTTGTTCAGTTAATGTTAATTCCAGCGACACACAAAAAGAATTAGCCTGATGAAAATATGCTGTTAGCAAGATCAACATGGCTTGGGCTGCTGAAGAGCAGAGCTGCTGAAGAGCAGGGCATTTCATTTTCACTTTTATATATAGTTACATATGGCAGGAATGAACTAATACTAATTTACCAACAGCTCCTCCTTAACACTTACTTTAATCTCAATGCTAGCAGCAAGTCTAACCTCATAAAGGTTTTTTTTTTTTTTCCTAAATTTATAAAATTATAAAAGTCAAATCCATTGTTAGAGACAACCTATCACTTTTTTTTTTTTTTTTTTTAGCTTGTGTTAATTCTGGTGCCATATAAGAATAAATGTTTTCTTCAATGCTGCAGCTAGCATGCAGTTAGCTGTTTCATTTTCACTTTTACATCTAACTACACATACCAGGAATGAACTAGTACTAATTTGCCAACAGTTCTCTCGAACACTTAGCTTAAGCTCAATGTTGCCCTTACAGTTAGCATAACCGAAATTTTTTTTTTTTTCTTTCAAAGTTTACAAAATAAAATCAGGAAAGTCAAATCCACCAGAGATTTGATGTTAAACACAAGTTATCCGTTTTGTGCAACTGGTATTGTTGTTTGTAGTTACATATAATTGTGTAAAAACACTGTTAGCAAAAGTAAGAAATTGTCAATGCTGCTTAGAGTGCTGGCTAGCTAGCAGAACATTTCATTTTCACCTTTATATCTTGTTACTTATGACAGGAATTAGCTGGTACTAATTTGTCGGTGGCTGCTAAAGCAAGAATTGGTATCTTATATCCTGTGTTAACAGCAAAATCTCAAAAACTGTGCAATCAAACCTCAAAACTTTATCTCATAAAAGCCTTTGTAGTGTTGTGTTTTTGTAAGCTAGTTTTTCTTTTTGTCCTTTTGCTATAATGCAAACAGGAAGATTTAAACATGCCATTAGCAAGTGTCGCACTATGCTACTGGCTCCACTGTACTCATGTAACTACAGTGCAGTTTGACATCCATTATAAGCTTATCCTTAACTTTCTGGCTGTTATCATGCTAACAAACTTAAATGTGCTATGAACAATGTTACCTTCTCACAGCTTAATGGAAACAACAGTTTAACTTGGCAATGAAGAATGCTAACAAAGCTATCTGGCATTAACACTGATTGTCACTATTGTGGCTATACTACATTGCCCATTTATCGTGTCTCTGCGAATCCTGCCTAAAGGCCAAAACACGCTGGTACCATATGATGCATATTGTATACACCTATTTTTTAAAAAATTCTTTGTTTTGATTCCCTCAAATTTTTGATATGTTGTGGTAACTTGACCCAAAACAACATGGTCACGTGACAGGCATATCTTATGTTAATTATTAGCACTGTAAACAATTCCACGATGAAATCCTGCTAGAAAATTACTCTTGAAGAAACTTGACAAATTTCAGTAATGTGTACCACTGTGGCTATTTTTTAAAATGTATTTTTTAATGGACAGTAGTTTATCGATTTAACGTAAGAGTAATTATGTTTAATAGTTGAAATTAATGTTAAATCTCACTTTAAGATGCAACTGCTCCCCCTGCTGATATAAGCTGAAATCACTTACATTATCCCTTTACAACTAAAATAGATATTTTATTGGAAGTTTAGCTCTATGTTTGATAAAAGTAAACTACCTGCTAAAATATATGATTGAAAAAACGATGACGATACATTTTCAGGTTACTGATTAAAATTGGAAGTGAACTTAGATGTTGGGTGCATGACATGGTTTCTGCTTGTTGTGGTGGTATCAACATGAGACATGTGGCGCTACACAACACGTGTTCTGGCCTTTAGGCATCTGATCAGTTTCTGGAACATGAAAACAGGAAAATCCAGACTTTTTTGTAAAACTTAAGGCTCAAACAAAATTCGGGTTTCAAACATGATTTAGGAAACCCACCGTGATTTGAACGTTTGTATGATACCTGTGATCACTATAACTCAGCCCTGATGCTGCTCCGATCCAGATTGAAAGGGTCTTTGTAGCTCATTTGTGACCAAATATCTTTGTATGATCTGTTTTGTGAGCTGTGAGGCAGAAATTTGCACTTAGACGAAGATAACCTTCAGAGGAAAAAGGCTTCATAGCCTGAATGTAGGTTTTTTTTTCGTCTCTTCTCGTATTTTCTTCAGTAACTGTCTTTTTTTTACTTCTCCTTTGTGAAAGGAAACATCTGTGTGCCATCATATTTTCATATTTAGTAGCTATATTCCTTACAGAAAATGCTTTTGCACAAGAATTTGGGAGATGCGTTTAATTGTCACTTCACGCCAATCAGTTTGTAATGTGTCCAGTGACATTTTTAGACATTTTAGTGTGTTGTCTAGTTTGTTTTTGACATTTAGAGAATTTTTATTTGACAGATTTTTACAGTTTGTATTTTTACTTCCTGTTGTTGCTCATAAGCTCACTAATTTCCTGAATCTCATGACACACTGCAGCCTGTCAGCAATAATCTTAAGGAATTTTTTGTTGCCTATGACCCTTCTCTCAGACCAAAAGCAGTGCGTTTGCACTAAATCATGAAGAAATGCTGCCCGTGTGCTTTTGAACACTGTTGTATTCCAGCTGTCACGAAACTAAACCTTGTAAATGACCATGAAAACTATGACGTTGTCGAACTTAAAGCCAGAACTGAGCAATTTTTCTAGGAAACAAAGCGGTAAAACGTCGCTTTAAGATTCCATTTGGTCATCACGTTTCACTGGACAGTCGTAGACCGCAGTCCAGCTGTTAGCCTGCAGAGCAGAATGCATGTTTCTGCTTCAGTGTACAAGAACTCGGTGTCAATGTTTCTTCCAAGGGTGGTATTATTGGTGTAAAAATGTTATTTGCTCTGCTTCTAAATTGCAGTGAAAGTCCCTTTTTTCAGCTGTTTTATGTTATTGATGGTTTTAAATGTGGCCATATTGAATGTAACCTGTGCAACAGATCACTAATGATGTATGCAAGGAAAGCACTACCATGTTTAAATAAAGGCCTGTGGCACTGCTAAGACCAGAGCGAAGCAAATCATTCATAAATACTCTGTTTAGTGGTTCTTACAATCTGGCCAAACCCAGACTCATGAAGACGTCAAACCGATGAACAATGTTCTTATTGTTTCTGCTGCCATGTGTCCAACTGGGTCTGACCTTTCCCATTAGTGCACGCAGCTGGTCACATGGCGGAATTTACCAGATAACAAGGTTACAGGGAGCAACTGGAGTCGAGAGCGGCTGGCTCTTCCTCTTGACAACATTTCTGCCATCATACCTGAACATCCGGAAGTCCTGGATCGTTCTAGATCGGAGGTGTCCAAGTCCAGTCTAGAGACGCACCATCCTGCTGTCAATCAGCCTGGTAACCAGCCTTTCATATCATTCAGGTGTGTTGGAGTCTAATAACAGCTGCAGGATAGTGGACGTTGAGGACCGGACTTGGACACTGAGCTTTAGAAAGCAGTGGTTCCCAAACTGGGGGTCTGGACCTCCGTGGGGTTCGCCAGGTTTCCCACACGCCTGACTCGAATTAAAGCTTATACACTCCATGAGAAACGGAAACACTCAATCAGATGTACATTAACCTACGTAAAAGGGGGAATAAACCGGCCTTTATTGTGCGGCACGGTGGTGAAGGGATGATGATCTGGGCTAGCTCTACGGCCATAAGACCTGGACAGTTTGCAGTGGTTGAAAGGGCCATAAACCCCTCTAGATACCAAATCATTGTATTGTGACGTAAAAACATGACCCAACAGGGAATGTCGGAAGTCCCGATGTCCAATCTGCAAACTGAAGCCACAAAACTTCTCAGTGATCGGCGTTTCAAATGACAAAATGATTTATTTTACCAAAAAAGGAAAACAGTTTAAAAAGAAAGAAAGAAGTTATATGAAGTCATTCACAAGATGAGCGCGATTGCGCCGACAACCTGCAAATTAATCCAAGGTCCGCGATCCCAATCTGAACAAGACATTCGTCATATTTCACGTCTGACAGAAACTTCGTTTTCTACATAAATCACCCGTTTTAAAAGAAAAAAATTTAGATTTTCTTTAATTAGCATCTTTTATTCCCACGACGAAGATTCAAAAAAGGTGCAAAAGTCCGATTTTCGAGAGTTTTTAAAGTTCGCAGATTCCCGTTAAACTTAACGTCCCGAAATTAACACTTTATATCGAAGTTAACACATTCGTATTTAAGGCATGTTGGTCGTCAGGCCTCGAAGGCACGCACACACACACGCACACACACAAAGACACTCATGACATTTCTTTCCAGCCAGATCACATGATCTAAAATCAATATATCTCTGTATCGGCTTGCAGAAACTCTGCCGGCGGCCATGTTAACAGTTCACAGTTCGTCATCGCCGCTGCTGTCCCAGGGGGCGGGGCTTGCAGATCTCCGGGGAAGGAGTTTGTGCGTCTGTCAGGATTCCTCTCCCGCTTCCTGGTTGATCACATGATGGTACCCTCGGTTTCTGACTGGGTCCTTCTGCCGACAAATGATGGCGAGGAGGATGGCGATGACGATGAGGAGCAGGAACCCAGACACGGCGAGGCAAATGATGACCTCTGAAAACAGACAAATCCGCCGTTCAGGAAGGTTTTTATTTCTAAATGTCAGCAGCGACGTGAAGCGGGAGTTCACCTCTATCCGTCCCGTCTGAAGGCAGCTGACATTCCCGATCCCGGTCATCTGAGATCCACGGCTTTGTAATTCTCACAAAGTCCTCTAGGGGGCAGTAGAGCGAGCAGCCTGGTAGCGTCAGCGGGTAAGGTGCCGCGCTGCTGTCGTTTCGGTAAAACATCGACACGAAAGCAGAGCTGGTGGAGACACAAGGCCGTCAAAACGCTTTTAAATTCAGCAATAAAAATTTAAGGTACGATTAAATTAAACATCACAGAAAATTAATTATATAATGAAAAAATAAAATGACATTTTATAATAAAATAATGAAATATGAATTAATCAAAGTAGATTAAAAAAAAAACCCCCAGCAAATTAAACATTTTATTTCACATTATTTCTGCCTATCTTCAATCCCGCTGTGTTTCACGTGAAAAGGAATGTAATACGTAAATCACACTAAAAGTTGAGTTTAAATCTAATTAGAGTTTTCTAGAAAACACTAAAACCCGTCAGTTTTTCCTTTTCTGGGAGCGCCGGCACGCTGTCAGGTGATGATGGTAGGAACCGCCCACCGAGCCTCAGTTCAGCTCTTCAGAAACCTACAGGTGACGTCACGGAGGCTCCGCCCATCTTTTATACTCCACACCTGGTAGCAGGTACTTCCCGGTACTTGCTGCAGTCCTTGTTGGCCGTTTCCCTTCACAAGCTCCGCTAGACGTTCCTCTGCAGGAACCTGTTTGCGGTTTGGGTATTTATATCTAAGGACCAGTTTATCAGTATAAAACACTTATTTCCAGCAGGTTCTGTAATTATTACAGCAAATTATTGGTTGTAGGAAACTAATTTAATACGATAGTGGGAGGGAAGTTAGTATGTTGGCACTTCGTCCTGCTGCTTTTCATACGTGTTACATGTATGTGATTATCTGTTTGCTTTATTTATGGCCGTTTATATTTTTAGGCGTCTTGAGATGGCTTTGCCGTGATTTGACGCTGTAAATAAAGTTGAATTATGTTTACATGAATTGTTTCATTTTGCAGTTGGAGTTTCCAAGATGTCAAACCAAGTTTAAAGATGAATCACATCAGGACAGTCCGCTAGACTCGGCCCGGTTGGGGACTCGGCCCGGTTGGGGACTCGGCCCGGTTGGGGACTCGGCCCGGTTGGGGACTCGGCCCGGTTGGGGACTCGGCCCGGTTGGGGACTCGGCCCGACTGGGGACTCGGCCCGACTGGGGACTCGGCCCGACTGGGGACTCGGCCCGGTTGGGGACTCGGTCCGGTTGGGGACTCGGTCCGGTTGGGGACATGGTCCAGCTGTAGGGGGGTGTATCCATGCGGACCGTGTTCACGCTGCTCTTTGGTCAAACCAGCCAAAAAATAAGAATAATATCTCCCCATTCCCACCAGAGGTGGCGCTGCACTAGTATTTATCAGAAGAGAGGACCAGACCGGCGTGAAGAAGAAAACTCTGTTTCCTCCACCTGCCAGTTAAACATGGAGACCAAACTATGGCTGTTTTGGGTTTTTATTGTGTCTTATGCAAGTATCCTGCAGAAATCCACTGCAACAATGGACGCAGTATGAACACCAGACGAGGCAGAGGACCCTTAACGCCATCGCTATGGATTTACCCACAATGCAACGCTACGCCACATGCAGGAAGGGACTTGGTTTGTAGTCCGCTTCCTGTATGAGGTCTGCTTGAAACAAACCGAGACCTGCGTTTGTAGGCGGAGCGAGTCGCTCCTTTGATCTGAATCAGAATCTGTTTGGAGCGTTCACATTTCCCCAAAGGAAGCGACTTTCCGAGCAAACGGACTCGGATCGGAACGGCGGATGTGGGCGTGGCCTGAGTGCATCATGTCTCCACATTATTGTTGGGCTGGTTTTGTTTTTTATGTCTGAAATAACAGGAAGTCTGGAACCAACAAGACGTCGTGAATAAACCTCTAACCTGCATCCTGGCCGTTCTGCTGGGAAATAAAACTGTTCTGAACTCGTTCCTACATGACGTGTACATCCTGAGGTGTGAGTCTGGAGGAAAGGCGTTTTACCCGTTGGTGTCGGTGGAGAGCTCGAACATGTGGCAGGACGCGTACGGCGGCTGGACGCCATTGAAGACGTCCAGGCTGGCCTGCAGAGCGGCCACGGTGGTGTCGTGCTGCGAAACACGTTAAGAGACATGAAGAAGAAGCAAACACACGTGATGAGGAGGAGGAGACGGAGACGCCAGCTCACCGCGGACAGCATCATCAGCTTGAGGCGCTGGCCGGGCTCCGGCGCCGCCATCTGGGACAGATTCCTCACGATTTCCTGCAGCAGCATTCCTGAAAGACAAGCAGCAGCGTTTACCTCCCAGTTCAGCCTGCAGGCTGGGAGAACTGGTGACATTCCTCCCAGTCAGCAGCAGGAAGTCACGTCTCACGCTTGGATTCATGGTCGTTGTTCTGAAGACAGAAACATGGCTGATAAATACACGTCCGCATCGGATGGAAACAATCCCCTCAGGTGTCTCCAGGTAGGACGGCAGCTGCTCTGAGAAAAGCAGCTTGGTGGTGCGTTCAGGGTTTATCTGTATTTACACGCTGAGCTGAGGTCCAACAGCTTCTGGAAGGTGATTCTGTCTTTACACGTTAACGTATAAAGTAGACGTGTGTGTACAGGTGTCTCGCTGCTGAATTATATAAACATTAAACATGTTGACAATAAAATGTGTTTTTCTGTCATTAAACACTGAAAAGTCGGAATAAATGGGAAGATTTAATGAATAAATAAATGAATAAGCTGCATTTTATTGCAGAATTTACTGTATTTTTATGATTTTACAGTATTTCTCTGGCAGAATAAAACTACTTCTGCAGTCATTTTTAGTGTTTTATGTGTTTATCAGGCTGGAGGATCCGTTTTCTGTGTTCCTGCGAGGAGATGGTCGGTATTTCCAGCCTGATCTGCGGCTCGGAAAACAGACAATATTTTCCAGCTGTGTTCATATGTCTTCATCTCCTTTCATCAAGAAAAGGTTGAATTTACAACTCAAATAACTGGAGACTTAAAGGAACAAGAACTAAAAATATAATTTAGTAATATAAGACTCTGTGTTTTCATTTAATCAAGTAGAAGAAAGAAAACAAACAAATTGGTCTGGGATAAATGAGAGCAGTTTTCTGATGAACAGTGGGACAAAATACCTGCCAACAGGTGCAGAAGTCTGACTGGAGCCGAAACATTAAAGTTCAACTAAATATTACTTTATGACTGATGTCATATGTCATAAATTATCTTATTTATTTGCTTTTTAATAAAAAAAATTCTATTGAACCAGAATTAGAAAATAATGTCATGATTTTCATAAAATGTTTATTATTAATTTAATTTCTGCTTATTTTACAGGCAGCTGTTTTTTTTCCTTCTTTAATGAATAAATATGAATGTTACTGAACCTGTCATGTGATCATGTACGTGTTTCTAACTGGTTCTGCTGTCGTCGTACTGGTGCGGCCCACTGGAGACCAGACTGCCGTGAAGTGGCCTTTTAACTCGTCAGTACTGGTTGAACTGGTTTGTCTCCATCAGCCTGGTCAGACCGGTTCCAGTTGGACCCCTGAGGTCTTGAACCAGGTCCAGGTTCAGACACAGAACCAGTTTTTTTAACACAACTGACTTTTATTCCTGATTTCTTCTCGTTTATTTTTATTAAACTACAAACTCTGATTCCACTGATCACGCCTCATTGATACCAGTAACGTTACTGGGAGGAACGTTGACTTCCATCACAGCCGTTACACGACCCAACCAGGACCTCCAGGTTACACTCAGCCTGGAAAGTCATGGAAAAGTCTGCTGCTTGCCTGGACTCACGCAGAATGATGTGGATAAAAAGCAGGACGTTAGACATGCTGCAGACGGAACCATGTCGCCGTTAAACATGGCGGGAGGGAACGATGCAGACGTCATGTTCCGTTCAGACACACCGAGGTGATGGATGTCAGGAAAACTGAACAGAAAGCAGCAAAAATGTAACATCCAGGCAGCGAATCCAGTTCCCCCAGTATGACCCCAGTAAGACCCCAGTATGGCCCAGTATGGTCCCAGTATGACCCCAGTATGACCCCAGTATGGCCCAGTATGGTCCCAGTATGACCCCAGTAAGACCCCAGTATGGCCCAGTATGACCCCAGTAAGACCCCAGTATGACCCCAGTATGGTCCCAGTAAGACCCCAGTATGGCCCAGTATGGTCCCAGTATGACCCCAGTATGGTCCCAGTAAGACCCCAGTATGGCCCAGTATGGTCCCAGTATGACCCCAGTATGGTCCCAGTAAGACCCCAGTATGGCCCAGTATGGTCCCAGTATGACCCCAGTATGGTCCCAGTAAGACCCCAGTATGGCCCAGTATGGTCCCAGTATGACCCCAGTATGGTCCCAGTAAGACCCCAGTATGGCCCAGTATGGTCCCAGTAAGACCCCAGTATGACCCCAGTAAGACCCCAGTATGGCCCAGTATGGTCCCAGTATGACCCCAGTAAGACCCCAGTATGGCCCAGTATGGTCCCAGTATGACCCCAGTAAGACCCCAGTATGGCCCAGTATGGTCCCAGTATGACCCCAGTAAGACCCCAGTATGGCCCAGTATGGTCCCAGTATGACCCCAGTAAGACCCCAGTATGGCCCAGTACGGTCCCAGTAAGACCCCAGTATGGCCCAGTATGGTCCCAGTATGACCCCAGTATGGCCCAGTATGGTCCCAGTATGACCCCAGTAAGACCCCAGTATGGCCCAGTATGACCCCAGTAAGACCCCAGTATGGCCCAGTATGACCCCAGTAAGACCCCAGTATGGCCCAGTATGACCCCAGTATGGTCCCAGTATGGTCCCAGTAAGACCCCAGTATGGCCCAGTATAGTCCCAGTATAGTCCCAGTATAGTCCCAGTATGGCCCAGTATAGTCCCAGTATGGCCCAGTATAGTCCCAGTATGACCCAGTATAGTCCCAGTATAGTCCCAGTATAGTCCCAGTATGGCCCAGTATAGTCCCAGTATAGTCCCAGTATGGCCCAGTATAGTCCCAGTATAGTCCCAGTATAGTCCCAGTATGGCCCAGTATGGCCCAGTATGGCCAGAGACAGTGCGTACCTCCCTGCAGACGACTCTTCTCCCGCTGCTTGTAGAAGCCAAACGTGACCTGCGGAGGAGAAACGTCAGCATGGATCAGCTCCAAACGGCGGACATGTTGCTGCAGCGTTTACCTGGAAGCCGAAGTCTTTCAGCGTCTTGAGCTTCTCCATGACGACAGGGGTCAGCCAATCAGGAGGCGCCTTGCCGTGGCGGGCCTGCCGACAACGCAGGAAGTCACATGTCAGGATGGGAACAGGTCGTTTCACGCGGCGACACGGATACACAACAGCGTGCAAAAGACTGGACGACAGAACCGGAAGCTGAATGCAGATTCTCCAGGTCTCGCTCTGACTCTGGAACTGATAAAAGACCAGATCCAGATGACCTGAGGGGTCTGGTAGGTTCCTACTGGGACAGGAGGTCTCTGAGGTACTTTGGTCCTGAACCATTCACAGCTTCATGGACCAGCAGCAGAACTTTAAAGTCCATCCTCCGACAGACACCCAGATATCTGGTCTGCTTGGTGGTTTCCAGGTCCAAGTCCATCACTACACCCAGATATCTGGTCTGCTTGGTGGTTTCCAGGTCCAAGTCCATCACTACACCCAGATATCTGGTCTGCTTGGTGGTTTTCAGGTCCAAGTCCATCACTACACCCAGATATCTGGTCTGCTTGGTGGTTTTCAGGTCCAAGTCCATCACTACACCCAGATATCTGGTCTGCTTGGTGGTTTTCAGGTCCAAGTCCATCACTACACCCAGATATCTGGTCTGCTTGGTGGTTTTCAGGTCCAAGTCCATCACTACACCCAGATATCTGGTCTGCTTGGTGGTTTTCAGGTCCAAGTCCATCACTACACCCAGATATCTGGTCTGCTTGGTGGTTTTCAGGTCCAAGTCCATCACTACACCCAGATATCTGGTCTGCTTGGTGGTTTCCAGGTCCAAGTCCATCACTACACCCAGATATCTGGTCTGCTTGGTGGTTTTCAGGTCCAAGTCCATCACTACACCCAGATATCTGGTCTGCTTGGTGGTTTCCAGGTCCAAGTCCATCACTACACCCAGATATCTGGTCTGCTTGGTGGTTTTCAGGTCCAAGTCCATCACTACACCCAGATATCTGGTCTGCTTGGTGGTTTTCAGGTCCAAGTCCATCACTACACCCAGATATCTGGTCTGCTTGGTGGTTTTCAGGTCCAAGTCCATCACTACACCCAGATATCTGGTCTGCTTGGTGGTTTCCAGGTCCAAGTCCATCACTACACCCAGATATCTGGTCTGCTTGGTGGTTTTCAGGTCCAAGTCCATCACTACACCCAGATATCTGGTCTGCTTGGTGGTTTCCAGGTCCAAGTCCATCACTACACCCAGATATCTGGTCTGCTTGGTGGTTTTCAGGTCCAAGTCCATCACTACACCCAGATATCTGGTCTGCTTGGTGGTTTCCAGGTCCAAGTCCATCACTACACCCAGATATCTGGTCTGCTTGGTGGTTTCCAGGTCCAAGTCCATCACTACACCCAGATATCTGGTCTGCTTGGTGGTTTTCAGGTCCAAGTCCATCACTACACCCAGATATCTGGTCTGCTTGGTGGTTTTCAGGTCCAAGTCCATCACTACACCCAGATATCTGGTCTGCTTGGTGGTTTTCAGGTCCAAGTCCATCACTACACCCAGATATCTGGTCTGCTTGGTGGTTTTCAGGTCCAAGTCCATCACTACACCCAGATATCTGGTCTGCTTGGTGGTTTTCAGGTCCAAGTCCATCACTACACCCAGATATCTGGTCTGCTTGGTGGTTTCCAGGTCCAAGTCCATCACTACACCCAGATATCTGGTCTGCTTGGTGGTTTCCAGGTCCAAGTCCATCACTACACACAGATATCTGGTCTGCTTGGTGGTTTTCAGGTCCAAGTCCATCACTACACCCCGATATCTGGTCTGCTTGGTGGTTTCCAGGTCCAAGTCCATCACTACACCCAGATATCTGGTCTGGTTGGTGGTTTCCAGGTCCAAGTCCATCACTACACCCAGATATCTGGTCTGCTTGGTGGTTTTCAGGTCCAAGTCCATCACTACACCCAGATATCTGGTCTGCTTGGTGGTTTTCAGGTCCAAGTCCATCACTACACCCAGATATCTGGTCTGCTTGGTGGTTTTCAGGTCCAAGTCCATCACTACACCCAGATATCTGGTCTGCTTGGTGGTTTTCAGGTCCAAGTCCATCACTACACCCAGATATCTGGTCTGCTTGGTGGTTTTCAGGTCCAAGTCCATCACTACACCCAGATATCTGGTCTGCTTGGTGGTTTTCAGGTCCAAGTCCATCACTACACCCAGATATCTGGTCTGCTTGGTGGTTTTCAGGTCCAAGTCCATCACTACACCCAGATATCTGGTCTGCTTGGTGGTTTTCAGGTCCAAGTCCATCACTACACCCAGATATCTGGTCTGCTTGGTGGTTTTCAGGTCCAAGTCCATCACTACACCCAGATATCTGGTCTGCTTGGTGGTTTCCAGGTCCAAGTCCATCACAACACCCAGATATCTGGTCTGCTTGGTGGTTTCCAGGTGTATAGAATGCAGTTCTGTGGTGACCTGTAGTCATCCGTGACATTGTAATATAAATCTGCGTGTTGTCTGCGTAGCTATGGTAACTAATGTTATTATTCTACATGACCTGCGCCAGTGGGAGCATGTAGACGTTAAACAGAAGAGGTTCCAGGATGGAACCTTGTGGAACTCCACATGTAATTCCTGTCTGCTTAGATATAAAGTTACCTACTGACACAAAGTACTTCCTGTTCTACAAGTTTGTTTTGAGCCAGTTTTGGAGAGTACCAGAGAGAGCCACTCAGCTCTCCAGTTGTTGGAGTAATCTACTGTATCAACCATTGCTCCCTGAATCATCATGGAATCACAAGGTCGCGAAGATGGCACAATAATAACGTGCATTTCTACAGCAAATAAAATCTACGGATTCATTCTGAACTGATTCATACTCGTTTTACTTGTAACTATCTCTGTTTCCATTATACCTACAATTAAATATCGCAATAAAAACCGCTAATGGAAACACCTACATTTTAAAAAAATGTCTCATATCGCTAAAAAGTTTTAACGTGGTTTATCAGACGCTTCGACATAGAAACGTCTTCCTGGACGTGACATGGAAGAGCGCGGCGCGAGGAGGTGATGAGCGTTTTTACTTCTGCGTTTCTTGGTTTCTCACCTCACAGAAGAGTGTGTCGTACACACTCCACACCGTTTCCACGCTGGTCTTCTCCAGTCCCGTCTTGTTCCTCACCAGATCGATGACGTCCTGGAAAACCAGCAGCATTTCAGACCAAGCCAGTAAATCTGCCGCATGTCGGCCCGACCGGCCCGTTTCCTCCGGCTGTACCTGGTACGCCGCGGTGACGTTAAGAAACGCCGCCGTGTGCTCGGTTTCACTCATCAGCTGCTGGTAGCGAGGACAGTCGCCCAGAGGAAAGGAAAGCAGCTGAAGAAACAGACGGTAAAGGCGGTTAAACCTTCAGCATGAACACCTGGCCGGAGCTGGTCCACCTCCTACCGACCCTCTCCTGGCTCTGCGGCACCGTGTGGACCGGGATGGGCTGCCACTTCAGGTCTGGTCTGAACACCTGCTGGCCGCTGGGGGGGTAGAGTCCTGGATGAGACGGCAGATAGGGAAGGTTAACGGCGAGGAGGGAGACGAGCGGAGAAGAAGAGCGGTGCGTGTTCGGACCTGCGAGGTTTGCTTCGGCGCTCATCAGCGTGCGGTCGTAGTCGGTGCTGCGGACGAAGATCTGACAGGAGGAGGCGGACAATCAACAATCTGGTCACATGACTCCTGGTACGGAGTCATGTGACCTGCCAGCCACCGTACCTCGTGTCGGTCGTAGGAAGCGTTGAGGAAGTTCTGGTAGCGCGTCCGGAGGAACTGGCCCAGCTCGAAGTGCTGCCTCATGCCCTCCTGCAAGGCAGCACGTTTATACAGCCCTTTTCATTACGTCACACAACCTGGTCCAGTTCTGCACTTTATACTCACACACACACACACACACACACACACACACACACACACACACACTAAAAACCCTTTAAAAGTGGTTTCTGATGCTCCCAGTTTGGACTGGGCGATACCGTCCCAGTCCCAGTCTAGACACTGGTCCATCGTTTGTCCAGAGGAAGCAACAAGGCGGCTGGAGGGCCCGTTGGGAACTGGTCATACTGGATGAGGCCATGCGCCACGCGTGCTCGCCATCACGCCGCCGTCTGATAACCAGCAGCGAGACTCCAGCACGGCGCAACAACTAGACATACGCCGTCTGAAAGACGACGGAGATCAGCGTCCGGATGGCGGGCCGGGTGGGAGGAGCCAGGCGCCTCTAAACTTTAGGAAAGTTACTTTCCTGAAAGTGGCGGACCCGTCAGCTGCTCGGCGTGGAGCGGCGTGGATCCACGTGGAGCGGCGTGCAGCGGGTCTTCCAGTTTCCTCTGATCAGCTGATGACAGGAAGCTGCAGCTGGTTTTGCTTCCCCCTCTGCGAAGCACGGAGGAGGAAGTGTGATGGTGCGGGGTCACTCTGCTGTCAGCGCTGCAGGAACGCAGCATCAGCGGCGAGGTTTTACTCCGCCTCCACGCCACCTGACCGAGTCTGACGAGAACAAAACAGCTGCAGAGGCTTCTGCTTTCTGGAGCAGCGGAAAGTCCCGACAGCTTCAACCAATCAGATCGTTCCGCTGGTCTACGGCTAAAATCTGAGAAATATCCAGACGGAGATTCGCCGCCGCCGCCATTCTCCTCGCCACGATGGTCACGCCCAGTTTTACTTATTTTGCCCCGCTCTGCATGCGTTTCAGGCTTTAACCCAGAAGCAACATCATGTGGAGGGAATCGAACATTGCTGCTTTTATCCGTTTTCCACCCGTCTCTCCCACCGCGGTGTCCTGCCTTCCCGCTACGTGTGCTCGTACCTGCGACAGCTGTCCGAACCCCTGAGGCCAGTCCTTCTCCTGGTACGGATCGGTGGGGTAGGCTTTGACGGGCGATCTGTCGCCATGGCGATACAGCTGGAGGGAGCAAAGAAGAGACATCAGTCAGATCTCCTAAAGTCACCTTTAACCCTTTAATTCCAACACGTTTATGGATTTTATCACATAGAAGCTGAAACTTTCCCTCCTGTCAGCATGCAGACGAGACGTTTCCATGGAAACGGGATGTTTTCAGATTCTGAGGCTAAAATGATGTAAAATGAACGTATGAACAGATAAAGCAGCATAAAGACTCATCTCCACGTCTTCCTGCTACTATCTACCTGCTGTCCTCACTGCAGCACCTCCACCTCAGCTGCATCCCAAACGTCTTCCTGGCTTTATTCCAGCCATAGAGGATCATTATTTTCCTGCTTTTCTCATCACTTGTTGATCTTTGGCTGCTCCTGATTGGACGTTACCGTCAGTTTAAGCTCTCTGATTGGTGGAAAGTCTGACAGGAAGTGTCTTCATCATCATGTCCAGGTGAAAATAGAGGTCTCTTAGCAACATGGTAGTGATGGTGATGAAGATGTGATAAATAATGGTGGATTTACCATCTAGAGTCTCTGAATAAACACTACATCTGGATTGTAGACCTCCTGGACGGATAGAAACGCTGGAAAACCTCCGTAGACCTGCTGGAGGGTCACATGACCTGCTGGAGGGTCACATGACCATCACAGCTACACAATGATGATGATGAGGCTGATATCAGACTTCTGCTGTAAAACTGACCACCTGGCTCAGAGGAAACACCTGCAGAATACAACATGTGCTGCAGACGGTGCAGCTTCTCTGAGCTCCACCGGAAACCTTCCTTCTGCTTTTATCTGTCAGCAGGGGTCCGGCCGGGTCCGGGTCAAACCTCACAGAGACTTTAAACACTCCAACTTGTGCTGCAGCTGCAGTCAGACTGAAGCAGGACTTCTGCTGTCCTGACGTGTAAACGAGACGTGCACGACGCACTCCAAATAAGCGGGTCGACTATTTACGGGGTGGATTATCCCTTTCTGAGCCCTAATCTTGTCTGCAGCAGGAAACCAGCGCCGTGTTTCTAAGAACGGCTGCAGGAGGAAAACCAGCAGCAGAAACAGAACTAAACGTCACATTAGGAGTCGATGTGTCCAAACCAAGCCCAGCTTCCTCCAGAGGGACGTATCTAAACACCGGGACGTGCAGAAGGCTCCACGTCGTGATTTAATGCAGGAAAACATGACGACACTGCCTCCATTCTCACAATCCTGCAAGAATCCTTGTCTCTCGTACAGCAGGAGGGAGGGGGGAGGGGGGGAGGACAGAAAGATAAAACATCTGAAACCAGCAATAAAGCAACAGAAATACCACCTTAGCTCTCTGCAGTCTTACTGGTTTCAGGTCAAACACCTGCAGGCCTTACTGGTTTCAGGTCAGACAGGTGTTGCAGAACTGGCTTTCATGTGTTAAATATTTCCCTTTCCACCCAAAGTTTCATGTTGCAATGACCATTTCGCCACCAAGCAAAACCTTTTCAATATGTTCGCTTTGATTAAACACATCATGACCTAAAATGTAGATTTAAAGCTGAATTCTGCCAGTTTTTAACTACTAATTATTCCCTGATGCCAGCTGGCTGTCTGACACAAACAAACATTTACCTGAAAATGCCTTTTTAAAGACAACATTTGATGCCGAAATGTATTATTTTAATGCCGAAATTACTTCAACATGTCAGGTTTTGGACGAGTATAACATTTAGTCTGCAGATCCACACAGTTTTAATCTGAGTAGAGAAAACTTTAAACTTCCGGAATCTCACGCGGAGTTCCGCAGATGTTGTAGAAAAAACAGGCTTAACGACGTTAAAACGGACATTAACGACACTCACCACGGTCACGTAGGCCAGTTTTCTCTCCGCAACAAGTTGTCCGCACACAGAACCCGCAGAGAAAAGTAGGAGAACCACAGAGAACCTCATATTTCCGCAGAAGTGAGCGGACGGCTTGTGACGGCTAGCTGCTGAGAGAAACAGACCCCCAGACAGCTTGATGACCCGCGCTCAATGATGATGTGGCAGCATATGGTTGGCTGCACGGTGGGTTGTCCGGACAACACGGAAGTAGTTTTTCAGCAAAGTTGGGATTGTAGTTCCTTATCGTTCCTTGTAGTTCCTGTACAGTCTATGGACGATACGCAGACATAGACATAATATACATAGACGCCGCATGGCATCACGCTGCCTATACGTGCTGACGTCACATCTCGCCGCCATCTTGGATGGGTCTCCATGCGACTCCAATGCATTTATTTGTAAGGTGTGGGCCCAACCACAACAATAATTTCACCTATTTTTACAAGATTTTTGTCACAGTTTGGTTTGGCCAGAGATCTTGTTATGATATAGATCACTGTAAAACATTAAAACAGCCTGCTTTTATGCTAAAATATTTTTATAATGTTATTTAACTAAAATATAAGTTAGCTGAAATATAAATAAATGTAGAAATGAATTTAATACTAATATGTTTGAATGTGATACTAACATGTTCGAATGTCCCCTCCCTGAGCCGTCACCTTATTGTGCTGGAGGGGTTTGTGTGTCCCTGTGGTCCTAACAGCTATGTTGTCGGGGGCTTTATGCCCCTGGTAGGGTCACCCATGGCAAACAGGTGTCTAGGGGAGGGACCAGACCAAGCACGGCTCATCGACCCCTATGATGATGATAAACTTGGGCATAAATGTTCCCTTGCCCAGACGCGGATTACTGGGATCCCCTCTGGAACCAGGCCTGGAGGTGGGGTACGAGAGCGAGCATCTGGTGGCCAGGCCTTTGCCCATGGGGCCCGGTCGGGCTCAGCCCGAAAGGGTTACATGGGCCCCACCTCCCGTGGGCTCACCATCTGCAGGAGGAGCCGTAGGGGTCGGGTGCAATGTGAGCTGGGCGGCAGCAAGAGGCGGGGACCCTGGCGGTCCGATACCCGGCTGCAGAAGCTGGCTCCTTCCCCACCTCTCTGGTGGGGAAGGAACCTGAGCTTGTACGCGAGGTTGAGCGGTTCCGGCTAGATATAGTTGGACTCACCTCGACGCATGGCTTGGGCTCTGGAACCAGTACCCTCGAGAGGGGCTGGACCTTCTTCCACTCTGGAGTTGCTCATGGTGAGAGGCACCGAGCAGGTGTGGGCATTCTCATCAGCCCCTAGCTTGGTGCCTGCACGTTGGGGTTTACCCCGGTGGATGAAAGGGTAGTTTCCTTCCGCCTCCGGGTGGGGGGACGGGTCCTGACTGTCGGCTGTGCTTATGCACCGAACAGCAGTTCAGAGTACCCACCCTTTCTGGAGTCCTTGGAGGGAGTGCTGGAGGGTGCTCCTTCTGGGGACTCCATTGTTCTGCTGGGGGACTTCATTGCTCACGTGGGCAATGACAGTGAGACCTGGAGGGGAGGGATTGGGAGGCATGCCCCCCCCCCCCCCCTTGAACCCAAATGGTGTTTTGTTATTGGACTTCTGTGCTCGTCATGGATTGTCCATAACGAACACCATGTTCCAACATAAGTGTCCATATGTACACCTGGCATCAGGATTCCCTGGGCCGCAATTCGATGATCGATTTTGTAGTCGTATCTTCGGACCTGAGGCCACATGCCTTGGACACTCGGGTGAAGAGGGGGGCAGACCTGTCAACTGATCACCACCTGGTGGTGAGTTGGCTCAGATGGTGGGGGAGGAAGCCGGTCAGATCTGGCAGGCCCAAACGTGTTGTGAGGGTCTGCTGGGAACGTTGGGCTGAGTCCCTTGTCAGAGCAAGCTTCAACTCCCACCTTCAACAGAGCTTCAACCATGTCCCGAGTGAGGCGGGGGACATTGAGTCCGAATGAGCTGTGTTCCGTGCCTCTATTGCTGAGGCGGCCGGCTGGAGCTGTGGCCGTAAGGTCGTTGGTGCCTGTCGTGGCGGTAATCCCAGAACTCGTTGGTGAACACCAGCAGTGAGGGATGCCGTCAAGCTGAAGAAGGAGTCCTATCGGGCCTTCTTGGCCTGTGGGACTCTGGAGGCAGCTGATGGATACCGACAGGCTAAGCGGCATGCGGCTTCGGCTGTTGCCGAGGCAAAAACTAAGGCGCGGGAGGAGTTTGGCGAGGCCACAGAGAAAGACTTCCAGACGGCTTTGAGGCGATTCTGGTCCACCATCCGGCAGCTCAGGAGGGGGAAGCAGTGCTCTGTCAACACTGTGTACAGTGGAGATGGGGAGCTGCTGACCTCAACTTGGGACGTTGTGGGTCGGTGGGGGGAATTTTCGTCCTGGTCACGAAACAGTGGACCAGCTCTATACCCTCTTTGGGGTCCTGGAGGGGGCATGGGAGTTTGCCCAACCAGTCTACATGTGCTTTGTGGACCTGGAGAAGGCGTTCAACCTTGTCCCCCGGGGGCTCTTGTGGGGGGTACTCCAGGAGTATGGGGTACCAGACCCCCTTGTACGAGCTATCTGGTCCCTGTACGACAGGTGTCAGAGCTGTCAAGTGTGAAGCGGCTGGGTTAAGAATCAGCGCCTCCAAATCTGAGACCATGGTCCTCAGCCGGAATAGGGTGGATTGCCCTCTCCGGGTCGGGAGTGAGGTCCTGCCTCAAGTGGAGGAGTTTAAATATCTCGGGCTCTTGTTCACGAGTGAGGGAAGGATGGAGAGTGAGATCGACAGACGGATCGGTGCGGCGTCTGCAGTAATGCGGACTCTGCGCCGGTCTGTCGTGGTGAAGAAGGAGCTGAGCCAGAAGGTGAAGTTCTCGATTTACCAGTCGATCTACGTTCCTACCCTCACCTATGGTCATGAGCTGTGGGTCGTGACCGAAAGAACAAGATCTTGTATACAGGCGGTTGAAATGAGTTTCCTCCGCAGGGTGGCCAGGCTCTCCCTTAGAGATAGGGTGAGGAGCTTGGTCATCCGGGAGGAGATCAGAGTAGAGCCGCTGCTCCTCCGCATCGAGAGGAACCAGTTGAGGTGGCTTGGGCATCTGGTCAGGATGCCTCCTGGACCTCCCTGGTGAGGTGTTCCAGGCACGTCCCTCTGGGAGGAGACCCCGGGGAAGACCCAGGACACGCTGGAGAGATTCTATCTCTCGGCTGGCCTGGGAACGCCTCGGGATCGGAGTTGGTAAATGTGGCTGGGGAGAGGGAAGTCTGGGCTTCCCTGCTTAGGCTGCTGCCCCCGCGACCCGACCCCGGATAAGCGGCTAAAAAAATGAAGATGAAGATAAAGATGTTTTAATGTTTATTGATGCATTTGGATTTGTCTATTTTTATCTGGTCAAATAAATTATTATTCAACCTTGTGAAATGTAATTCCACACAACCTGCTTTCAATATTTCACCGGTTATTGGAACCGAATGCTGAACAAAATACAGGAATAGTTGCTGCTTTCTCTTGACTACGATTGACTCTTTTTTTAAAATTTACATTTATTAATTTATCAATATAGAGAAACAGTTTTACAGTCTGAAAATAAAGTGTTGTATCAAAACTGTGCAATTCAGAAGTTACTCAGAAAAATACTTGAAGAACGTAAACCTCCGCCAAGACCTTTAAAAAGTTCCCGGATCCAAACAGTGATCCAGATCACCACCAAAATTAAACCAGTTCTTCCTTTTCATGTTTCCAACGAGTCCTGAAAATTTCATGAAAATTCGTCCATAACTTTTTAAGTTATCTTGAACACAAACAGACAAACAGATAAAGGTGGTTAAAAACATAACCTCCTTGGCGGAGGTAATTATGCTACCATGTAAAACTCTCTTTGTGAAACATCAATATCATATTTTTCCAGAAACACCTCATGGGAGTAAAGTTTATCAATTGCATTTAGTAGATTATACACTGTGTTAACATTATTTATAAACCAGTTATGTAGAAAAGTTTTTTGTTTGTGTGTAATATATACGCGTTGTTCCATAGAAAACAGTTCTGTGGAGAAACTACGTTGAGTCTGCAGCAAGACTCGAAAGTGGAGACCCATCCAATATGGCGGCGACCCATCCAATATGGCGGCGACGCTGCTTCACTCTCCAGCGCTCAATGAGGCGTCTCTGTATATATGACGTCTATGGGATTGTAGTTCCTTGTCGTACGACACACAACGTTTATGAATAAATCAATAATTACCATCGAACAGCCTGAATATCGCCTCTAAGACTCCAGAAAGCAGAAAAGCCGCCATTTGGAAAGCATCGGAAAATGACACAATAAAAGATAACTGTGTCTGAACGACCAGTTTTAAGCACGTTTGCAACAAGTTGAAAGAAAGTTGAAAGAGGATTTATTGATCCGAAGAAATCATGTTTAGTTTGCCCAAAAAAAAAAAAAAAAAAAGTAAGAAAAAGAGCATCATCTTACTGAACTCTTATGGAGCGACGTCACTAAAAACCACATTAATCTGGCCTGAAAACAATTATTTCCTCCGATCAGCTTCTCAGATGTCACTTTCAACGGTTATTTATTTCCTCCCGAAAAGCAAAAACTATCAAATAAAAAAACTTGTTTTGAATTGTATCTCTCACCTGGATTTTGTGGGTTAAAACAAAAGAATTGTACAAATCTCCGATGAACTCTCATGAATCTGAGCAAAGATTCACCTGAGCATGCTGCCAGACCAGTACCAGACCAAGTACCCAGATAAACTGGATTAATCTTAGTTAAACTCTCTTTAAACAGAAACATTATCGATACTGATGCTTCTGAAACTAAACCAGAATGCAAAATAATATCATGAAAAATAATATTTTAAAAAGTTTTGTACCAGAAACAATTCACCTGGGTCTGATTTGGAGCTCAATGGGGGACAAACAAAAGCATTTTATCTACAATTAATCATAAATCACCTGATTATTGTGACTGAATAACATTTTATATCATCATGAAAAAACTGTTTAGTTTTAGAAAAGAAAATTAAAATTTGTAAGTTTTTAAATGTGCCAAAACTTTCAAATTGTTTGTATTTATTCTGTTGTTTCCTCATGTGTATTATTGTAAACAAATCGTGTGAAGTTCTGCTCTTCAGCCACAAGAGGTCACTGTTGTGTCAGAATCACAACAAGCTGCAAGACATTTGTTTGTTTGTTTATTTTCTTGCTGTAAACTGAATTTATAAACATCCCATTTAAAGACATCGATAAAAAAATCCTTCTAATTAACATAAAAGTAATTTATTGTGATGTGAACAGAAGTCTGCTGGAGTTTCAACAGATTTCAGCAGCAGCCTGAGCAGGGGAACCCAGACTCACCTGAAAACTTCCTGAAACATCCTACTTTTGGGAAGATTTGCAGCTTTTTGTGTGAAAAAAAAGATTCTGAAAGATTTGAAATTGACTGAAAAAAATCTTCTCAGATTATTCTTGTTTTGTTTCTGATGTCTTTCCTCCTTTTCAGCACCGATCCTCTTTAAGCCTCCCGATAGTCTCTTTGTTGCTTTACTTTTTCTTTGTGTCTTTAAATGCTTGTTTGTACGTCAGATTAAAGGTGGCGGCGTGTTGCAGCCTGCAGGAGATTCCAACCTGGATCCTGGAACAACAGGAACGATGAGGAGCGTTTGGAGGCGGCAGGGATTAGCCTTAATCTGCAGATCTGTGTGGCTGCAGCTCACTAACAAGCAGGATGCCTTCACATGGAACCATGACACCTCGGAGAATGAGCCCTGATCTGTTTGTTGTGTTGGGGTCCTCCCCGATCAGGTCAGGGTACCAATCAGCAGGATGATCCGACCCCCCCAGCCTAACGTTCATTCTGCCTTTCTATTCACCTTTCACTCTGACTTCAGGTCAAACTGGATGTTTTGCATCTTTATCATGAAGAGTTATGTAGAAGCAGCTCCTGCAGCCAGAGGATGGAAGCATCTCTGCAGTCTGCAGCGAACCCTCTGACGCATTTGCCCCCCCCCCCCGCCCCCTTCACTGGCAGATTGCTGTTTTCCTTCACTGAACATTTTGTAAATATGCAGCAAAATGCACCATAAGCATTACAGATGAAAGCTGAGAGGAAAACGCTCTTCTAGCAAACAGAAAGGGTGAGGATGAGTGGAAGGGAAGGACAGAAGGGGGAGGTGGGGTGGATGGGAAACACAACGTTCCAGTTGGAGAGGAATACCCGCAGCTTTAAAAATAGGCCACAACAATCCTTATATAACCAATGGGACCTGAGGCTTGTTTACAGTCTCCCTGCCTGACAGATGAATGGTTCCAGTCCAGCACTATGTTGCACATTTCCAACCCCCATTAACCCCAGTGGACTCGGTTTAAAAACACCTGGATGTGTGTTGAACCGCTTCCTCTGGCGCAGTTTTTAACAAGCCATCTGACACTCAGGCCGTTTTGCTTTCGTTTTGCAGCAGCATTAACAGGAATTGCTGTTTTTCTCTGTTTGTTTTCTTCATGAGAAATCTGCCAGCCGGGGGGCGGGGCTTGCCGGGCTTTGAATGGAGAAAGCAGCCAATAGGAAGCGAGAGTCGGGCGTGATTGACAGGCACAGCCCCTGCAGCACGCCCCGCCCCCTATGACTCCGTGTTTTCTTCTGTTTTTAGAGCAGCAGCGTCACATGTTGTTTTCCTCCGACTGCTGCTTCTCCTCCTGCTCCGCCACGGACCCCTAACCCTCCTCTCCGGGAATTTTTCCCCACAAAACGAAACAAAAAGAGAAAAAAGCGGAGAAACAGCTGAAAGGAGAAGCAGGAGACATGGCCAGTCCTCCTCCTCCTCCAGGGGGACACCTGTTATCTAATGGGACGGACGACGTGAAGAAGTGCGGCTACCTGCGCAAGCAGAAGCACGGACACCGGCGCTTCTTCGTGCTCCGGGAACCGGCGGTTCGATGCCCAGCCCGGCTGGAGTACTATGAAAGCGAGAAGAAATGGAGGAACAAGTCCGCAGCCAAGCGGGTCATTCCTCTGGACTCCTGTTTGTGCGTAAACAAACGCGCCGACGCCAAACACAAACACCTGGTCGCCCTCTACACCAAGGACGAGTACTTCGCTGTGGCCGCAGACAGCGAGCAGGACCAGGAGAGCTGGTTCCGGGTCCTCACGGACCTCATCGCGGAGGGGAAGGTCTTCGACAGCCCCGCGTCCACCTCCTCCCTGGTGGGCTTCGAGGAGACCAGCTATGGACTCGTTTCTCCTGCAGCGGCGTCCTACAAGGAGGTCTGGCAGGTCAACCTGAAGTCCAAGGGCCTGGGCCAGGTGAAAAACCTGACGGGGGTCTACAGGCTGTGTCTGTCCAGCAGGAACATCAGCTTCGTCAAACTCAACTCTGAAACGGCGGCTGTGAGTCTGCAGCTGATGAACATCAGGAGATGTGGACACTCGGACAGCTTCTTCTTCATAGAGGTGGGCAGGTCTGCGGTGACCGGGCCGGGGGAGTTCTGGATGCAGGTGGAGGACTCGGTGGTGGCGCAGAACATCCACGAGACCATCCTGGAGGCCATGAAGGCCATGAAGGAGCTGTCGGAGTTCAGACCCAGAAGCAAGAGCCAGTCGGCCAGTACCAACCCCATCTCCGTGCCCACCAGGCGCAACCTCAACAACCTGCCCCCGAGCCAGACCGGGCTGGTGAGGAGGTCCAGGACGGACAGCATGGCCACCACGTCCCCAGGGAGGAAGTTTACCTCCAGTCGGATCAGAACGGCCAGCGAGGGAGACGGGAGCGTGACCCGGCCGGTGTCCATGTCCATATCGGTGAGCGGGATCCCCACCAGTCCGAACTCCGGGAACCAGCTCAGCAGGTCCCACACCCTCAGCAGCGGGCGCACCTGCAGGATGCTGGAGTCCAGCTCCAACATGCATCACAGCCGGTCCATGCCGGTGACCAACTCCCCTCCAGCTGCCTCCAGCCCCATCAGCATGTCCCCCCGAGGAGGGGGCGCCATCTCCACCCCCGACAAAGCCAGGCGCCCCTTCAGCTGCAGCGCCTCCATTTCCGGTTCCCTTAGCGACACCGGCTTCCTGCTCTGCGACGACTACAGCTCCAGCCCCGGAGAGCCGAAGTTCCTCTCTCTGACCCGGAGCGACACCCCCGACTCCCTCTGCAGCACGCCCCCCTCTCGTGACACCAGCGACCCGGGTGGCTACATGATAATGGAGGGCGCCAACGGCGTCCGGTCCGGCAGCGGAGTTGAGGGTTTGGCCTACAGGAAGCGGACGCACTCCCTCACCACGCCACGCCAGCAGAGGGTGGTGGCGCCGCTGTCCTCCGCCTCCCTGGATGACTACACCATGATGCGACTCGCCCACGGACACAACTCCCACTCCGCCTCCCCCAAAGTGTGCTACCCCGAGGATTACGGAGACATCGAAATCGGTTCGTCCAGGAGCTCCAGCAGTAACCTTGGCGACGACGGCTACATGCCAATGACGCCGGGCGTCGCGGCTCAATCAATCAAGGGAGACAACTACGTCCCCATGAGCCCCATGTGTGTCTCGGCTCCAAAGCAGATCGTGAACCCGAGGGTGCACCCCCAGGCGGCCGCAAACGGTGGCTACAAAACCATCTCCCCCTGCAGTAGCTCGCTGGAGGACAATGGCTACATGAGGATGTGGTGCGGCTCCAAGTCTTCCATGGAAAGCCCCGACAGGCACTGCGAGTACATGAACATGTCGCCCGGAAACCCACCCCCGCTCCAGACGCCGCCCGACCACTACATGGGCCTCATCGCAGGTGAGCCTGCCGCGGTTCGGTCGGCCTACCAGACCGGCTCCCTCACACTGCCTGCCAAGTTCCAGTCCAGGAGCGAAGAGGACCAGTACGTGCTCATGAGCCCGCAGAGTTCGAGGCCGAGGGCGGCGGAGTCGGACTACTACTCTGTGATGCAGACGTCCCCCCTGAGCCCGTCGGCGCCGTCGCCCGTCCGACATAACCGGGCAGAGAGCCTGTCCTACCGGGGAAGGCTCGGCCGTCCCAACAGGCTGTCCCTGGACACCCTGAGGACGCTCCCCAGCATGAACGAGCACCCCCTCCCAGGAGAACCCAAGAGCCCCGGCGAGTACATCAACATCGACTTCACCAGATCGTACCCGCCGTCCGCTGTCTCCACGGAGAGCCAGTCGCCATCGCTAGGGTCCAGCGGCGGGGGTCCGGGAAGGCCGTCGCTGAAGGACTACATCAACCTGGAGCTGGGTTCCCACTCGCCCAAAGAAGCCGACACGCCCGCCGAGAGGTTGGACACGCTCCCGGAGTCATCGTCCTGCCCGGAGGACAGCGAGACCAGCTGCCGGCAGCTCGCCGACGAGGTGAAGAGTGATTACACGGAGATGACGTTCGGCATGACGAGCTCGCCGCCGCAGCTTGTTCCGCAGACCTCAGGAAGGTGTGTTTGACATCCAGCCACTTTGATCTGCAGATTTCCTTTGAAAGGCGTAAAATCTGATGATTGTCTCCGTTTTCCAGCAGGGAGAGGCGGCCGTCCGTGGAGGACCCGGGCGTCCCACAGAGCATCGGCGTCTTCCTCCTCGGGGCGTCCTCCTCCTCCGCCGTGGACCCGGACTGCTCTGCCAAGGTGATCCGCGCCAATCCGCAGGGACGCCGGCGCCACAGCTCGGAGACCTTCTCGTCCACCGCCACCGTGACTCCGGTCTTCCCCTCCTTCGCCCACGGCGAGGCGGTGAAAAGGCCCAGCTCGGTGGAGAACATCTCGTCCCGGAGCAGCGAGGGCTCGGACGAGGAGTGCGGCAGCCCCGTGAACCTGCAGAGCTCGGTCGGCTACCCCAACGGACTCAACTACATCGCCTTGAACCTGCTGGACAAGAGGGACGCAGAGAAACGGGGAGACCTGGTCGGCTTCAAACGCACCGGCAGCTGCAAAGGAGGCATCAATGGATTACACAGCACGCCGTACGTCTGCCTGGGCTTCAAGGAGGCTGCGACCACGGCCAAAGGTGGGTGCAGACGCCTCAACGGGTCTTTTCTGGACCTGGACCTGGTCCACCACCTGGTCCAGGTGTTCCTGCTGCTACGTGGCTTCTTTTAGGAGCAATAAAAGAAGTTTTATGCAGGAGGTGTTTATGTAGAGCTGAAGGGAGAGGAGAAAAGAAAAGGGAAAAATAAGAAGTAAAACAAAGTGGTGCTGCGTTCAAGGCTCCTGCTAAACTCGGAGGTTTGAAAGTTAACCTCAGCTTTCTTTCTATTTTCTAAAACTAGTCCCCTCTGTGTGCTGTCTCTGTAATTTCCTGCAGCCTGTGAACACAACACAGGGCTGCTGTGAAACGTGACCCAGGCGCAAGCGGGGACATAAACAAGCCCCCCCCCCCCCCCCCCCCCCAAAAAAAAAACATTCTGCATTTCCACATGGAAGCAACAGATTGGAGATTAATTTCGACTTTCTGCAATAATCTGGGAGTCATTTGTGAAACGGAAGCAACAGATCTGTTTTCATGCTGGAAAGTCACTGAGCCTCGAGCGCCCCCCCCCCCCCCCCCCCCCCCCCCCATTTCCTCTCCTCTCTGATCAATACTGCAGCCAGCGTAGGACAGAGGACAGCAGGGCCGTGAACGCACCACGCCCAGAGGGGGGGTGTTGACTTTAGGCCCGTGGTCCCAAGCCTAGTAGGTGCACGTCCGCACGTAGAGGGGGCATGCGCGCGCCTGTATGTGCAGAATGAAAGTGGTTTTTATCTGCAGAACACCTCCAGCTCGTGCGTGCAGCGCGCGACAGGGACGCTCCGGTAAATAAGCTGGAATGTACAGTCAACACGCGCTCGCTCGCACACACACACACACACACACACACACACACACACACACACACACACACACACACACACACACACACACACACACAGTGACAGAATGCGCGTAACACCGTGAAACGACGTCTGAGGGATGAAAGATGCTGCTGAATGTTTGCGCACGCGCTCCACGCGCGCACATGGCGTTTCCATGGTGCTGCTGGAGCCAGAAGAAGAGAACATCCATGTGGACGGCAGCACGTACACATGCAGTGGTGTGTTCTCCTGTTCTCCCCGTACTCCCAGTACTCCCAGTTTCAGTCATAAATAAACTAAATTATCTGGTTCAGCGACAGAAAACATTTTTTTTTATCATCAAGTTCACTTTTTTCTCATTTTGTACATTTTGTGCATCTATTTATATATATATATATATATATATATATATGATCTATATATATATCTCTCTATCTATATCTATCTATATATTTATATCTATCTATCTATATATATATATATATATATATATATATATATATATATATATATACATACATACATATATACACATACATAGATAGATATATTGTAAAATCTTGTTTCCTGTATTTATATCTACCTGATAGATAGATAGATATATTGTACATATTATACATTTCATATAACATGTAACGTGTAACGTGTAATGGTGCGTTCGCAGCCACACGAGTCGGTTTGTTTTTCACTGTTTTGCAGGAGAGCGAATGAATGCGTGCATAATGGGTCAGGACGGCACGTGCACTCTGGAGCTCTTCTGCCTCATTAGGCTGTTCACTTAGCAGAAGTAAGACGGAGGGGGGGAGAAGGGGGAGCGGGCTTTTTAAAGCAACGACAACAAACTGGTCGCAAGGCCTCTTTTCAGCGTGTTGCATTCTGGGAAACCAGGAGTTATGGCTTGTTTACTGGAGTCCACCTCAGTGGGGTGACGGGGGTCAAAGGGGGGTGAGGGATGGGGGGGGTTAAAACCGCCTTTGATTCTGTGTTTATCAGGACGTCATGCTGGAAGGCTGCTCTGACCCAAAACTCTGCAGGTTTCTGCAGGTTAGTTCACCCCGTCAGTGGAGATCGGGGTCACCCCCCCCACCAACAGCCACGTGACGGCCCCCATAGGGAGAAAGTATCCGTTGATTAGCTTCTGACGGCTGGATTTCCTTTCTTCACCTCGGTTTCCCACCCTGAGTCAGCTTACATGGAAAGGGGTCAGGAGTTTGTTTACCTCCTTGTGCTGTCAGCGGGCCAGGCCATGTGACCTGGAGGTGGCGTTTACCGCCGTGCTAACCAAAGCTGGCTCGCCGCGGCTCAGCCAGGTGGATGTTCTGTACCAGACTCAGATTAGCAAAGTCAGCCGTCTCCGTTTCCAGCTCCTCCACTTACTAATACCTTTTCATCTGCTTCATTCTTGCTGCAGGCGCTAATTGGTTCTAACTGGTGCTAACTGGAACTAACTGCAGCTAACAGGTGTTAACTGCAGCTAACAGGTGCTAACAGGTGCTAACAGGCGCTAACTAGTGCTAACAGGTGCTAACAGGTGCTAACTAGTGCTAACAGGCGCTAACTGCAGCTAACTGGTGCTAACAGGTGTTAACTGCAGCTAACAGGCGCTGACTGAAGCTAACAGGCACTAACAGGTGCTAACTGGCGCTAACTGCAGCTAACTGGTGCTAACAGGCGCGAGCTGCAGCCCCCACACTCTTTCAGTTCTGTACAGATTTCACTTTTTCTAGAAAAATCTATCAAATGGGCTTAAAAAATGAAGGATCGCAATGTTGAGTTCCCCCAGATGGCCGCTTTCCAGAGGGCAAGTGTGTATGGGGGGGGTGTCTTATCCTCACACACATGCAAACACTCATTACACCAATTCCCTTCCCCTGCGTCCCTGTGCACGTACAAGCACGTTAAACTTAAACATGCTGCTATATGGCTGCACATCCGTACCTACACTCGATCCCTCCGCTAATGACGGCCCGCCATCTGCCGCCCTCGGGGAGCTGCACCATCAGTGGCGTGTGTGTGTGTGTGTGTGCGTGTGTGTGTGTGTGTGTGTGTGTGTGCCAGATTAGAGGCAACCACGTCCATCTACTCAAATCCTGCTTCCCTCTAACGTCATCCAGTTGTCACGGCGAGTGATGTCATCGCAAAGAGGATGCAGCGGGTGGATCTGAACTCCTGACCCACAGCGCGTTCTGCAGGTCGGCGTCGTAGATCCGTACGTTCCGATAAATCTGACGTGGTATTCGCTCAGTGTTGCCGACGCGCTGAGGAACGTAGCTGCTAGCTGGCAGAAGTTGCTAAATGATGTCATAATGCAGTTGGCGTAGTTACCGTCACCATGCGAGATGTTTAGTTTTTTTTACTGGTTTCCCGTTACATTATAACCACGCAGGAGTGATCGCCATGGAGACAGAAAAACCAGTCATTACAACATCTAAAGTCAGGCTGTGTTTGGTTTTCTGTTCGCTTTAGCAGAGCTGCTTCTTTTCCCCCCAAACAAGCTAATGTAGCCTCATTTAGCTGCTGTAAATATCTAATGTAGATTATATAGAGATTAACAATAAACATTAATAAGTTTTGCAAGTTTAAAATCTTCAAAAGTGTCCAATAAGATCAACAGAGGTAGCAACATTAAGCGCTAGCTGCTTCAGACTAAATGGCGCTAAATATAGCGGCTAAGTTGCTAAGTTAGCTACACTGTATTTTCACAGAAACGCGTTTTAAATGCAACAAATAATTAACTGTATAAAGTATAATGTCATATTTGATGCATACAGTTTCTGAGACCTGCTTTGGTTTACCTCCCAACCCTGTTCACCCCGTCCTGGGGGACAGTTTATGCTCTGGAACAGTGATCCTCACTGTTTAGCAAGGAATGGTTATCCTAAATATTAGGGATGCACCAATACTAGTATTGGTTTCGGGTAAATACCAAGCGTGTGTTCTCGAACTTGGTATTAATAAAAGTGTTCTGATACCCAACACTAGTCAAGCCAGTGCAGATGTGTGTGATGACATGCTTCGGACGTGTTTTAAAAGAAATAAATGCCTTGAATGTTAAAATGTGACATTTTTTGTTCCACTAAAAGCTAGATCTTTGTTCCAAAACCACACTTTTATAGTTGTATTTAGGTAAAATGTGTTAAATCAGCATTAAACCTGTTGAAATTCTGTAATGTTATTATATTTGTATTGGTGAGGTAACTTCAGAAAGGATGGGTCATTTATTACAACCTAATGAAATCTTACACAGTTATAACAGCAGTATTAACCATAGTCACCATAATGTTCACATAAACACACCTGGTATCGGCAGATATTCAGGTTTCAGGTATCTGGATCGGAACCACAAAGTGGATCGGTGCATCCCGGAGTAACGGCGTTCTTATGCAACAGTATGTGGTGAAAATACAACAATGCCTCCAGAATGTGGGCGTTTCTTTTTCATTATATATACGGAGCGACCGACGGAGCAGCTCTTTGGTGGAGTTCACTGCAGCTGAAATCATCCAGAACTGGCAACTCTGACAGGGTCAGTTAGGGCCGTTAGGACTGCAGAGTTTCTGCAAGCAGCCTGCAGCTCTTGTTGTGGAGAGAACTGCAGCGTTGAGGATCATTATGACTTGTTTAGATAGCATTTTCAGAAAGCCTGCTTCACGAGCCGCAAGGCAGGAGTCAGAGAGCCGCATGCGATGAGAATAATTCTGATGTTCTAAAAGTCCAAATTATTGGAATAAACGGCTGTGATAAACGATGCAGATTTGCAAATTAATTTACATTTTGGTAAATAGCCAGTTATATTTAGGATTTAACAGGTGATGATTTTCTTGATTTAGGTGTTAATGTTGTAATATTATATTTTAGGTTGTGAAAATGGATTTTTTTTTTGTATGATTTTTGGGGAAAAAGTGGGATTTCATGTTGTTTTTGCTTTTTATGTTACAACGACGTTCCGAGGTCCCGTTTTTCTTGCCATCACATGCACGTTTTGTGGAATTACTCATGGAATTACTCACTCGCCTGATTGTACCCATCAGCCGGATTGTGCCTGGCATCCCTACTTCCAAACACCGGTGTTTGCATCCCAAGCTGCCAGAACGACCACGCCGTTCCCATGCAGCCAGGGCAGGAAATGCAGAAATGCCACGTTATGGGATATATAGAGCACAAACATGGACACGTAGCCCTGAAGGCTCTTGTGTCAGAGTTTCCAGCGTTGAGTGTGTGTGTGTGTGTGACGGTTCAGAGAGGCGGAGGGGGGCTAAAGTAGGCCGGGATGTTCCAGACAGAAGCGCTAACTGCTAGATAACTGCGTGGCCAGCGTTCCCCACGTTCAGCCCGCCACGGCTCCAGATGAGATTAGCGCCTCTGTGGGAGAGATTAGATGGCCGAGTAGATCAGCCTCCTCGCTTTCAGCTGGGGGACACGAACCCACTGTGTTTGCTAGTGAAAACATTGCACAGCCCACACCGACGGAGGACCAGGATCCCCAGACCGCCACCCAGCGGCAGCCAGGTCGCACCCCAGCGCACCAGCTGCGCTCCCCGGGTACAGGACACCCCCCCCCCCCCCCCCAACACGCACTCCCCTCACACATATACATGCATACCCCCCCCCCCCCCCCCCCCAACACGCACTCCCCTCACACATATACATGCATACCCCCCCCCCTGATTGTGAAGTATGTATTAGTTGCAATTAAAATTGAGGGAAGTGCCACGCGGTGTTGGGAGAGGGACCACCTAAGCAGCCCCCCCACCATACACCGCACGCCCCCCCCCCTAATCATGTGAGTCGTCAGTGTTTTGGTGTTTGGTGTCTAAGTGTAATTAAAACTGGGGGGTGAGCCGAGGCTGGGTGCAGCGATCAAGACCACCTTGATGGCTTTTCTCACCACCCAGCGCCACGTGCACACCTCCCAATACCCTGCCTGTGTGTGATGGGGGGAGGACGAGGGGTCGAGGGATTTAAGTCTGGAGGAAAGTGAGCTTTCCTCCAGAAGGTGAGCCGCCCGCGGCACTGGGCATGCCCCCTACTTCGCGATTTTTCTCAAACTTCTTCCTTATCGACGTGTTTCCTTTATCGTGATATTTATATCATGATATCGTACGCTTCCAGGGGTGATAGAAGCGCAGCGAGAGTCTCTTCCAGTTAGGAGCCGTTGCTTTGCTTCCATGGTTCATAAGTCAGGGCTAAGTGGCTGAAAGTAATATCTTTCTGACAATGTCTGGTGAAAAACGCAGAAAATGTCCAAACGGAACTGTTTGTCGTACCACATTAGAAGATCCCGACTGCTTGGTGGCAAAATACAAAGAAATGTGGATGATGCTAGCGTTGCCAACGAGCTTCACGGAGCGAACAGCTGGTGTGTTTAGGAAAAGAAACGTAGCCGCGTGGAGCTTCCTGTCCATGATCAGCACTCGCTGTTCTGGGCTTTGAGACGAAGCCAGTTTCCTTGTTTGTGCGGCTCATTAATCTGAGTTCACGGCATTCGCTAACAGAGCAGCACTCTGTTCTTTCAATCCTCTCATGGCTGCTCTCTGAGGTCTGATTATTTGGCACCTGTGTTGCGATCGGACCACAAACCAGGGTCCAGAATGTGTAAGATGTTCTACATTTCCATTAACTGCCATTTCCCCTTTTCCTCTCTTCCAGACTGAAGGACTCGTCCGTCCTCGTGTTTGGCGTCTCGACTCGCCTGCTGCTCAACAAAGACAAACAAAAACTGCAACGACTCAGCCCTAAAAAGACTGCCAGGACTGTAAAGCATTACAGTGGCTTTACACACACACACACACACACACACACACACACACACACACACACACACACAGTGAACAAGCAGGTGGCCGACTATGCATGGAGGGAATCCAGGACAAGTGTGTGTGTGTAGGTGCGTTTGTGTTGCTACGTCTACCTTCCTGCACTTTGAGAGGCCATTTCTCCTGTGACCCACATTTTGGCACAAGCACAGACTCAAAGATAGTCAGACAATACGAAGCTCCAAACGGTACCCAGATACTACTTATTTACCTGAGGGTAGGTTTATGTCAGCGTGCGAGTGTCTGCGCGTGTGTGTGTGTGTTTCTGAGACGAAAAACAAGCGACAGGGATGCCAGTGAACAATGAAACCTGCTACAAGGTCTACAAGGAGGAAACCAAGGTACACTGAGTATAAATATATATATATTTAGATTAGATATTTTATTTATTTTTGGATGTTGAATGTTGGATAAGATTTACATGATGCCTTAATGTGTATACTGTCCTTATTTTTTCTATAAAATTAGAGGTAAATATTCTATGATGCTCTGTTTGTTTGGACCTACATCTCTATATTGTTATTCTCTAGTGGACGCGAATCGCATAGTTTACCATTAATTATATATTACTTCAGAAATGTACAGAAGAGTGGGGATGCTCCAGATCTGATGCATTCTAATGATATTTAAGTATTTTCTTAATAGTTTCTTAATCATTCTAACCAAGTTTATTTATTTGTTCAATTAAAAGCTTTGGACTTGCAAAAGTATATTTCTAAATGTCTTTATGAATTATGCATATCGGTATAACTCAGCCCTACAACACCAGGCACTGTGCCTCCCACAGTTCCTCGCTTTAGCCTGAAGACCTCACACACTCCTACCTGCAAACCGACGGCCTGCTGTTTAGCTCCACGCAGGCCGTCCTGCTGTGATATCGTTTGACTGTGCAACTGTCTGGTTGAGGTGAAAATGGAGGGGTGGACCCAACAAATGGTGAACGTTGGGTCGGTTAGGCCAGGACTAAGGCTGTGCTGCATGGACAAAGTAGCGGAGGAAGGGCATACAGCCACATCTGGCACCATATGGAAGGTCACTGAAGAATCATTGGTCTGGAAATAATAACTACATGACAGGCAGCATAAAAAATGAGCTAGCTGAGAAAATTATGTAATATTGCACTTCAAATCAAGTATCTCTCTAGTACTACGTAATGTGGGGTATAATTACGTAACAGTTCTAGGATGGCCTCGTGTATTTTACAAGAGTATATTGCTGAAGTTGGCTAATGTCACAACCATTAGCCAAAGGCAGTCAGACCAAGTAAAGGGACTGAACAAGTCTGTAACAGAGTTTTATAATTAAAGTAAAATATATATATTTTTATTAAAGTATCCCCAAAGCCAGTCTATAATGATAAATGCTAATGCTAATGTAGCATAATGCTGGTAGGTCTATATGAAAAGCAAGCATATCCACTTTAGAAGTTTGATAATGCTAGCTAGCATTAGTAGGAATGTGCTTGCTACTAATGCTAGCATTTTTTTTTAATTTAACAAAACTTTGATTTAAAAATTGAGTATGCCTATTAGTCACAAATACACCCTGGCAATACAACATATGGACAAATCTGAGACTTAAATAAGGAAAAAACAAACAAGCTACTAACGGTAGGATTAGCTAACATTAGCCTCAGTAAGCAAGTCGCTGGTTATAACAGTAAACATGTGGCATTTAATTTAATTCAGTCAGATTCATTCAATGTGTTTTTCATTTATTAAAAGTTTGTAAGTATGCCCCCAAGCTTGTTTATAATGATAAATGCAAACGTTAGTTGGCTAATTTGGAAAGTTTGTGTATTTATCAGAGTTTTGCTAAATGTTAGCTAACCCAAACATTAGCTTGTTACTAATGCTAGCTTGAATTGGCTAATAATAACAGTAGTCCATTTATCTACTGGGCACACCAGTAAACATTCAGTGTCTCTTATTTTATTTAGCCAGACTTGTGTTGTCATTTAGCAGTTTCCAGGTTGTAGCTTAAAGAAGCTAAACTAAAACGAACTGCATTTTGACTGTGGTCTTTGTGCCGTCCACTGTGCCGACTCCAACTGGCTCTCAGCCCTTTTAGTGTAACATAGATTGTAAAACTGTACATTTCTGAATGTATTGTTGAGCTGCTGGAAATACTGCAGATTTAATGACTAGTGTTGAATAATATTGGAGCTGCACCACACTAAGTTATATCTATTTATCTTCAGAGTTTTCAATGTGTACATTCTGTATATATTTAAAGAGTTTAACTGAAATAAATCTATTGGAAATTCAGAGTTAAGTAGGTTATAATGATGTTCCTGTGTAAAGACTTTGGCTACAGATTTATTAAAGGGGATGGGCTTTTTGCTTTTGGGTTGTACAGTGTATTGTATGCTTTTCTCCTTCACAGACTCTGTGATTATACATATAAATGAAAAAAACTGTTTATTTTATTATAGAAATCTCTTTGCCTTGTTGATACACTTTACCTAATGGCATATGCAATAGTGACATGAATAAAATCTAGTTTACAACTGTGGAACCAAATGTAACATTGCATTTTCTTTTTGTTTTTGCTAAATAGGAGCCGTTTTCGCTCCTTGTACATTTCTCTTTCTGCCAAGGGTTTTGTTTTTTTTTTGCTGGGAACTTTGTTCTGGAAATGTCTAAATGCTCTTTTTCCATCTGCGTTAATGGACAGATTGTTCTTTACTGATTGCTGTTGGATTGAGTCAGTTTGAATGTGGTGTTGTCTTCCATTGTACATAGCTCAACATATTGTTTATTGTGATGCTCACAAGAGATAATTACCATTTATAAATTCTGGTAGTCAAGTATTGCTTTTGTCTGTATTAAATATGAGTAGCAAACAAAAAAAAAAAAGAATTTATTTAAACAGTTACATCTTTGTCCTCTGTTTATTGGATGTTTGCTGTTTTAATATGGGATAAATATTTATTTCAGCAGTTGTATTGCTGAAATGAGTAAGACTTTCCCTGTGAAATCAGCCCTTACAGAAGCATGTATTCTCAGTGTTATAAATACAGATTTATGGTTTTTAATGAGACTTTAGCAAAAAGGCATTAGTGGTTTTAAGTCTTGTATTTTTTCTCAGATTCAGATTTGCATTTGCTGAAACTTTATGTCTAAATGATGAATTTTATTTACTGAAGTCGTCTTTCCCATAAGGTAAAGTGCTGCAACTTATTTAGACATTTTGGCTATAATGATTGGAATCTGCTTATTTATTTCCTGTAGAAAGAAAGTTTATTTATTTTGTGCTGTAGGTAGTTAACCTTTAATAACCCGAGGTCTCTGAACTAAAAGGAGTTGAGAACAAATGGAGAAAAAGTCCCTAAATGTTGATTTTCCTGCATAAAAATATTAATTTAGTTTTCCTTCATTTTTATCAGAGTTGCTGCTTTGTAGATAATAACACATTTTCTATGATCGAGTATTTTAGAGCAGCAGCATCAATCCAGAGATATTCAGATTTATCTTTAAATGTCTTTTTTATTTTTAGGAAAGCCATTTTTTAAATTTGTCCTCTGTGCCATTTTCATATATCTACCTATAAAACCTGACAGTGTTTGAAATGAAATTCCTTGGAGTAATAATAGATGAAAAACATATATTTTATATTAATTTAAATAATCTACATCCAATTAAATTCTTTAGAGATTTTTTAAACCAGTGGTTTTTGCAGATTTTGCATTGTTCCGTAACATACGTGACATGCTGCGTGGAAGTTTGCGCGAATTCATGACGATAAATCTGGTCTTTCTTCTTCAAATAAAAATCATGAGAATAATGATTAAGTCCACAAAAACAAAACAGATAACTCATGATCAAACTAAAAACACAGAAATTTGAGGAGTTGATCCATTTTAAATATGTTTAAATCAATACAGACTTATGAATGATTGCTTTCCAGATGTTCAGCATCCAAACGTTTTCCAGTTAATGAAGAATAAATGTGGTTTAAAAGGAAGAAACAAACAGAAACACAACTATGGAATCGCTGCAGTGTCCATATTTAGTTATTATAGACAAAAGAAGACCTGATCAGTATTTTACTTTATTCATTTTCAAACTTAAAAAGTTTTGATTTTGTGTTAAAAGTTTTCTTTCCAGTTCTAAATAAAAATAATACAAATCATTATTTAACATTTACACACATTATTTCTCAAAGTATGGTAAAAATATTTACAGGTAAGTGCATTTACATCCCACACCGTAATTTCTGGAAACACTGGCGCGCGCGCGTGTGTGTGTGTGTGTGTGTGTAAAGTCATGAGGGAAAAATCTGATTAAACTGGTTTACAGTTTCAGTAAACATGTAACACAAACCCTGAATTTGATTGGATTCTCCTCATACTATTGCTTTCATTTTCGGATTTTATGAGAAAGAACAGCGAAGGTCACCGGGTCGAGTTTCTCCTCCTGAGTTTTCTCCACCTCAGCCTCTGAAACGTGACGTATTTGGCGGCGAGTCAAATGGCTTCCTGTGCTGAGAGGAGGACTTCCGACAGCCATCCTGAGCAGAATGAGGAGCAGAACACTTCCAACCTTTCTTTGCTTTTCTGGAACTTCAGACGGAAGCTGAGCAGGAAGCTCGTTGCAAGTCGATGATTTCCTGTGAAGCTCTGCTGTTCCTGAAGGCTGTTTGGTTCCTTTCATGAAGTAAACAGTGGAAAACACTCGTCTTTATCTCCGACACATTCCCTGCAGATTGCTGGAGCTATCACGGTTGTTTGTGTTGTGCTGCTTCCTTATACACCATCAATGCAGACATATTTCTTCTGACAAGGTTACATTTCTTATCAATGGTTACTTGGATTGGTTAAGAGATAGTATTGTAGCTGAGATGTAGGGGTATCTGCTCTGTATATAATAGATTTATCATTTCATCTTCAGACTTTACTCTCATGGAACGAATAACATTCAGTTTGCAGGTATTCAGAAGTAAAGGTTGTGTGTTTATTTGTAATGCTAGTTAGAAGAAGAAGAACACCATGATAATGTGTGTGAGCTGATACGTAAATCTGTGATGGAAACACCTCAGATACCAGACACAGAAAGGGGAAAGTTTGCTGTTTGTCTAAATGCAGTTTAGTTTTTAAAAATTTTTTTTTATTATTACTATATATATTTTTTAAAAATATATAAATATGATTTTAAAAAAAAGAAAAAGAAAAGAAAAAAAACAAAGGAAAAAAACAAATAAATGCAGTTAATTTTTAAATATGAAAATAATTAAATAAAAAAAATAAAATAAATAAATAAATAAATGGAGCTTAGGTTTTTTTTATATAAAAATAATAATAATAATAAAAAAAAAGAAATTGAAAAAATTAAATAAATACAGTATAGTTATTCCGACCAGAACATCCTGTTAGACTGACTGGGAAACTGGACTGGAATCTTTGGACCGGTTCTGAACAGGTTTAAATCTTACAGACAAAGACTACTTTTTATCAATTAGCTATCTGTTCACATAAAGATGATGTGTGGAGTTCCCCAAGGCTCCATTTTGGGTCCCCTATTGTTCAGCCTCCATATGCTCCCACTGGTTCACAAACAAACAATATCTGGTTATAATTATGCTGATGATGCTTTGCTCTATATTACTGTCTCACCAGGAGACTCTGAGCCCAGACAAAGTTTCAGTTCATGTCTCGCTCAAATCAAAACCTGTGTGCGTCAGAATGTCCTTCAGCTAAATAAAGTTAAAACTGTTTTTAAACCAAACATGAGTGACCAAAGATGACTGTCCAGCTACAGTCAGATCAACAGAACAAAACAGATTGATTCAGAAATATTGGCGTCATGTTGGACTTTGAGCTAAATTTTAAATCAAAGACCAAACTATTCTTTTTCGACCTGTGGAAAATAAAGGTACTGATGTCTCAGCATGACTGTTTTCAGAAGTTCGGACTACTTTTATGGTGATAATAAACGTCTCTCTAAAACAAACCAGCAGGAATAGAATAGAACACAACAGAATAGTCACTCTATTGTCCGTCTGAACAAACTCTGGTTCCTGTTTGTTCAGAAAGAAATATCAGTCCATGCATTCATTCGCCTGGAACTGCATGAAATCTGACAAATACTTTTCAGTACTTCATACTTTTAGACACGACACAGAAATAAATGGTCAATTATTTTTTTTAAAATGAGGTTTCAAAATGTCCAGACGTTGTCTGGATGGGAGCAGATGTTTCAGCATTGATGGAGCTTCCCAGATGTGGAAGCTGCCCACGCCATCGGCACTAATGCAACCCCATCCCATCAGAGATGCAGGCTGATAACAAGCTGGATGCTCCCTCTCCTCTTTAGTCTGCAGGACACGCCGTCCATGCTGTCCACAAACTATTCCACATCTTCATCCAGGTTTCCACTCAGAACATTTTAAATGAGCTTTGGTCCAGAGAAGACGGCGTGTTTCTGGATCCTCTTCACATATGATGGAGCTTTAACCTGCAGGTGTGGATTTCAGCCTGAACTGGGTTCACACTGGTTTCTGGAAGCTTCCTGAGTCCATGCACTGGTTTCTAGTAGAGAATCGTGTTATAATGCAGAACATCACCAGCATCCAGCCTGGTCCCAGCATACAGAGATTCCTTCTGATTCTCAGACGCTTGGGATGATTTTTTACTCTGCAGATGGTGAAATCTTCAACGTCTCAAACATTTTTTCTGAAATTGTTCCAGTTTTTAGACCCAGTTTGTGTCCGACTGGTGAAGCTCTGTCCATCTTTCCCCCTGAGAGACTCTGCCTCTCTGAAATGCTCCTTTCCCACCCCGTCATTACACTGAGCTGCTGCTGAAGAACCTGATTAGCTGTAAAATTCTCCTCCAGTTGTTTTGGATTTGTGGAATTTATTTTTCCAGCCTTTTCACAGATTCACAGTCAACTTATATCTTCCATTAAAATGATCGAATATCTCAGCATCTGAAATGTTCTTTATGTTCCATTACACAACACAACCTCTGTGGAAACGGCCTTGAACAGCCTGCCTGCAGGTATTTGTACAGGCAAGTGGTAGATAAAGCTATGGAACGGAAACTCTACAACCCAGTAATTATGAAAACCATCATGATTATCATCACATTGCAGTGATGACGCTGACATATTTTTCACAGGCATCATTTCTTCATGCTGCATGTACGCAGTACATCCACAATGCAGATTCCCACCAGCAGACGGCAGCCAGGGAGGGCACACCTCTAGCTGGTGTGTATTAATTAGCAGCGGGACGCTTCGCTCTGCTGCCAGGCAGAAAGCAGGCTTACATAAGAGCCACCGGCAGAGAACACGGAGTTCCTCAGCCCTTTCCACACACATCATCCATCCCAACACGTAAAAAACAAAACTGCTTGCCTTTTCCTGTAACGAAGCCTCAGGCTCTACAGAAACAACCTGCTAAATAAAGCAGAGATGGGAGGGAATTTCTCAGGCCGGTGCAACAGCCGGTAAAGGTTCCTTCAACGCATTTAACAGCAAGGTGCTTTCAAGCATCTGTGTGTTTTTCTGTCGAGTTTATTCCCTAAAGTTAGATCATTTACAGTCTGGATCCTCCCGGACTCCTAATGACAGTTTTCTTCTCATTTTAACTCCAAATCACCGTGTTCTGTGTGGACATGATGGCTCCTCTGTGCTGGAAGGCATGCCAGGTATGCACCCTAGATTAATAGCATGTGAGAGGGTCTTACAGGGTCTTTTGGCAGCCTCACCCACCCAGTGCTGGACTGGGCCACCCTGCCAGGGGATTGGGAACCGCTGCCCCAATTACTTCTCCCTGAATCAGCCTAAGGAGGGTTTCAGCCAGACTCAATGAAGTGTGTGTTGCAGCAGCAGGGAAGAGCTGTGACCCACTTACAGCAACCAACTCCGGCTCGTCACACAGAACACCAGGCAGCCTCACACTACCGCCTCACACTACAGCCTCACACTACCGCCTCACACTACAGCCTCACACTACCGCCTCACACTACCGCCTCACACAACCGCCTCACACTACAGCCTCACACTACCGCCTCACACTACCGCCTCACACTACAGCCTCACACTACCGCCTCACACTACCGCCTCACACAACCGCCTCACACTACAGCCTCACACTACCGCCTCACACTACCGCCTCACACTACAGCCTCACACTACCGCCTCACACTACCGCCTCACACTACCGCCTCACACTACCGCCTCACACTACCGCCTCACACTACCGCCTCACACTACAGCCTCACACTACCGCCTCACACTACCACCTCACACTACAGCCTCACACTACAGCCTCACACTACCGCCTCACACTACAGCCTCACACTACCGCCTCACACTACAGCCTCACACTACCGCCTCACACTACCGCCTCACACTACAGCCTCACACTACAGCCTCACACTACAGCCTCACACAACCGCCTCACACTACAGCCTCACACTACCGCCTCACACTACAGCCTCACACTACCGCCTCACACTACCGCCTCACACTACCGCCTCACACTACCGCCTCACACTACCGCCTCACACTACCGCCTCACACTACAGCCTCACACTACCGCCTCACACTACCGCCTCACACTACAGCCTCACACTACAGCCTCACACTACAGCCTCACACTACCGCCTCACACTACCGCCTCACACTACCGCCTCACACTACCGCCTCACACTACCGCCTCACACTACCGCCTCACACTACCGCCTCACACTACCGCCTCACACTACCGCCTCACACTACAGCCTCACACTACCGCCTCACACTACCGCCTCACACTACAGCCTCACACTACCGCCTCACACTACCGCCTCACACTACCGCCTCACACTGCAGCCTCACACTACCGCCTCACACTACCGCCTCACACTACAGCCTCACACTACCGCCTCACACTACAGCCTCACACTACCGCCTCACACTACCGCCTCACACTACCGCCTCACACTACCGCCTCACACTACAGCCTCACACTACCGCCTCACACTACAGCCTCACACTACCGCCTCACACTACCGCCTCACACTGCCGCCTCACACTGCCGCCTGACACTGCCGCCTCACACTGCAGCCTCACACTACAGCCTCACACTACCGCCTCACACTACAGCCTCACACTACAGCATCACACTACAGCCTCACACTACAGCCTCACACTACCGCCTCACACTACCGCCTCACACTACCGCCTCACACTACCGCCTCACACTACAGCCTCACACTACAGCCTCACACTACAGCCTCACACTACCGCCTCACACTACAGCCTCACACTACCGCCTCACACTACAGCCTCACACTACCGCCTCACACTACAGCCTCACACTACAGCCTCACACTACAGCCTCACACTACCGCCTCACACTACAGCCTCACACTACCGCCTCACACTACCGCCTCACACTACCGCCTCACACTACAGCCTCACACTACAGCCTCACACTACAGCCTCACACTACAGCCTCACACTACCGCCTCACACTACCGCCTCACACTACAGCCTCACACTACAGCCTCACACTACCGCCTCACACTACCGCCTCACACTACCGCCTCACACTACCGCCTCACACTACCGCCTCACACTACCGCCTCACACTACAGCCTCACACTACAGCCTCACACTACCGCCTCACACTACAGCCTCACACTACAGCCTCACACTACCGCCTCACACTACCGCCTCACACTACAGCCTCACACTACCGCCTCACACTACCGCCTCACACTACCGCCTCACACTACCGCCTCACACTACCGCCTCACACTACAGCCTCACACTACAGCCTCACACTACAGCCTCACACTACCGCCTCACACTACAGCCTCACACAACCGCCTCACACTACAGCCTCACACTACCGCCTCACACTACAGCCTCACACTACAGCCTCACACTACCGCCTCACACTACAGCCTCACACTACCGCCTCACACTACCGCCTCACACTACCGCCTCACACTGCAGCCTCACACTACCGCCTCACACTACCGCCTCACACTACCGCCTCACACTACCGCCTCACACTGCAGCCTCACACTACCGCCTCACACTACCGCCTCACACTGCAGCCTCACACTACCGCCTCACACTACCGCCTCACACTACCGCCTCACACTACAGCCTCACACTACAGCCTCACACTACAGCCTCACACTACCGCCTCACACTACCGCCTCACACTACAGCCTCACACTGCCGCCTCACACTGCCGCCTCACACTGCCGCCTCACACTGCAGCCTCACACTACCGCCTCACACTACCGCCTCACACTACCGCCTCACACTACCGCCTCACACTACAGCCTCACACTACCGCCTCACACTACAGCCTCACACTACCGCCTCACACTACCGCCTCACACTACCGCCTCACACTACCGCCTCACACTACCGCCTCACACTACCGCCTCACACAACCGCCTCACACAACCGCCTCACACAACCGCCTCACACTACCGCCTCACACTACCGCCTCACACTACCGCCTCACACAACCGCCTCACACAACCGCCTCACACTACCGCCTCACACTACCGCCTCACACTACAGCCTCACACTACCGCCTCACACAACCGCCTCACACAACCGCCTCACACTACAGCCTCACACTACTGCCTCACACTACCGCCTCACACTACCGCCTCACACTACAGCCTCACACTACAGCCTCACACTACCGCCTCACACTACAGCCTCACACTACCGCCTCACACTACCGCCTCACACTACCGCCTCACACAACCGCCTCACACTACCGCCTCACACTACCGCCTCACACTACAGCCTCACACTACCGCCTCACACTACCGCCTCACACTACCGCCTCACACTACAGCCTCACACTACCGCCTCACACTACCGCCTCACACTACAGCCTCACACTACCGCCTCACACTACCGCCTCACACTACCGCCTCACACTACCGCCTCACACTACAGCCTCACACTACCGCCTCACACAACCGCCTCACACTACCGCCTCACACTACAGCCTCACACTACCGCCTCACCGCCATCACACTACCGCCTCACACTACCGCCTCACCGCCATCACACTACCGCCTCACACTACCGCCTCACACTACCGCCTCACACTACAGCCTCACACTACCGCCTCACACTACAGCCTCACACTACCGCCTCACACTACCGCCTCACACTACAGCCTCACACTACCGCCTCACACTACCGCCTCACACTACAGCCTCACACTACCGCCTCACACAACCGCCTCACACTACCGCCTCACACTACAGCCTCACACTACCGCCTCACCGCCATCACACTACCGCCTCACACTACCGCCTCACCGCCATCACACTACCGCCTCACACTACCGCCTCACACAACCGCCTCACACTACCGCCTCACACTACAGCCTCACACTACCGCCTCACCGCCATCACACTACCGCCTCACACTACAGCCTCACACTACCGCCTCACACTACAGCCTCACACTACCGCCTCACACTACAGCCTCACACTACAGCCTCACACTACCGCCTCACCGCCTCACACTACCGCCTCACACTACCGCCTCACACTACCGCCTCACACTACCGCCTCACACTACCGCCTCACACTACCGCCTCACACTACCGCCTCACACTACCGCCTCACACTACCGCCTCACACTACCGCCTCACACTACCGCCTCACACTACCGCCTCACACTACTGCCTCACACTACTGCCTCACACTACCGCCTCACACTACCGCCTCACACTACCGCCTCACACTACCGCCTCACACTACCGCCTCACACAACCGCCTCACACTACCGCCTCACACTACCGCCTCACACTACCGCCTCACACTACCGCCTCACACTACCGCCTCACACTACCGCCTCACACTACAGCCTCACACAACCGCCTCACACTACAGCCTCACACTACTGCCTCACACTACCGCCTCACACTACAGCCTCACACTACCGCCTCACACTACAGCCTCACACTACCGCCTCACACTACCGCCATCACACTACCGCCTCACACTACAGCCTCACCGCCATCACACTACCGCCTCACACTACAGCCTCACACTACCGCCTCACACTACCGCCTCACACTACCGCCTCACACTACCGCCTCACACTACAGCCTCACACTACAGCCTCACACTACAGCCTCACACTACCGCCTCACACTACCGCCATCACACTACCGCCTCACACTACAGCCTCACCGCCATCACACTACCGCCTCACACTACCGCCTCACACTACCGCCTCACACTACCGCCTCACACTACAGCCTCACCGCCATCACACTACAGCCTCACACTACAGCCTCACACTACCGCCTCACACTACAGCCTCACACTACAGCCTCACACTACCGCCTCACACTGCAGCCTCACACTACCGCCTCACACTGCAGCCTCACACTACAGCCTCACACTACCGCCTCACACTACCGCCTCACACTACAGCCTCACACTACAGCCTCACACTACCGCCTCACACTACAGCCTCACACTACCGCCTCACACTACCGCCTCACACTACAGCCTCACACTACCGCCTCACACTGCAGCCTCACACTACAGCCTCACACTGCAGCCTCACACTACAGCCTCACACTACCGCCTCACACTACCGCCTCACACTACCGCCTCACACTACCGCCTCACACTACCGCCTCACCGCCATCACACTACCGCCTCACACTACCGCCTCACACTGCAGCCTCACACTACAGCCTCACACAACCGCCTCACACTACCGCCTCACACTACCGCCTCACACTACCGCCTCACACTACAGCCTCACACTACCGCCTCACACTACAGCCTCACACTACCGCCTCACACTACAGCCTCACACTACCGCCTCACACTACAGCCTCACACTACAGCCTCACACTGCCGCCTCACACTACCGCCTCACACTACCGCCTCACACTACCGCCTCACACTACAGCCTCACACTACCGCCTCACACTACCGCCTCACACTACCGCCTCACACTACAGCCTCACACTACAGCCTCACACTACCGCCTCACACTACCGCCTCACACTACAGCCTCACACTACCGCCTCACACTACAGCCTCACACTACCGCCTCACACTACCGCCTCACACTACAGCCTCACACTGCAGCCTCACACTACCGCCTCACACTACCGCCTCACACTACCGCCTCACACTACCGCCTCACACTACCGCCTCACACTGCAGCCTCACACAACCGCCTCACACTACCGCCTCACACTACCGCCTCACACTACCGCCTCACACTACAGCCTCACACTACAGCCTCACACTACCGCCTCACACTACAGCCTCACACTACCGCCTCACACTACCGCCTCACACTACCGCCTCACACTACAGCCTCACACTACAGCCTCACACTACCGCCTCACACTACCGCCTCACACTACCGCCTCACACTACAGCCTCACACTACCGCCTCACACTACAGCCTCACACTACCGCCTCACACTACAGCCTCACACTACAGCCTCACACTGCAGCCTCACACAACCGCCTCACACTACCGCCTCACCGCCATCACACTACCGCCTCACACTACAGCCTCACACTACCGCCTCACACTACAGCCTCACACTGCAGCCTCACACTACAGCCTCACACTACCGCCTCACACTACCGCCTCACCGCCATCACACTACCGCCTCACACAACCGCCTCACACTACAGCCTCACACAACCGCCTCACACTACAGCCTCACACTACCGCCTCACACTACAGCCTCACCGCCATCACACTACAGCCTCACACTACAGCCTCACACTACAGCCTCACACAACCGCCTCACACTACAGCCTCACACTACCGCCTCACCGCCTCACACTACCGCCTCACACTACCGCCTCACACTACCGCCTCACACTACAGCCTCACACTACCGCCTCACACTACCACCTCACACTACAGCCTCACACTACAGCCTCACACTACCGCCTCACACTACAGCCTCACACTACCGCCTCACACTACAGCCTCACACTACCGCCTCACCGCCTCACACTACCGCCTCACACTACAGCCTCACACTACCGCCTCACACTACAGCCTCACACTGCAGCCTCACACTACCGCCTCACACTACAGCCTCACACTGCAGCCTCACACTACAGCCTCACACTACCGCCTCACACTACCGCCTCACACTACCGCCTCACACTACCGCCATCACACTACAGCCTCACACTACCGCCTCACACTACAGCCTCACACTACAGCCTCACACTACCGCCTCACACTACAGCCTCACACTACAGCCTCACACTACAGCCTCACACTACCGCCTCACACTACAGCCTCACACTGCAGCCTCACACTACAGCCTCACACTACCGCCATCACACTACAGCCTCACACTACAGCCTCACACTACCGCCTCACACTGCAGCCTCACACTACAGCCTCACACTACCGCCTCACACTACCGCCTCACACTACCGCCTCACACTACCGCCTCACACTACAGCCTCACACTACCGCCTCACACTGCAGCCTCACACTACAGCCTCACACTACCGCCTCACACTACAGCCTCACACTACCGCCTCACACTACAGCCTCACCCTTGGAAAGACATAACATAGTGACACATATTCTGGAGGTTCTGGTGAAAATCGCTGCAACAAACATAAAATAATCCATGTTTGGATCTGTAGACACCACGATGGACCACGGCCTGGTCAGGGTACCCTACACGCTGCAGCACCCACCAACTGAACAGAGTGGGATGGAGTATAAAGGAATGAATGAATGAATGAATGAATGAATGACCTTGCAATCAGTTGGTTCTTTGATTATTATATATTTGCCGCTGCCTGTGTTTTCTGACACATAAAAGTGGAACATAACGCTAAAACCCCAACAAAATTTCATTAAAGTAAACTGAGAAGCAAAATTAAGACTTTGTTTCATCACCTTAGAAATATTTTGCACTATGGCCTTGTAGCAAGAAGCTCGCTGGTTCGAGCCCCAGCTGGGGGAAGGTCAAACGGTGGCCTTTCAGTGGGGTGTACCTGCCTCTCCCCCAGTAATTGCTGGGATAGGATCTAGCTTCCCGTGACCCTGGAAGTGGACTAAGTGGTTTAAGAAAAAGGATGGATTTTTTTTGGACAACTAATTAAAATTCTGATCATCTTTGTGATTCTCTTCTAAACCTTTAATGTATGCATTAATACAAACAGGATGCAATGATATGTTTTTCTTTATTCGTGATATTTTTAATTTATTTAATTTATTTGAATGTAATCTATAAAATAATATATAATCGTAACTATATTATGTAAATATTTTATTATAAATAGCTTTGTCATTTTCTATACACTGTATACATTTAGTTATACCATGTATTTATTTATTCTTCAGTGAGTGGTACTGTATCGGACGACTCACTAGCATCCACTGAAGTGGTTCATTTACAGATAAACCAGATAAATCATTCGTTAATATGCAAGAAAGCTTGTAAATAGGTGTCCACTGTAGTGACCCCTATGCTACACAATGACATGCTATCAAAACTTAACTGCAAAACGACAAGCTGTTCCTGTCTAAAAATAACGTGTTAGGAAACTAAGCTAATGTTTAGCCGTGGAGTTAAAATGCTAGTTAGCTTTCAGGAATAAAAAAAGAGTACAGCAGCAGGAAAAGATAGGATTTGTCAGGGTTACATTATAAAATTAGTCATTGTTTGAGTTTAATTATATCTACGACCAAGAAATTCTCTCAGAATAACAAACCCTTACTCATATCTTTAGGAAAACATGCTATTGTTGATGTTAGCCTATTAGCAAGCTAAATTTACATGAGCTGCCTAGCTGTGGAGCTAAAGTTCAAGTTAGCTTTCAGGGCTGAAAATTAGCAACAGGAAGAGCTAGAATAAGTCATTTTTGTGTCATAATTAGAGTTTAACTCTATGTGACTTTAATACGTTACATTTTCTTAGAGTGAAAATCTCAAAAATGACAAATATCTTAAGGAAACAAGCTATTGTTGATGTTAAAACTAGCATACTAGCAAGCTAAATTAACATTAGCTGCCTAGCTGTGGAGCTGAAGTTCAAGTTAGCTTTCAGGGCTGAAAATTAGCAACAGGAAGAGCTAGAATAAGTCATTTTTGTGTCATAATTAGAGTTTAACTCTATGTGACTTTAATACGTTACATTTTCTTAGAGTGAAAATCTCAAAAATGACAAATATCTTAAGGAAACAAGCTATTGTTGATGTTAAAACTAGCTTATTAGCAAGCTAAGCTGACTAGCTTAGCTGTGGAACTAAACTAGCGCACAAGGCTAAAAATGACTTCATCAGGAAAAAAGATTAATACAGTTTATTGGGTACAATCTTACACCCTGTCCTTATTGGAGTTAAATAATGTGATTTTAAGAAGTTATCTTAAAACAACATGTTAATATGCTAACAGAAAGCTACTCCTCGCATTAAAAACTTATTAGCAAACCAATCTAAAGCTAGTGTGTAAACTTAGCAGTGGAGCAAAAGTTCATGGCTGAAAATGACGACAAGAAGACAAGATTAATGTAAAAGTTTGCATCTAATCATTTGGGTTAAATATAAGTTTTAACTGATCAAATCAAAATCATAGTTTATTTGTATAGAACCTTTTCTACAAGAAGCAGCTCAAAGTGCTTTACATATATTAAAACAAGTAAAACAAACAGACACATCATTCACACACACACACACACACACACACACACACACACACACACACTCACACTCACACAAAACACACACGCACACACACACCCAATCCCATGTTGCCTGATAAAGCTTCTAAAATATTCTTCTGTCTCTTTAACCGACAATAATAATAAAAGTAAAAGAATAAACATAAACTAGGTAACGTCTGGCTTGGCAAACTGTGAGAAAACGATACGGTTGGTGGGTTTTTAATTGCAGTTAGTTCTGTTGCCTTGCATTAATTACCTCCCTCATCGGTTTTTACCTGCAACATGTCAGTCAGGACTGTGTGCTTCCTGGTGTGTAGTTTCTGCATTGCCTTTGGTTTTGTTTAACTAAACTCTGCTTTTGTTACGTAGCAGCCGGCTTGTCCTGCACTTGGGTCTCTCATCAAACACATCCATGACATGAACGCTAAGGGACTCGAGGTGCTGTCGTGGTCCTGTCAGCCCAGACCTCCACCACGCTGCACTGGGACCTTCATAGAGCAGCGATAAACCTGGAGCAACATTTTAAAGACAATTCTTTCTACATCAGTGTGAGAGAGAGCTAAATTCATGCAGAATGTTATTTCTTCAACAAGTGGTTGTACGAGCCAGTAAAACATGTGTACTTAGTTTACATTCACTTTAGGAACAGATTACTCCTCATTGTCCGAACACACAACCTTTATTTCTCAATAATGTTTTGTCTGATGATTAGTCAGAGGAGGAGAAGCTTCTGTCGCTGACGTTTGGCGGATAAATCAACAGAGGGTAAATATATTGCACATGTTTGTCTTGGAGGAAGCCTGTGTGCATGTGAGGAAGTGTGTGGGAGAATGGAAAGCTCCACTCTGCTGCATTCAGACTCCACGTGCTTGGACAGCATGTGGAGTCCAGGTCCTTCCCACTGCTCAGACGCTCCTGCTGCTGTTTACCACGATGGCAGCAGTGTGGATGGCTCCAGCCTGCCGTCCGCATGTTGTCTTATCAGCCGACGCTCGCAGCCCGTAAACATGTTTTGTAAGGGAAACACTCGGGGAAAACAGTGCAGTAAAGGAGCCAAGCAGACGTCGGCTAATTTATTTGTATCAATGATTAGCTGACAGTCGCCGTTAGGCATCATTGCGAATCTTCATGCAGAGTTTTGGATAAATCTAAGACAGATCAGAGGCGGACTAGCTAGCAGGTCGATTTTCCTACATGCTCCATTGCTTCTCTTTTTTATAAAATGGAACCTGCAGCTGATTTGGAAACTTATTGCATGCTGCAATTTTCCTCTCTCAAGCTGCTTTCCATCTCAGTTCTTCACTAAATGAAAGCAATAATTATTACATTTGGACAAACTACAAATGCAAATTGCAGGTGTTTCCATTGAATGTTTATCTGATAAGCTGCACTTCTGGTAAAATCTTTAATAGATTTGTGACATTTGCAGGCAGCCATGTTACACTACTTCAGGAACGCTGTGTAGGATTGGCTGCAGCTTTTCGAAACCCTTCTCCATTTTTTCCCTTTGTGATTCATTGTAAAACTGCATTTTGCTGTTCGCTTCATTCTGTCCATCATTAACTGACAGTTATGCTGAACTGTACATCTTTATTTACATCTTCAGAAAGCAGCTGGGACAGGTGTCCAAGCGTCAGACATGAAGGTTTTTAATCAAACACCTTTGATAAGAGCTCATATTCACCATGGCAGTATTTCATTAAGCTTATGTAAAATAACCACATTTACTTGATTCAAGAAATACAAAGGGATCATTACATCTATAAAAGTTCCCCTTGGCAAAATAAATTTGCTCAGCAGAACACAGCATCCAGAACATCAGTCTGCTTGCTTAAATGCTGGACAGAACAAAAAAAAACAAAAACACATTTACATCTGTCCAGAACTGAACATTAACTTTTTTACTGTGCAAAGAGCTTTTATTTTGAAAATAAACAATCATAACTTAAGTGTGGGGTTTATTCCTGGATGTGAACCCACTCCGTACACTAACCATATGAGTCCACCATGTTGGACTCCAGTGTTTGGAGACGTTATATATGCAAGCAAATCCTCTTTTATGTTATGCATGTCCATGTACCAAAAAGGAAGTTGTTTGGTTAGCGATAAGAGTTTTGCATTTGCAACACAAAGTGAGAGCTGCAGGGACTTTCACTGGCTTTAGGAAGTCCCCTATTTCCCCTTTCCATTACTTCCTTCCAGGGAGGCACCAGACATTTTCTATCAGTGCTTTTACAGGTATCAGTGCGTTTTACTGCACAACAGCTGCCTGCCATCTCTGCACTGAACCTGGCGCTTCCAGCACGCATTTCTGACCCATAAATGCTAAAAAAAAAAACTGTATGATGAAAAAAAAACCAGAAACATATTTTAGATTTTAAAAGAACTTTTTCTGTGAATGTCATTCAGGAAAAGCAAACCTAAGTCAGTTTTCATGTTTTTGTGTCGTGCTATAAGAGAAAAACAGGCAGGAAAACTGACAGATGACTCAGTGAACCCTCAGGCTGGTGTATTCAGGTGAGCGTGTTCTGCTGTCAGAGAAGAATGAAACGCTGATATGCAAATTTTCCCTCTCACAATGAAGATGTCATCTTTTCTCACATCTGCATGAATAGACTAAATGAAAAGATGTGATGTCCTCTTGGTAATCTAAATACCAGAGGCTTCTCACAAGGTGTCCTGGTTTTTTTTTTTTTTACCCAGTAAAAAAAACACAGTTTAAAAAATGACATTAAAAAAAAAAAAAGACTAAAGTATAAAATTCTTTTTTAAATTATTCAGAATTTGTATTTTCTTTTATGAAAAAAACAATGCAGCTGAGTTCATGATGCACAATGATGCTCAGAGGCTAACGTTACTGCTAGCTTCCACTTCTGTTAGCCTTCACTGCTACATTTAGCTGCTACTATTGTTAGCTTCTGCTAACAGTGGCTTGTTGCCGAGCGGTAGCTTAGTGGTTACAGAGATGGGCTTTCAACAACCAGGTTTAAGTCCCTGTCGAGCTGAAGCTCTGGAGCAAGGCCCCTAACCTCTCCGAACTGTATCCCAGGCACCACAACATAGCAGCTAACTGCTCTCTGCTGGGCTACATCTTGAGACAGCTTAAGGAAAGAGCTAAAAGTCCTAATCACTATTAAAAAAGTAATAATGATTTTTATCATTACTACGAACAGATTCCACTACTGTGAGCCTTCAGTATTGCTAGCTTCCACTACTACTAGTTACTACAACTGCTAGCTTGCATTACTGCTATATTTAATAGCTTCTTTGCTGCTAACCTTTCCGACTGTTTATTTATATTTATATTACAAACTTATGCAATACAAGGCTAACAAGGCTTTTATTATATCATCGTAAATGACTGCTTTAAAGACTAAGTAGATGATAAAATATTTTTTCACTAAAGACTCATAAATTCGACCTGATGGGACTCATGTATTTATCCATACACGTCTATGTGTTTGTAAACATCAGGCCTATACATATATGATTCATACATAGTAGACATTATACTCTGAAATTACACAAATCTCTTTAAATTCTCAGAAAATGGCATTAAGTAAACATCCACCACAGTACCCTCTTTCACTTAATCCATATGTGTTAGGAAACCCAGCATGACGTCGGCGTTCAAACCACTGCATCCTCTCACTACTAAATGCATAACACGCAAGGCAAGATTAGGAGTTACGGTGACTTTGCTGCGCACATACAGTCATGCACATAAATCCTGTAGGATTATCCATGTTTCCATCTGTGTTTCTGACCTTTACAGCCTGAGGCCAAACAAAATTAAAGACACGCAGATGCAGCTATAAAGACGATCTTAAAGAGCATTTTCTCACGCAATTATTAAACACACCTCACTGTGTGTAATTACAGTTTGCATTACTGTATAAAAACCTTATTTTAAAAAAGGAGAACAAACAAATGCTCAAATCTTTAGTGATAACATTTTATAACTTGTACTATACGATAATGGCAACCCATTTATCAGTTTAAAATCACAGGGTAATCTCCTGTTTCTCTTGTAAGTTGAAAGCTTCTGTTCCCTCAGGGTCCATGTTACTGGTGATGATGCTAACTGGTCCTGTTTGGGGGGTAGGGGGGTACAGTTTCAAAGGGGAATCAGTAAAACATTTGTTGATGAAGTATTAGCTTAAGCCTTTAATGCAGAGCATGGCAGTTTAACGTTGAGGGGGTCTCATGCAGCATACAACTAGTCCAAATCACCAATATGGGATGATAGTGCTAGCAACATGAAAGCTAAACAGTTAATTGTAAATCAAGGAATTGTTGAGTCTTGATTCAACAAATTTTTCTTAAGTTGGAAAAACAATGTTGACACAAATATATAATTTTGTTATCATTTGTAAATACTGGCTGAAGTGATGCATTCTCTATGCTAAGCTGGCTAATGTTAAGGAATAAGTCAAAAACTATGATACAGCCCTGTAGAGGTAATTATATTTTGTTTAAAAATACAAAATAGCAGTGATGAATTCATAGAAAATGTTGCAAAATAAAGCATATGAAGCGCTTAAAGCAACTATTTACTATATTTTTGGATTCCATGCTAAGCTAAGCTAATTGTATTCTGTCTATCCAGGCTAGCACCCTGACTTAAATAAATTTCAGAAATCTCAAGCTTTAAAAAGTTTACTTTAGCATGTTTAATGTAGCAACAAATTTCCAGCTGGGAAAATTGCTTAAGATCACTTAAAATTAAGTAAACATATAATTTTGTTATTATTTGTTAGGGGTGGGAAAATTGAATGAAAATCTCAAATATCACAATTTTTTTGCTTCACAATTTTAAAATAGATTTTTTTGTTTTAAAAATAGATTTTTTTTAAAATTAATGAAAATAATCCATTATGAAATTTTAGCAGCAAAGTGATGGTCTAACTAATGTGTTGTTTTTTCTCTAATTGAAATCAAGAAAAATTACAAGCAAAGAAGAGTTTTGTACATTTTTATTTTTGCTTTTAATCTACAAGAAATCAGCAATGTTGAAGAATTGTGAGAATCGCAATTAAAATGGAATCAGTACCAAAAAAATCAGACTCGAATCAAATCAGGACAAAAGCATATCGTCAGTCTTATTATCTGTAGAACGTGTTGAACTTTTTTTTGTTTCGATTGGCTTAACCAATGCTAATGCTAATGCTATACTCGACAACTAGTTAAAGTAATGACGAGACAAAAACTATGATGTAGCCATTTAAAGTTTATCACAACAAAGGAAGAGGCAAGGAAGCATAAGATGAGATATTTAAACTATCTTTAGATTTTATTCTAAGCTAAGATAGTTTTATCCTGACCTAGCACTAGCCTAGCCTGGAGTAGCACCCTGCTGTGACTCAGTAAGAATTTTCAGAGTTGCTCAGCAGCATAGTCTTGATGAACTGATACTGGAAATCTTCCAGAAATCTTTATCTAAAAAAACAATGACAAGAAGTCTCTTTTGCATGTTTGACATGGCAACCTGATCTCAGTCTGGCACGCACGGGTTTTCTAACTTGAGGCAAACTTGTAAAATATGGCTTAAAAGGAATGTAATTAACAGAAAAAAAGACATGATTTTGTTATTTCCTGTAAATAATGGTGAATGGCTGACTTCCAAAAATATGGCAGGAATGTTATCCAGGGAAGGATAACACCAGTTATTTCCACTGTTTTTAAATGCTAAGATTCATGCTAAGCTAAGCTAACTGCATTGTGGCCTTGCAGCCATGCTGTTGTGACTCTTAAAAATACTTTTCCAAGCTTTGGAACTGTGTTTTTCTTCAGCATTTCACTTTCAACATTCCTCCTGCACTCTGGACCTTGTGCTACTGCAGCGGCAGTAAACAAACTACGCAAATCGAAGGCTACAATTCCTTTTGATTGCTGGGCTTTCGAAGCCACACAGCTTTAATGGGAGCTTGGCTTTGTAAGCATGTGGGTCACCAAGGCTGGGATCTGCCTCAGGCTCCAGTATCTGGTTCCACAGGTGAGTCGGCACCTAGCTGCTTTTGACCTTAGTCCTGCAGCTTGTTTACCTGCTGAGTGGAATGTGGTATTATGTAAGGCGTAATCCATCAGAAAGTACACATCCCTCTGTTACCTGGGTCACAGGGCAATACACACTGACTCACACACACACACACAGCTCAATGATATGACCTTTCCTGTGCTGTTCAGCTAATATCTCAACTCCAATAAAATAAAGAATCTTAACGTGTTGTACACACTGCTGAGGTTTACTACATACACACACATACTGTGCACACGTGTGTCGAGCTGCGTGCACTTTTACAACCAATAACCGAGCTTTTACTGTCACACAACAAAGATAAAGCCCACTCAACTTACGCATGATGGACACACACAGAGTGGAAACATACACAGTCTCAGTCTAAGTGTGTCGCCATTAAAATCTTCCCCATCTGTGGAAACTTCCTCTTGTTCGCTAAATACTCCCCACTGACGTCTTTCCGTTATATATTTGTGTGCTATTGATGCACAGAAGAGGTCAATATTTCTTTCCAAAGGTTTCCCCCTCTGCTGTCTCACAGTCATGTGGGTCAGACTGACCAGAAACAGCCTCAGCTAGTCTGTCACCCACCATGCTGGTTGTCAATAGCCAGTGGACCATGAGGTTTCCACACAAACACATTATCATGTAACTGAAAGTAAAAATAGATGTCCTCGCTCTAGAGGTACACGAGCTTTTCACCACAATGCAAGACTTGCATGCTTCCAGTGTAGTGATATATGGTACATTACGTCATATATTTGAGCTTGATAACGACTGTCACTGCTTTTTCTGCCATCTGGATGTTTGCTGTGATATCTCTGATCTTTTTTATAACAGCTCTTTACAAAGACTAGCGTAAGGATCCAGGATGCGACATGAGTTTTATAACTTGTATCTGCGTATTCCTCTGGAACAACAAGCACAGGAACAAATCAGATCTACAGGTATGGATTGTTTCTGAGGTTTGTGCTCAGATTTCCAGAGTTCTCAGTTAGAAATGCAACGCGAACGCCGTCTGAAGTCGGAAATCTGACTGGGAAAGCTGGAACAGACCCGCCTACCCCGAGAAGTACATGAAAACAGAGTTATGGTAGTTTTTTTTGTAACTTCTACACAGATTAACACGAAATAAAAGCGTCGGCCGTCATCTCTCTGCTAACATTAGGAACTGCTAACACGTGAGCAAATGACGTCTCAAACAAAGCTAAGGCTGTGTCTGAATGTGCACCTTTTCCCCTACATGGTGCCTATATGGTGCTCACGCCATTTTCCAGGGGTGTCCAGAGAGAAAAGAGTAGTGCACTGAAAATGACCCACATTGCATCGTGAAAAGTAGCGAGCATCGATGGTCACTGGATGGGTCAATATAGACCACAATGCATTGCAGGCAGGAGCGTCAAAGCAGGTGAAGAAAAAAACTACAGATAATTTATTTTAACTCCTGATTTGTTGACTAAATATGCAACAAAGAAAGAATAAAATACAATATAAGAAAATAAAAAACCTTTGCATGACTTTGGATTTCGGTTTGGAACGGTGGTTGCCATGGTGACAGCAGGACGAGGAGCAAGTAGCCAGCTACGTGTCTGAATTGTCAACAACATGAGTGTACAATGCGGCATAGCCGCGGGTGGTAGATGGGCGGTTAGGGAAGAGGGCGGACCTTCAGACACAACCAAAGCATGTTGGCGGCGACCTTGTTGGTTTAGGAGTCTCAACGCGGTTATGACGTCATTCCCTGAGCGCAAACTGAGCGCAGCGTGAAAACACAACCGGGACACGTGCAGATACTTGTCTTTGCTAACTTGTAATAGTTACGTGTAGATTCTGATCTGTGTTTTAAAACGTGTTTTTCCAGAACTGTAAAATTATAATTTGTCTCTTTAACTCTCAGTCCTCGCTCCATGCTGGTGACTTCTACCGCTTGCCAACTGGTATGACCTGAATTTTTCACACCATTGAGCTCAACAGTCACAGCAGTGTTCCTCCACGATGGAGTTGCTTCCCAAACGCCCCATATGGACTCTTCCTCTGCAGGAGTTTGAAAGCAATCCTATTAGTGGGAATAGGTTAGTGCCTATAGGCATCTAACTCAGAGGCACAACACCCACTGCGCCAAAGTCACACTGCAGGATGCTTGCGTGCACGGAAGCCTAGTAAATCATTTGTTTAACATGCCAGCCAAAAGGCTCAGGCTTATAGAACATGGCAGATTCGGATGGAGGCACACATTCAGAGGGGCTTAATGGAGGGTGGCGGCACGCAAATTTACTGAACCCAAAATCTTCTGAATTAATCCGACCCTGTGCAGCTCTGCGCCGGAACATGAAGCGTAACCTCCATACCAGGAGCAGAATACCTGCCGGTGAGACGGCCTGTGTTGCTGTGCTGGATGCCAACAAGCTGTCCAGCAAGCAGAATGAACATGTGATTGTCCTCTTGGCTAGTGTGCAGTAAACACAGTGTGACCTTTCATTTAATGCCACAAGCTTACGCAGCGAGACAAGACAAGCCTGCAGGTGTTACGGCACTGTTTGGACGTCTGCTTCCAGAGAGTCCGAACTTTGAGGCGAAGAGGACTCTGGTCGTTCTGTTACTGAAACAGTCATGGTTCCAGAGCTGCAGAATATCTGCATCAAAGCTGATTTACGGCGCCACTTTCTATGAAGGTCACGCCTGTTGCCATGTCAACGCCAAGCACATCATCACGCATTCAATTCGTAAAACTTGGCAAAACGTTGCTGATCATGCATGACAACTTCAGGTGAAGGGTAGGAGTGGTAAATAAGAGGTACTGGTGCACTACACCTCTATGCAGACGTTAAGCTGCATGACGCGCACGTCTGCAGACATCTGAGCTGTAAGACTGATTGTTTTGTCATGGCTTCAATATAAATCAAAACGTCCTTTAATATGCTGCTGATGAATATGCATTGGTACGTACGCATTACTAAGTACACATACACACACTTTCTCACGCTCACACAAACCAACAGAGTGAAAAAGATGTAAAATTACAATTTTAACGATGTTTAAAATTAATAAAAGGAAAACCAAACATATATTAACAAACAGCGCTAAAATGAGAATGAATATTAAGCAGAGATGAAATAAAACAGAAGAAGAAGAGTAAAGGACTTTTAATAAATGTGTTTAACAGAGAAAGCCTTTCAGGTAAAATCTGGATTAAAGCTACATGGACCTCCTGCAGACGCTTCCACAAACGTAGCAGAAAAACTAGCAGAAGATATGAAGTTCCAAAGCCAGTAACAGGAGGTGGAAATCAGGAGTGGAATGGATCTGCAGGTGTTTTCACTGGAAACACCAGAGAGAAGAATGTTGAAGCAATCAGTTCTGCAGCTGATAAATCACCGTCTGCATCAGGGGACGAAAACCAAAAAAAACTATCATGTAAATGTTGGACAAAGAAGCAAACTTAAACGCAGTGTGATTCCAACGAAGTTGGGGCGTTTACAGAATGTGTGAAATGTCAATAAAAACTGACATGCAACCAAAGAAGAAGAAGAAGGCGTTGCAGAAAATGCCAAATAAAAAGCACCAGAAGAAGAAGCTAACAGCAAAAGGTTTTCTTCTTCTTCTGATGTCAAAACACGTAAATGAACTCTGAACTCAGCGCTGCCCCCTAGTGGAGGAATTGATGAACAACCATAGCAACGTGAAGGACACATGGAAGTATGAGGATGGCGACGTATGACAGCGTTTGAAATGGATGTCCACGTATGTAGGGGAGCAGAAAGTCTCCAGTCCTGGAAGTCTATCATCCGACAGCGTTTAGATGCAGGATGGCAGAGGCCTGCTAACAAGACCTTAATTTCCTTCAGGTGCGTTGGAGGAGGAAGCATCGAAAAGCTGCAGCATGGTAGACATCCAGGACCAAATGTGGGCACCGCTGGTGTGTATGCTTAGAGCCAAACTCCAAATACAGCTGAACTGGAAGTATAAATAATTAATAAATTTAATATAAATATAATATAAATTTAATATAAATATAATGAATAAATTTGTTTTTTTTATTCTTAGTTTTTTTGGCAGAGTGCCCTGTCAACCATGTCCCGAATGAGGCGGGGGACATTGAGTCCGAATGGGCTGTGTTCCGTGCCTCTATTGCTGAGGCGGCCGGCCGGAGCTGTGGCTGTAAGGTCGTTGGTGCCTGTCGTGGCGGTAATCCCAGGACTCGTTGGTGGACACCAGCAGTGAGGGATGCCGTCAAGCTGAAGAAGGAGTCCTATCGGGCCTTCTTGGCCTGTGGGACTCCGGAGGCAGCTGATGGGTACCGACAGGCTAAGCGGTATGCGGCTTCGGCTGTCACCAAGGCAAAAACTCAGGCATGGGAGGAGTTCACCGAGGCCATGGAGAAAGACTTCCGGATGGCTTCGAGGCGATTCTGGTCCACCATCCGGCGACTCAGGAGGGGGAAGCAGTGCTCCATCAACACTGTGTACAGTGGAGGTGGGGAGCTGCTGATCTCAACTCGGGACGTTGTGGGTCGGTGGAAGGAATACTTCGAAGACCTCCTCAATCCTACCAACACGTCTTCCGATGAGGAAGCAGAGCTGGTGGACTCAGGGGTGGACTCTCCTATCTCTGGGGCTGAAGTCGCTGAGGTGGTCAAAAAGCTCCTTGGCGGCAAGGCCCCGGGGGTGGATGAGATCCGCCCGGAGTTCCTTAAGGCTCTGGATGCTGTGGGGCTGTCCTGGCTGACACGCCTCTGCAGCATTGCGTGGACATCAGGGGCAGTACCGCTGGATTGGCAGACTGGGGTGGTGGTCCCCCTTTTTAAGAAGGAGGACCGGAGGGTGTGTTCCAGTTACAGGGGAATCACACTCCTCAGCCTCCCTGGTAAGGTCTATTCAGGGGTCCTGGAGGGTCCACCGGATAGTCGAATCTCGGATCGAGGAGGAGCAGTGTGGTTCATAACTTATATGGACAGAATTTCTAGGTGCAGCCGAGGTGTTGAGGGGATCCGGCTTGGTGGCCTCAGGATTGGGTCCCTGCTTTTTGCAGATGACGTGGTCCTGTTGGCTTCATCTGGTCGTGATCTCCAGCTCTCACTTCAGTGATTCGCAGCCTAGTGTGAAGCGGCTGGAATGAGAATCAGCAGCTCCAAATCTGAGACCATGGTCCTCAGCCGGAATAGGGTGGATTGCCCTCTCCGGGTCGGGAGTCAGGTCCTGCCTCAAGTGGAGGAGTTTAAATATCTCGGGGTCTTGTTCACGAGTGAGGGAAGGATGGAGCGCGAGATCGACAGACGGATCGGTGCGGCGTCTGCAGTAATGCGGACTCTGCGCCGGTCTGTCGTGATGAAGAAGGAGCTGAGCCAGAAGGCGAAGCTCTCGATTTACCAGTCGATCTACGTTCCTACCCTCACCTATGGTCATGAGCTGTGGGTCGTGACCGAAAGAACGGGATCAGGGTGGCCAGGCTCTCCCTTAGAGATAGGGTGAGGAGCTTGGTCATCCGGGAGGAGATCAGAGTAGAGCCGCTGCTTCTCCGCATCGAGAGGAACCAGTTGAGGTGGCTCGGGCATCTGGTCAGGATGCCTCCTGGACCTCCCTGGTGAGGTGTTCCAGGCACATCCCTCTGGGAGGAGACCCCGGGGAAGACCCAGGACACGCTGGAGGGATTATATCTCTCGGCTGGCCTGGGAACGCCTCGGGATCCCCCCCGCAGAGTTGGCAAATGTGGCTGGGGAGAGGGAAGTCTGGGCTTCCCTGCTTAGGCTGCTGCCCCCGCGACCCGACCCCGGATAAGCGGCAGATGATGCATGGATGGATGGGTTTTTTTAAAATTCATGTGCTTTTGGAGTGGAAGCCTTTTAAACTCCAGTAACCATGTTGACTTCATGGTTTCAGGACACACTCAGCTGTCAGATTGTGAGGCTAAAAATGATGTAAAAATTAACACATTGGTTGATTTTGCACCCTAAAGTCCAACAAGAACACAGAACTTTGTAGAAATAACAGATCAACTGTGACCACCTCAGCTACATCCCAAACGTCTTCCTGGCTTTATTCCAGCCATAGAGGATCATTATTTTCCTGCTTTTCTCATCACTTGTTGATCTTTTGCTGCTCCTGATTGGACGTTACCGTCAGTTTAAGCTCTCTGATTGGTGGAAAGTCTGACAGGAAGTGTCTTCATCATCATGTCCAGGTGAAAATAGAGGTCTCTTAGCAACATGGTAGTGATGGTGATGAAGATGTGATAAATAATGGTGGATTTACCATCTAGAGTCTCTGAATAAACACTACATCTGGATTGTAAACCTCCTGGACGGATAGAAACGCTGGAAAACCTCCGTAGACCTGCTGGAGGGTCACATGACCATCACAGTTACACACAGCTGGTCCTGATACGCTGATGATGATGCTGATGATACATGAGGAAGTGTTGTAGATTTTTAAGGGTAAAGCGCAGTGTAACGTCTGTGTGGATTAGTGCATGTGAAGGTCATGTGTGTGCATGTTAGCATAAGAAAATCCTGAGTGTTTGTGATATTTACATGTGGACGAGCTCCGTCTTGTCCTTTCTAACAGCAGGTGAGACCGGCTGCAGCGTCCTGATGCACAACAACATGGTAAATAAAGACGTAGAAATGGAGGAGTTACACGTAACGGGCGTGTAGGTGAGCGCTGGGCGTGGCGATGTGTTTGCTGTGACACGTGTCCAGTTTCAGCTCCTGACCTTCGTACCTTCCTCTGCTCTGAAACAAAGTTTGATTCTTGTCACGTAAAAGTCCTGTTGCTTTCCGACAAAGCCGTGTCATTCATGTGGAGGTTATGCAAGCAGGGGGGGTGGGGTGGGGGAGGGGGGGGGGGGTGGCCTGACGTTGCACAAGCAGTGTCGCAAGCCACGCCGCCAGCACACTATCAGCTTCTGTTGCGACGTGATAACAGCCAGCCGAGGGGACTCACTTTCACAGCCGAGGTTACTGCTCTGAAAGCCTCGACTCAGATGATGAGACCTCGCCCCACCCCCCCGGCTGGGCTCCTGAGTGCTGGTTCAGGTCCGCCTGGCTTCTGGGCCGCATGACATAAACATGACGGTAACATGACAGTAGCATGGTGTAAACAAGACGGTAGCAATATGTAAACATGACGAAACATGACGGTAGCATGATGTAAACATGACGTAAACATAATATAAACATGATGGTAGCATGACGGTAGCATGACGTAAACATGGCAGTAGCATGACGTAAACATGACATAAACATGACAGTAACAAAATGGTAGCATGATGTAAACATGATGGTAGCAAGATGTAAACATGACGAAACATGATGGTAGCATGATGTAAACATGACAGTAGCATGACGTAAACATGACATAAAAATGATGGTAGCATGACGTAAACATGACGGTAACATGACTAACATGACGTAAACATGATGGTAGCCTGATGAAAACATGACGTAAGCATGACGGTAACATGATGGAAGCATGACAAACATAGCAGTAGCATGACGTAAACATGACTGTAGCATGACGTAAACATAGCAGTAGCATGACGTAAACATGACGCAAGCATGACGGTAACATGATGGTTACATTACTGTGGCATGACATAAACATGGCGGTAGCATGACGTAAACATGGCGGTAGCATGACGTAAACATGATGTAAGCATGACGGTAACATGATGGTAACATTACTGTAGCATGACGTAAATATGGCGGTAGCATGATGTAAACATGACTGTAGCAATATGTAAACATGTCGAAACATGACGGTAGCATGATGTAAACATGACGTAAACATAATATAAACATGATGGTAGCATGATGGTAGCATGACATAAACATGACGGTAGCATGACGTAAACATGGCAGTAGCATGACGTAAACATGACGGTAACATGACCGTAGCATGATGTAAACATGATGTTAGCAAGATGTAAACATGACGGTAGCATGATGTAGCATGATGGTAGCATGACATAAACATGACGGTAGCATGACGTAAACATGGCAGTAGCATGACGTAAACATGATGGTGGCATGACCGTAGCATGATGTAAACATGATGGTAGCAAGATGTAAAAATGACGAAACATGACGGTACCATGACATAAACATGACGTAAACATGACAAAACATGACGGTAGCATGATGTAAACATGACGTAAACATAATATAAACATGATGGTAGCATGACATAAACATGACGGTAGCATGACGTAAACATGGCAGTAGCATGACGTAAACATGACATAAACATGACAGTAACAAAATGGTAGCATGACGTAAACATGATGGTAGCATGATGTAAACATGACTGTAGCAATATGTAAACATGACGAAACATGACGATAGCATGATGTAAACATGACATAAACATGATATAAACATGACGGTAGCATGACGTAAACATGACATGAACATGATGGTAGCATGACATAAACATGACGAAAACATGACTGTAGCATGATGGTATGATGACATAAACATGACAGTAGCATGACGTAAAAATGACGGTAACATGACGGTAACATGACGTAAACATGACGTAAACATGACGGTAACAAAATTATAGCATGACGTAAACATGACGGTGGCATGACGGTAGCATGATGTAAGCATGATGGTAGCAAGATGTAAACATGACGAAACATGACGGGAGCATGACGTAAACATGACTGTAGCATGACTGTAGCATGATGTAAACATAGCAGTAGCATGACGTAAACATGACGGTAACATGACGGTAGCATGATGTAAACATAATGTAAACATGACGTAAAAATGATGGTAGCATGACGTAAACGTAACGTAAACATGACGGTAGCATGACGGTAACATGACTGTAGCATGACGTAAACATAGCAGTAGCATGACGCACACATGACGTAAACATGACGTAAGCATGATGGTAACATGATGGTAACATTACTGTAGCATGACGTAAACATGACGGTAGCATGACATAAACATAGCACTAGCATGACTTGAACATGGCGTAAACATGACGCCGTCTGACACGTATCACATACACAATCTGCCATTATTCTATAATAAATTGATCAGTTTGAAAATAAAATATCTGATGTTTGTATAAAACTGGATTTAAGTGAAAAATGTTTAGTTTTTATCTACGACTTCCCGGTTTCAGTGGGACTGGGGTTGTAGACGCTAGGAGTGAAATAAAGCCCGGGTTCAGATGACCTCCTGTCCACATTTAACGTGTTTATTTTCATCATTCGCTGATCAGCAACGACTTCTTCTTCGCTGTTTTGCTGAAAAGCTTTTATCTCAGCTGGAAACGTAAGGTTGCTGAACTCTTCTCTGCCACGTGATGTGTGAGCCGGCACACCGGTCAGCAGGTTGTCTCGTCAGGGATTTTATCTAACAGTAATTTCATAACTGCAGAGGGAGAGCTGCTGGGACGCCGCTTGAAGGAGGCAGACAGACGGACGTTCAACAGAAACAGGGCTGATTGTGTTGAGGAGTTCAGCGGTGCCTTCAGGCAAAGCCGTGCATCAGTAGCAGCTTTGGTGAGAGTGTATTTTCTGTTTATAAAACAGCTGCTGGGAAGGCGCGTTAGGCACCGTGTGTTGGGTACAAACTGTACTGAAAGCAGAGGCTGCTGCACGCCGTGATGCAAAGCAGCTCCAGCTGTGTCAGGTTTGGCCTGCCACCTTCCACCTTCTGCACCAATCCGACATAACTGTGCAACATCACTGAAAGCAGCTGAGAAAGCAACATGGCTTCAGTAACACCAGCAGGACACAACAAGTGGCTTTCTGCAGCTTAAACTGACAGAGAAGCAGCAAAAATACCACATTTTTACACATTTTTTTCTTCCTTATATAGATCATATTTCTGCAGAAAGTTGGAGAATAACAGAAATAAAAGAAGACAAAAATAATGAAAGGTCACTTGAGTTCTTGCAGCTGCTGCTGCTTGTGATTCGGCTGCAGTCGCATCATGTTTTTAAAGGTTTTTCCAAAATTTCATGTCCACATACATTGTTTTTCTTCCCAGACTGAAGCTTCAGCACCGCGTGCAGCTTCAGAACGTCACGGCCTGAGTTCTACTGATCAGACACGTTAAGACACGCTGTAAGTTGTAAATAAAAACAGAAGGCGATGATGTACAAACCTCATCAGGCCATATTTTACTCCCAGCAGAAAAAAAAACATGTCAGATGATAAAACTGAAATATTTCATCATTTCATGGGAAATATGAGCTGATTTTAATCTGATGCAGCAACATGTCTGTAAAGCTGGAACAGGAGCAACAAAAGGCTGGAAAAGCAACATCTGGCTGGGAATAAGAGCATTTCACAGAGGCAGAGTCTCTCAGAACTGGTCCAGCAGGACCACGCTGGACCACATCCTGATGGTGGAACAGGAGAACTGGTCCAGCCGGACCACGCTGGACCACATCCTGATGGTGGAACAGGAGAACTGGTCCAGCAGGACCACGCTGAACCACATCCTGATGGTGGAACAGGAGAACTGGTCCTGCAGGACCACGCTGAACCACATCCTGATGGTGGAACAGGAGAACTGGTCCTGCAGGACCACGCTGAACCACATCCTGATGGTGGAACAGGAGAACTGGTCCAGCCGGACCACGCTGGACCACATCCTGATGGTGGAACAGGAGAACCGGTCCAGCCGGACCACGCTGAACCACATCCTGATGGTGGAACAGGAGAACTGGACCAGCCGGACCACGCTGAACCACATCCTGATGGTGGAACAGGAGAACTGGTCCTGCAGGACCACGCTGAACCACATCCTGATGGCGGAACAGGAAAACCGGTCCAGCCGGACCACGCTGGACCACATCCTGATGGTGGAACAGGAGAACCGGTCCAGCCGGACCATGCTGGACCACATCCTGATGGTGGAACAGGAGAATCGGTCCAGCCGGACCACGCTGAACCACATCCTGATGGTGGAACAGGAGAACCGGTCCAGCCGGACCACGCTGGACCACATCCTGATGGTGGAACAGGAGAACCGGTCCAGCCGGACCACGCTGAACCACATCCTGATGGTGGAACAGGAGAATCGGTCCAGCCGGACCACGCTGAACCACATCCTGATGGTGGAACAGGAGAACCGGTCCAGCCGGACCACGCTGAACCACATCCTGATGGCGGAACAGGAAAACCGGTCCAGCCGGACCACGCTGGACCACATCCTGATGGTGGAACAGGAGAACCGGTCCAGCCGGACCACGCTGAACCACATCCTGATGGTGGAACAGGAGAACTGGTCCAGCCGGACCACGCTGAACCACATCCTGATGGTGGAACAGGAGAACTGGTCCAGCCGGACCACGCTGAACCACATCCTGATGGTGGAACAGGAGAACTGGTCCAGCCGGACCACGCTGAACCACATCCTGATGGTGGAACAGGAGAACTGGTCCAGCCGGACCACGCTGAACCACATCCTGATGGTGGAACAGGAGAACTGGACCAGCCGGACCACGCTGAACCACATCCTGATGGTGGAAAAGGAGAACTGGTCCAGCCGGACCACGCTGAACCACATCCTGATGGTGGAACAGGAGAACTGGTCCAGCCGGACCACGCTGAACCACATCCTGATGGTGGAACAGGAGAACTGGTCCAGCCGGACCACGCTGAACCACATCCTGATGGTGGAACAGGAGAACTGGTCCAGCCGGACCACGCTGAACCACATCCTGATGGTGGAACAGGAGAACCGGTCCAGCAGGACCACGATGGACCACATCCTGATGGTGGAACAGGAGAACTGGTCCAGCCGGACCACGCTGGACCACATCCTGATGGTGGAACAGGAGAACTGGTCCAGCAGGACCACGCTGAACCACATCCTGATGGTGGAACAGGAGAACTGGTCCAGCAGGACCACGCTGAACCACATCCTGATGGTGGAACAGGAGAACTGGTCCAGCCGGACCACGCTGAACCACATCCTGATGGTGGAACAGGAGAACCGGTCCAGCCGGACCACGCTGAACCACATCCTGATGGTGGAACAGGAGAACTGGACCAGCCGGACCACGCTGAACCACATCCTGATGGTGGAACAGGAGAACTGGTCCTGCAGGACCACGCTGAACCACATCCTGATGGCGGAACAGGAAAACCGGTCCAGCCGGACCACGCTGGACCACATCCTGATGGTGGAACAGGAGAACCGGTCCAGCCGGACCATGCTGGACCACATCCTGATGGTGGAACAGGAGAATCGGTCCAGCCGGACCACGCTGAACCACATCCTGATGGTGGAACAGGAGAACCGGTCCAGCCGGACCACGCTGGACCACATCCTGATGGTGGAACAGGAGAACCGGTCCAGCCGGACCACGCTGAACCACATCCTGATGGTGGAACAGGAGAATCGGTCCAGCCGGACCACGCTGAACCACATCCTGATGGTGGAACAGGAGAACCGGTCCAGCCGGACCACGCTGAACCACATCCTGATGGCGGAACAGGAAAACCGGTCCAGCCGGACCACGCTGGACCACATCCTGATGGTGGAACAGGAGAACCGGTCCAGCCGGACCACGCTGAACCACATCCTGATGGTGGAACAGGAGAACTGGTCCAGCCGGACCACGCTGAACCACATCCTGATGGTGGAACAGGAGAACTGGTCCAGCCGGACCACGCTGAACCACATCCTGATGGTGGAACAGGAGAACTGGTCCAGCCGGACCACGCTGAACCACATCCTGATGGTGGAACAGGAGAACTGGTCCAGCCGGACCACGCTGAACCACATCCTGATGGTGGAACAGGAGAACTGGACCAGCCGGACCACGCTGAACCACATCCTGATGGTGGAAAAGGAGAACTGGTCCAGCCGGACCACGCTGAACCACATCCTGATGGTGGAACAGGAGAACTGGTCCAGCCGGACCACGCTGAACCACATCCTGATGGTGGAACAGGAGAACTGGTCCAGCCGGACCACGCTGAACCACATCCTGATGGTGGAACAGGAGAACTGGTCCAGCCGGACCACGCTGAACCACATCCTGATGGTGGAACAGGAGAACCGGTCCAGCAGGACCACGATGGACCACATCCTGATGGTGGAACAGGAGAACTGGTCCAGCCGGACCACGCTGGACCACATCCTGATGGTGGAACAGGAGAACTGGTCCAGCAGGACCACGCTGAACCACATCCTGATGGTGGAACAGGAGAACTGGTCCAGCAGGACCACGCTGGACCACATCCTGATGGTGGAACAGGAGAACTGGTCTGCTGCAGTACAAACATCTGGAGCATCATGGAAGCATCTGGAATCCTGCATCAGACCTGAACGGGACAACGTTCCTCTCCTGAAACTGGCCCACTGAGAGCGAAACATCTCCAACCAGAGGCTACAGGAGGACTTTCTCAGGCTCGACGACTTTTAAGAGGGTTTTCTTGCTTTGTGTTTCATGTTGTGAGAGAAAGAATTTCAGGTGAATGACAGGAGGAGTGGCTTCACCTGTTGCAACCTGACATGCCTGGTTGTGGAAAGGTGTCTGGAAGGACAGGCGTTCTCGTGACCTTTCTGACAGGTGGTGGGATGAAGTTCAGCCAACCTCCCGACATAGAAAAGCTTTTTCCTCAAACATTTGTGTGTTTGTAGTAAAAAGCTCCCATGAAGCCTGGCAACATGGATTCTTTCTGCTTTAAGCCTCTGCAGCTGGTTGAAATTGGTCCAACACCTCCTGCTAACACCTGCTAGCCTCTTAGTGCAGCTTGGAAGTGTTTACTTCAGGCTGCTGTAACATCTCACATGGAGACCCTGCAGCTGACTGCAGCTAGCATGATGCTAAACTAGCCTAACGACCCCAGAAGGTTGCTGGACCCTGAGGTCCTCTGGTACCGGCCTTTTAGTGGTTCCTAAAGTCAGAACTAAGACATACGGTGAGACCTCTTTCCACTGTTATGGTCCTGGACTGTGGACCAGCCTGCCAGAGAGCCTCAGGGCCGCGGAGACTGTTGATGTTTTTAAGAAGAGGCTCAAGACACACCTTTTTAGCTTAGCATTTAACTGAATTTTATTTTATTTTATTTACTTATCTTAATTTACTTCATTTATTAATTAATTTATTTTTAAAATGTTTTATTAGATTTCTTATTTTTAATACATTATTGTGAAGTCCTTCTATATATATATATGTATATTTTCTTTTATTGTTGCTCTTATTTCTTACTGCTTCTTAAGGTTATTTAACTTCTGGTTTTAACTCCAGTGTTTTCCTTATGGGGATCCTGCACGCTGGGGGCCCTGCCTGTTTGGTCTGGGGGCTGTTGTCATGGCGACCGCTGCTGTTTGGGTGGCGCGGGGTGGCCCCGTTGCTGCCTGGGAGTTGTGCGGTTGCCGTGGCAACCGCCCCTATGAGCATGCGGGGGACTGGCTCCTGGTGTGGATGGATCCCGAGGTATTGTTTCCTCACATCAGCATCAAGTCAGAATTTTTATCACTTACTGAATGTTTTTAGTTGTTTTATTAACCAGAATTCAGTTAAAGAGACAGTATTCAGGGAATGATGTTTTTCGGGGAATGTGGGGGGGTGTGTGTGTGGGTGGGTGTGGGGGGGTTCTTTGCTCTATGTACTTGTGTGTGTGTGTGTGAGTGTGTGGAAAGAGCTTGTGTCGATTATTTTTAAATGCCTTTTTATCCACTGTTTGTTTTAATCCTTATGACTTGATTTTATCCTGTAAAGCACTTTGTGTTGCCTGAGGCATGAAAAGTGCTCAAGAAATAAAGTTTAGTTTGATTTGATTTGATTTGATTAGATTAGATTAGGAACGCGGTTGGAAACTCAAGCGCCGCTGACCTGCAGGTTTTAGATGTTTTCTTTTCCGAACCCAACACTCCTGATTCAGTTGGATCAGACAAACATCTAAAACATGCAGGACAGCATCCATCATGCACTGGAGCGGCCCATCATCTGGTGGTGCAGTGTTTCCAGCTCCAGTCCTAAAGTACCACTGTCCTGCATGTTTTAGATGTTTTCTTGCTCCAACACACCTGGTTCAGATAAATGAAATTCCTCATCAAGGTCTCTGCCAGCCTGGTAACAAACCATTCATTGCCATGGCGTGCATCAGAGTGGAAACATCTAAAACATGCGGGGCGGTGAGAGGCAGGTTTAAGGACCAAACGGAGCCATTTATCTCTTTTTCTGTCCTGAAAACAATCAGGTGGAGAGGTTTGGGTGTAGGAAGCTTTACTAAGCCGTCCTCGGCTTCATGCAGACACCGTTAACAGCAACAGAACAACTACCGTAAGCCCTAATGCCAAAGTCCTTAAAATATCATGCTGTGACGATAAGGCGGGATCTATATCAGTCCACGATGTGCCATGTTGTTGTGTACAAAACCCTGGCAGTGGGTGTGAAGGGCTGAAAATACAAAGGTGATGTGATTAAGGACTCATTAACCTCTTGCTTGGAAGGTTTTATTGCCTTCTTTCCACGGGGTGTTTGTGTCCGAGCTGAGAGGCCGCCTGCGGGACATGAAGGAAAACATGCTACCCAAACTGTTTTTAACCCGTTTGTTTGGCTCCGGTAAGAAACAAACACGTCTGGGATGCAGCAGATACAAGGAAGGAAGGTTTGGCCCAGTTTCCACGTGCATGAAATCCAGACTAGCGTCCTTTAGGAAAACAACAATTAGCATAAATAATGGATGTGAGGCTTCGGGGTGAACACGTTTCAGGATGTGTCATCCCCCAGCAGGGAGCAGGAAGTGTTTCCAGCCTGTCTCTGCAGCCAACAGCTCGCTCTGAACGACACGTCGCTTCCTCACCAGCTACGCTACGCCATGAAAACCTCCCTCAGTCCTACATCAGAACACTGGAAACATCCCTGCTCACGTTCCTCCCATCCTCCTCCCTCCCAGCCCCTCTGCCAGCTCATGCGTGCCACGGAAGCAGTGACGTCACTTGTTTACTGTCTCGTAGGTGGCCTCTGGTTGCAGTGCAGCCGCACATCCAGCAGGGCTTATGTAACCCTGCTGCATGAGCGGCACGTTGCTGCACAGCTTCAGCCTGCACAGCTTCTCCCACACCTCCATATGTGCTGCATGTACTGTACACAGCTTTGTTGTGCTCTGAGCTGCATGCGTGAAAACAGAGGGTTCATTTCAGGAGCAGCAGCTCCCAGCGAGGCTCCTCCCTCCCCACACATTTCCCAGAGTTCCCACTGCAGCAGCAGAAAGGTAAACAACCCTGCCAAGCTGGTCCTGCATGAGCACAGCGCCCCCTGCTGGCAGCAGGAAGAAGAGGAAAGCAAAAGATGTTTCCTCCTTTTTCTCCTTCTACTTCATAAGTAAACCAAATAACTGTTGAGCTTGTGTTTATATCTGAAAATCAAACTAAATAAGCCTGAATAGTTTGAGTTCGACTGCAGAGATGTTTGTGTGAAACGTTACTCATCCGCCCTCAGAAAATAAGTAAACAAACAAACAAATATTTTCCATCAGGTGAACTGAGCTGCATCATCCTGGAAAAACTCACATCCTGATGTTTTTCTGCCTGAACTCCAGGACTGTCTGAATTCCAGGAATTCCAGGAATTCAGACAGTTGTTCTGCTGATCATGAAGCTGTTTCGTGTTTACATGTTTTTATCTGGGTTGGAGTTATTCTCATCGCTTCGTTTTACTGTACATCGCCATGACGATGCCGCAATGGCTTCTTATGCAGCTGAACGGTGAACAAACGATATGTAGAAAGAAAGAGAAACAGAAGGTCCTGAAAGTAGATGAAGAGCATTTTTATCTTTGGCAGACCATGAAGAAGCCGACATAAAAAAAGACCTTGGTACGTCAAACTGAGTCCCCAACAGTCTGCCAGCCCACCGCGATAAGGACGGCCCACCGCGATAAGGACGGTCCACCGCGATAAGGACGGTCCACCGCGATAAGGACGGTCCACCGCGATAAGGACGGCCCACCGCGATAAGGACGACCCACCGCGATAAGGACGGCCCACCGCGATAAGGACGGCCCACCGCGATAAGGACGACCCACCGCGATAAGGACGGCCCACCGCGATAAGGACGGCCCACCGCGATAAGGACGACCCACCGCGATAAGGACGGCCCACCGCGATAAGGACGGCCCACCGCGATAAGGACGGTCCACCGCGATAAGGACGGCCCACCGCGATAAGGACGGTCCACCGCGATAAGGACGGTCCACCGCGATAAGGACGGTCCACCGCGATAAGGACGGTCCACCGCGATAAGGACGACCCACCGCGATAAGGACGGCCCACCGCGATAAGGACGACCCACCGCGATAAGGACGACCCACCGCGATAAGGACGGCCCACCGCGATAAGGACGGCCCACCGCGATAAGGACGACCCACCGCGATAAGGACGGCCCACCGCGATAAGGACGGCCCACCGCGATAAGGACGGTCCACCGCGATAAGGACGGCCCACCGCGATAAGGACGGCCCACCGCGATAAGGACGGCCCACCGCGATAAGGACGGCCCAACGGCTGGGTCCGAAAGGACAGCCAGATTTCTTCTTGGGCCTCCACATCCCCACCGACATGGACCCCCCCGCCCCCCATGGAACAGACCTGTTGAAGGGGGTCAGACCGGACAGATCTACAGACTCTGGATGAAACAGTTTCCTCTCTGGTCGCCCGATGCCCCCCCCTGAAGAAAAACTGTGTATATCCCACCAGGGATGTTATATATCAATATAAATATGTCCACACAGTGGAAGTAGATGAACTTCATGATCCCAGTCTGGTGAGATCTTCCCCATCTTTCCACTTCACACACAGCTGACCACACGTCTTCTTCGTGGTTTACTCGCCATATGTGACCTGATACTCCTGGAAATAAAATATGAGGAGCTGATTTAATCTTTCCCATCAGTCTTTGAACCTGGATGTGGACGGACTCATGGATAATCATCAGTCTATCTGTAGATCGTCAGCAGGGACAGTTGGAGGAACGGGAACGGTGTTTCCTGACACAAACACCAGCACAGGTTACAGTCATAGATGATGACACGTGCAACTTGATCAGCTGCACGAGAAAACAGGGGGAAATGAAAATGCATGATTCCCTGACAGGGAAAACACCTTGCTTTCAGTTTTTTTTTTTTTTTTTATCTCTGACTGGCAGCTGATCTGTGATGGGATGTAAACGGTCTCCCTCTGCTGGTCAGTACAGGTATAACAGCATCTCATGATGAAGCGTCAGAGAAGTTAAGGATTTCTGAGGTCAGAAATATGTGTTGTTTTTTCCCCTTACTGCTCTGGAGGATTTTAATCATCTGATCCACCAAGAGAGTCGGAACCAGAGTGAATCCCAGCAGGAGAATATTACTGGGAAGCTTTGTGTTGCTCATCCCACAGCAGCATCATCCTGACAAGTTCTGCCTCATCGCTTGTTGTGAAGGCATCTGAGAAACCAGACTGGTTAAGTATCTCTCAACACCGACTGGATCTGTTAAACATCATCAGCCAAACACAAATTTACTTAATATTTACAACTAATTTAAATTTACTGACCAAAATGTGGTGATATTTCCACTTTTATTTATTTATTCATTCATTCATATTTCCAAATGACCTACTATAATACAGACATAATTAAATCAACAATTATGCCGTGCTGCAGGATGTTAAAGGAGCAAAAATATGCATTTCAGAAGAATCATGTCTCAATAACTTTTCATGTGAAAACCAGAACATTTAGAAGTCAGTTCATGTTCCAGACACTTCTTTTACTTTGGTTTTTATAGTTAACCGTCTTAATAAAGAACAGCCTGTTGTTCATGAAGGACTTAAACATGAAAAAGTTTAGAGAAAATCCAGGTAAGGTGATGAAATATTTAGCCACATTTTTACTTTATTTTACCTTTATTTAACCACAAAGGTCTATTAAAATGTAGTTCTCATCTGATGTAAGTAATACTTCTACATTAATATACTGATCATACGGTCCATTAACCAATGACATTGATCCAAAACACAAATGTATATAACTGTTAACGATGCACTTTAACTAAGAAAATAACTGATAGATAGATAGATAGATAGATAGATAGATAGATAGATAGATAGATAGATAAATAGATAGATAGATAGATAGATAGATAGAGCAGGACGTGATAATTTAACATATATAAAGAATAACACACACGAGGTTTATTCTTAAAAATGAAAAAGGTAACTGATTTTTTTAAATAACAAAGTTAGTGTGTGTTTGTTTGTTTGTTTGTGTGCCATCCCACATTCACATCCTGTAGGAACGTAAATTTCTTGGTAGTTTCCGGCGGAGCGCTTTGTTTGCGGACCTACAGGAAGTGTCCTCATGCAGCAGAAACGAGCAGCTTTTCTCTCCTCTGTCAGGAAAATTATCACATGAACTGGTTTGTTAGGAGAATCACATGAACTGGGTGAGAACAAACTGGTTTATTCCCATTAAAACGTCACTAAGATGGTTTCTCTGCAGAACTGAGTTAAAGTTTTACCGACAAGTTTTATCAGCTAAATGTTTCCAGGGTCAGTTTGGGCTTAAACATCTAAAATATTTAATTATTACATATTAATTAATTTATTTATGTTAATATTTCTGTCAGGTATCTGACGTGGCTTTTCTTTTATGGACTCAGATTCTGGTTCACAGAAACTAGGTCGCTTTTAAGACCTAAAACCTCACAGAAAGTTGGATTCTGTCTCTTCATGCTGAATTCTGCTTTATTAAACTTTTAATATAATATTTTATTTCCCACTTTTAGAGTTGGGAGTAGAGAGGAGCAGAAGAGTAAGCTGGAACATGTCCATGACTGCTGATCTGCACCTTTATGAGGCCGTTCTATTAACAGATAGTCTAGATCATACATGTCAAACTCAGGCCCGCGGGCCAACTTTGGTCCGCACTAAAATCATATCCGGTCCGCGAGATGATGTCCAATATGTCTTACTGGCCCACCAATCCATTACAGTGCCCTGTTCAAAGTTGGAAGAGATAACTTATTTTTGTTGTTGTTGGCCGTGATGGCCTGTAATGACAAGATTTAAATTACAATTAAAATGAATATATAGAGGCCTAGGGCTGGGCGATTAATCGATCTAATCGAATAATTCGAATTTGCTGTTTATGAAGATTTATTTTTATGAAAATCGGGAATTTTTTTGCCCCACCAGCACCTTTTGGGCTTCCGTAGCTTATAGTGATGTCAGACTCCCGCTGGTTTCCCACAGAAACACATAAACACAACATGGCAGTTAGAAACGTACAACAAGCGCCCCGTCTGCGTTTCCATTATATTTTTTTTTGCAAAATAAAAACAACATTTGTACGTTTCAACCAACAACAGTTGTGATTTGCGGGTGTTTCCGTTGAACAATGTTTAGCACATTAGCATCACGTTTCGTAATTGCGGTTAATGCAAAGTGGGAACGTAGCGTTATTTTCAGGTTTTCTACTTGCTGCGGAGAATTTGCTTCAGATTTTCGAAGCTTTTCTCCCTCATTTATTCCACACCATCTTTACCGGGAATTACCTGGTCACGACCCCCACGTCACGTCTGGAGACACGTAAACGCAAAAAAAGTGTTTCCATTACACTTTTGCAATATAGTTCTGTATTGAAATGTCTGAAAAACCACCTCTCGAGATCGTAAAAACTTTTATAGCAGCAGTTTTTATGGCGATGTTTAGTTTTTGCAAAGTTTCTAGGTGTGATGGAAACGCAGGGTTTTCAGTGTGGGAGGGGTCGCATGCCACAGGGGTCTGAAGCCAGATGCGGTCGATAGGCTCGTCTTTCTGCCAAAAATGTGTAAATTAAACAAAAAACAGCAAGAATGTAATAATACATGTGTGTTAGAAATGTAGCTTTAATCAACATTCAGGGATTTTTTTCAAATAGTATTTTGTATCAAAGAGGTCAATTTTCTTTGAACACACGTTAAGTGTAAAGAAACGTTCATTTTTTTTCCCTCATTGCCAACGTGGGAAATGTTATTTTTTTTATTTAATGTCAAAATACTCTAAAAGGAATCACTATTTTTCTTCCAAGAGGAGGCATTTTTATTTATTTGTTTATCAGTTTTTTATTTTAGAATAAAGTTACACAAGTGAAGGGAGGTCTATTCTTAAATGTATGATCAAAACTTAAAAACTATCTTACAGTGGAAACACAATAAATACAAACATGTTGTTTCTTATAATGTTTGCAGCGCCTGCATCTCTTTTTATAATCTAGTCTAACAGCTTGTTTAGTTGCTCTTTAAATTCAGGTAAACTTCTAGGCTGACTGCAATAAAAGCATTTTTGAAAAAGAATAATTTTTGACATTTGTGATTTTTTTTTTTTTTTACAGTAAAGGGAAAAAAAAAATCGATTAAAATCGGAATCGGATCTGTTTTTTAAAAAATGGGAGAGTTTATTTTTTGGCCATATTACCCAGTCCTATAGAGGCCTGATATTTATTTCAGTTTTTTAAGCGTTTTCTTTCTGAATAAAAAATGACTTTGGCCCTCTACTTTGCTCCTCTTTTTAATTTAGGCCCTCTTTGAATTTGAGTTTGACACCCCTGATCTAGTATTTACACGTACACTCAACATTTGGTTGAAATATTTATGGTTTAAAAATCAACTTTTAAATGAGTTATGAAAGTTATTTATTGTATCTTATTTTAATACTTAAAATCTTTATTTATTGAATAACTAGATTGTGTTGCCTTCCAACCAATCATTAACTTAATCATTATCTACCTTTTATTTCTTGGAACCAGTAGTGCTTAAACATTTCATTTCACGTACCAGCTCAGAACATTTCAGACTTTATGACTGATATTCACGTTTAACACCACAGACCTGCTATTTTCCATCAGGCAGCAGAGAGGTCAGCTCCAAATGGAAATATTATGTATTGTTTACAGGCAGCAGCAAAGGTTAACCCCTCGTGTTGTCATATTGTCTGACTGCAAGGGAAAGAATTTCTTATACTAACTAATAATTTCCAACTTTATAAACCATGTAAAAGTTAACCAGCTGGTTAATAAGTGATAAACTTTTACCAGTAAGCGTCTGGAAAGAGTCAACGTTGGCTCCAGTCTCAGATTTCACTGCAGTTCTTCTACGTTTAGTTTTTTTAAAAAGGAAATAAAACGGAGATGTGTTGCTGCAAACCGGAAATGTTATTTTTATGTTGACACTGTAAGTTTCTTCAAGGTACCACTAGAGGGAGCCCAAGCTTGACAACTGGGGTTTTAAACCAGAAAGGAGTAAATGTTGGATTTTATTACTGTACAAAGACAGTTAAGGTTATTTTAATTTCATTTAACAATAAAGATGTAAGCAGGTGATATTTAATGTGGTAATTTTGTCTGTTCGCTAGTAAATATACATCCCATTGAAAAGAAAGCATGAAGTTTTGTTTTCTGGTTTTATTTTGTTAATATTAATATAAAACAATGTTTTATCTGTTATTGCACATGTACAGATTCCTTTCATTGTGACTGTGTGGGGTTTATGTAAAGCTGGAGTAGGTAATGTCGGGGAGCTAGCAAGATGTGAATGTAGCATCCTGTCTTGACTCCTCACCCTGTCTTGGCTCCTCCTCATGTATTGACCCCTCCTCCTTGCATTGGCCCCTCCCCCTGTCCCCTGTATTGGCTCCTCCTCCTGCCTTGGCTCCTCCCCTGCCCTGACTCCTCCTCATGTACCGACTCCTCCCCCTGTCTTGGCTCCTCCTCATGTATTGACCCCTCCTCCTTGCATTGGCCCCTCCCCTGTCCCCTGTATTGGCTCCTCCTCCTGCCTTGGCTCCTCCCCTGCCCTGACTCCTCCTCATGTACCGACTCCTCCCCCTGTCTTGGCTCCTCCTCATGTATTGACACCTCCCCCTTGTCTTGGCTCCTCCCCCTCTGGTTTTGCTCCTCACATGTTCCGAGGCTTTTTTCTCACCTTTGCCAAGGAGGTTGTGTTTTTACCGGCGTTTATCTGTTTGTGTTCAAGAAAACTCAAAAAGTTATGGATGGACTTCTTTTAAATTTTCAGAACTTATTGGAAATGTGAAAAAGAAGAACTGATTTAATTTTGGTGGTGATCTGGATCACCGTTTGGATCCAGGAACTTTTTAAAGGCCTTGGCGGAGGTTTGCGCTCCGAGTGTTTTTCTAGTGCATAGTTGTTTCCACCAACGATTTTCTCTTTCTCGGCTGTTTAGCAGGAGGAGGCAAATAAACCGAGCCGGGTCAGGAAATCCTTCCTGCATTGCTCAGCCACGTTTGCCTTCCGAGTTTCTTCTTCACTACTTTGTATTTTCATGCTAACCTGCTGTTTATATGCAGGGTGTGGCTATCAGGTATGCGCTGCTGGAGGGGGAGGAGGAGAGCCGGGAGAAGAAGCTTACGACATATAAGAAATGAACAACTCCATTTTGGTCGGAACGTTTGGATTGGTCAGAGTTTTTACAGGTTTACAGTAAACTGAGGGGTCTAACTATATTTCTTATTGTTCATGGTTACAGAATGTATAGACTACTATCAGGACGAGGAACCGCTTCACCCAGAGGAACATGTCTCTGAACATTACCTACTAGAGCTTTAATACAGACGAGCTACAGAGCATGGGTTGGGGCTTGCTAGGTTGTAGCTATGAGCCGTCCAGCTCTGGCCCTCAAGCCCCACAATCCTTCAGGTTTTCAATGTTCCCCTGCTCCAACAAACTCAGTTTTATGAGTCATTGTGCAGAATGTCATCTGTTTGGTCCATTCAGTTTGAGTTTTGTGTGTAGGAGCAGGGAAACTTTGAAAACCGGCAGGATAGCAGTTTGAGGACTGACTTTGGTTTTATTTTATCAAGAATGAAAACTTTTAGTCTGATGTTTTATTTTTGTCATTTCTGACAGGTTTCATGATGGAGGGAAGCTCTAAAGGTGGTGCTGCCAGTGTGGCGAGCGTTGCCGCTCAGGTCCCTTTCCTTCACTTGTGCAACACTTTGGAGAAAATCCACAAGTCTAAACTCCGTCCAGATAAATCCAAGATCCTTGGGGATTTTATCGAGTCATGGCGGAAGTTTCACTCAGCTCTCCACAAAGACAACCCCAAAACTACGGACTCCTTCTATCCCGCAATGCGCCTCATCGTCCCGCCTTTTGAACGAGAGCGAATGGCATACGGCATCAAAGAGAGCATGCTAGCTAAACTCTACATTGACGTTTTAGGCCTTCCGAAAAGTGGCCCAGAGGCCAATAAGCTGCTGAACTACCGCACGCCGACAACATCCCAAGGAGAAGCAGGGGACTTCGCTGGCATGGCGTACTTTGTGCTGAAGAAACGATGCACCAGTCAAGGAAACCTCAGCATCAAAGAGGTGAACGACTTTCTGGACTCTGTCGCGATCAACAACGCCAGCAAAAAAAAGGATCTTGTGAGGAAGAGTCTGCTGCACCTCATCACCCAGAGCTCGGCTCTCGAGCAAAAGTGGCTCATCAGAATGATCCTGAAGGACATGAAGCTCGGCATCAGCAAGGAAACCGTTCTCCAGGTCTTCCATCCGGATGCCGCCGAGCTCTACAACGTCAACACCGACCTGAACAAGGTCTGCCAGCAGCTCCACAACCCCTCCGTGTCTCTCAGCGAGGTCTCCATTGGGCTTTTCTCGGCCTTTAAGCCGATGTTGGCAGCCGTTGCGAACATTCGCAACGTTGAGAAGCAAATGGGAAACAGCCCGTTTTACATCGAGACCAAGCTAGACGGGGAGCGCATTCAGCTCCACAAAGACGGGGACGTGTACAAATACTTCAGCCGGAACGCCTTTGAATACACGCAGCAGTTCGGTGGATCTCCGCTGGAAGGGTCGCTGACGCCGTACATCCACAACATTTTCAAAAGCAACGTCATCAGCTGCATTCTGGACGGCGAGATGATGGCGTACAACCCGACGGCGGAAACCTTCATGCAGAAAGGAAGCAAATTCGACATCAAGAGGCTGATGGACGACTCAGAGTTACAGACGTGCTTCTGCGTGTTCGACGTGCTGTTGGTCAACAACCAGAAGCTTGGAAAAGAGACGCTGAAGAAGCGCTACGAGATTCTTCAGACGGTTTTTACCCCAGTGAAGGGACGGATGTATCTGGTGCCGAAGGCTGAAGCCAGGACGATGCAGGAGGTGGTTAGGGCCCTCAACGACGCCATCGACAGCAGGGAGGAAGGCATCATGGTGAAGGACCCTTTGTCCATTTACAAACCTGACAAACGGGGGGAGGGTTGGTTGAAGATAAAACCAGAATACGTGGATGGCCTGATGGATGAACTCGACCTGCTGATCGTTGGGGGCTACTGGGGGAAAGGGAGACGAGGTGGGATGATGTCCCATTTTTTATGTGCTGTTGCCGAAGCTCCAAAGCCTGGCGAGAAGCCGTCAGTCTTCCACTCCCTCTGCCGCATCGGCTCAGGCTACACCATGAAAGAGCTGTATGACCTCGGCCTGAAGCTCGCCAAGCACTGGAAGGTCTATCGGAAGAACGACCCACCGGCCTCCATCCTGTGTGGAACGGAAAAACCCGAAGTCTACATCGAACCCTGCAACTCCGTCATCATCCAGGTGAAGGCGGCCGAGATCGTCGGGAGCGATATGTATAAAACCAACTGCACGCTGCGTTTCCCCAGGATCGAGAAGATCCGTGACGACAAGGAGTGGCACCAGTGCATGACTCTGGCCGACCTGGATCAGTTCCGCAGCAAGGCGTCCGGGAAACTGGCCTCGCGGCACCTTCGCATTGACGGCGACGAACCACAGAGGAAGAAACGGAAGCTGCCCGCCAAGCCGAAGAAGGTTGTCGGGATCATCGACCACTTCAAGCCCCAGGACCTGACCGGGGTTTCCAAGGAGACGGACATGTTTGAGGACGTGGAGTTCTGCATTCTGAATGGGACTGAAGATCAGCCCAAGTCAGAGCTGGAAAAGGGCGTGGCCAGGTATTCTAGTCGGATCATTATTGATCATTTATCAGTCCTATAATCCCGTTAACATTGAAGCAGTTGTGATTGATTCCCTTTATGCATCTGACACCGGGTCATCCCACATCAACAGGTTTCACTCATCAAATGTTGCGAGTTCTTCCTAGGTGCACCAAAGTGTCCATTTTAAATTTCACCATTCATAAAAGATGCATAAAATGTAAAAAATACTTCACAAATTACAACCATTTTAGTGTGATAGTCTCCCAAACTGATCATAATACGATAAATGTGACAGACTGGGTAAGTTGCTGTTCGAAAATGCAGAAAAATGTTGATTATCTGACAAATTAATTTCCATTTCTGATGCGATGGTCTTTATATTTTAGATCAGGGATCACCAATCCTGGTCCTCGAGGGCCGGTGTCCTGCAGGTTTTCCAAGTGTCCCAGCTGCAACACACCTGATTCAAATCAGTGTGTATTTAGCAAACATGAGTAGAACTCGTCTGAGTCTGAGACAGGAGTTTTGCAGCAGGGTCACTTGGAAAACCTGCAGGACACCGGCCCTCAACGACCAGGATTGATGATCTCTGTTTTAGATTAACGAACAAATAAACAAATTAATATAAGACACAGAAGTACGCTACAATGTTAAAATATTGACAATAGAGGTATATCAATACACCGGTGTACATCAATAATCAATCATGTGGTCATTGAGCCAATGACATCGAGCCAAAATGTAAACATGAAAAGATAAAATGGTTATAAACCATGCTTTTATTCTGAAAATGGTTGTATTTTGAGAATCATGGCACATTGATTTAATTTATTACTAGTCTGTCTTCATTATGAGAACAAATTTATTTAATTAAAATGAATTAATTTAAATATTCAGTTCAGAAATAAAAACTTTAATGATTTCTAGTTGCGTTTTGTGATTTTAATATGAAGAATGACAGATCAATTAGCTTTTACATCCTTTCATATCAATCAGAAAATTTAATAATGAATTTGAGATATTGACAAACACTAAATCTCTGTCCATTAAATTGATATTGTATTGATAAACTGGTGATTTCACAATGGAATATTATGGTGACAGTGTGGAGGATGATTTCCTTCAAGACAGAGTAAACTGGAAATGTCGACAAGAAAGTCAAAATGAGGAGAATAAAGTTGAAATGACAAGGGAAACAACAAAAACCTAAATAGAACATGAATAATAACACAGAAGCGGGACATCATCATGAACTCACCTTGAGGTGAAGACAGTGCACATCTGGTCATGGCGAGGTGAATGGTGCAGGACGCAACCGCTGGTCAGACGTCACAGGAAGCAGGATGTTTACACAAAAGGAGAACAAGAACAACATGGAGGAACAACTAACGGCAACAAAGTGGTGAAGCAGGACTGGAACCAGGCGGGACAGAGAACACAACGACACACAGCTGGACGGAATGAACCAAATGAAACCAGGTGAACGAAAGAACAGGAAGTGGGAAGCTGAACCAAACGCACAAGGAAGGAAAACTACAAAATAAAACAGGAAACCAGGAAAACGCATGATAGACTACGTAATCCCAGTTGTATCTGGCATCTGGGCGCCATCGACCTTTTTTACTTTGTCATTTTGTCTCTTTTCTCGTCATTTCAACTTTATTGTTGACATTTTGAGTTTATCTCTAAAGAAGGAAGGAGAAAAAAAAACATCCACCGGATTTTTTCTCCTCTGTGTGGCCGTTATACTCCGTCCTATGATTTACATCCCTAATAGAGGAATTTAAATATGCATAAGTAGTGAAATAATAAAAAAAATATACTTGAATAAAGCTGTGCATTACACAGTTTTAATGCACAAGGCGGAGTCTAGAACACGACGCGCAGCGTTGAGCATTAAAACGGTAAAGTAGGAGTTGGTTAATCCTCTTATACCATCATAGTCCCACACAGTAAACATTTTATAACAAATGTCTTCTTTGCTAAATAGACTGAAGTACAGGAAGTTTTTTATGTCCTAATGAAGGCGTAAAATATAAAGTTTAAATTAAACAGATTTTTTCATTCAGTCCCACCCGTAGTTAGATAAATCTGAAACCAAACCTTTATTTTCTTCATTGGGAACCGGTGCTATGTCCACAGCGCGGTATGTCCACGCCTCGGTATGTCCACGCCTCGGTATGTCCACGGCGCGGTATGTCCACGGCGCGGTATGTCCAAGGTGTGGTATGTCCATGCCTCGGTATGTCCACGCCACGGTATGTCCCCGCCACAATATGTCCATGGCGCGGTATGTCCCTGCCACAATATGTCCCCGCCACAATATGTCCATGGCGCGGTATGTCCACGCCACAATATGTCCACGCCGCGGTATGTCCCCGCCACAATATGTTCCCGTCACATTTGTCCACATTTGTCCACATTTTGGTATAGAAATTATCGCAAAAGTGTTATAGAAAAACATTCTTTGCATTTGTGTGTCCACGAACGTGACGTGGGGGTCGCGACAGGTTCATTTCCGGTGAAAATGGCGCGGTATGGAACAAATGGAATTTCAGAGTTTTAGAGAAGAAAAGCTTAGAAAAATTGTAGCAAATTCTTCACAGCAGGTAGAAAATCTCAAAATAACGCAATGTGGCTAATTTGCATAAGTTGCAATTCGTGTAAAATCTCGTCCGGCTGACAGAACTGAGGATTGTGTACGAAACACAGTTCAATGGAAACATCTGCAAATCACAACTGTTGTTTGACGAAACTTAGAAATATCGGTTTTATTTTGCGAAAAAATGTAACGGAAACGCCGCTACTGTAGCAGGTGCGAAAGCTTCGTACGGGATCTCAGCACACGGCGACGCAAATCGCAGTTGTACTCTGCTGAAGTTTTAGAAATATGGCTTTAATTCTGGAAAACACTGATGGAAGTGGGGCTGCTGAGATCTGCAGGTTTGCTGATCCAGATGTTGTCGCTGTAGCAGGTGCAGAAGCTTCGTGCATGGCGACGCCGTTGCAGGTAGAATCATCGAACCTCGCAGGTGTTCAGTAGGACCACACACGGCGTTGTAGAACACACTTTGTGACGCCTCTGTTTTGTGTCCACGTCCAGGTGTGGCGGGATCGTCGTTCAGAACCCCGGACGGGACACTTACTGTGTGATTGCCGGCGTGGAGAACATGCGCGTCAAGAATCTGGTTTCTTCTAACCAACACGACGTGGTTTGGGCCTCCTGGCTGCTGGAGTGTCTGAACCAGAAGGAAGTGGTGCCATGGCAACCTCGCCACATGATCCACATGTCCCCGCCCACCAGGGAGCACTTCGCCAAGGAGTATGACAGCTACGGCGACAGCTACTTCGTGGACACGGACGGGCAGCAGCTACGGGAGGTGTTCGGCCGCATCGGGAGCACGGAGGCGGCGGCCGTGAACGTGTCGCAGGTGGAGGAGCGTTACGGGTGGGACGACCTTCACACCAGCATGTTCAGACCCTTCACGGCTTACGTGGACATGTTCGCAGACATCGGAGACCCTAAGAGCGCCGCAGCCGCCACCTGCCTGAGCATCAGGGCGCTGGAGTTCCGCTACCATGGAGGGAGGGTGGTGCAGCGGCTGGAGGAAGGCGTTTCCCACGTCATCATCGAGGACGAGACCAGACTGCTGGATCTGAAGACGCTGAGGCGCCGCTTCGGGAAGAAGTTTAAGATCGTAAGAGACGCCTGGGTGACGGATTCAATCAAAGCAGGACACCTAATGGACGATACGGAGTACTTAGCTTAAACTAGGAAGGAGAATATTTTAATTAAACCACTAAGGAAGCTTTTTAAATGAATTTTAAAAACAATAATAATTATTAAAGATTATTGCTGGTTTTTAATCACAAGGCTGCTGTAAAAACTAAATGTGGATCAGTCGGGAAGAGTTAGACCAAACTAGGGACCCTGGAAATGGAGTCTACGTCCACAGAGACCATTTCAGGTGCATGAGCTGCAGTTTTTTATCATTTTGGTGTTTAATTCACATGGAAGCCAATAAATCATAGCTTAACTTGGGTTTTAGCTTGGGAGTGGAGCGAAGTGAAGCCTGGTTTCAGGACGAGGGGGGTGAAAGCTCTCGATGCGTTGGGAACCACTGACTCGGACGTGACGGCAGGAGCAGCAGAGTCCGTCTGAATCCTGACTGGAATAAATTAAACACTGGAAACGTTTTGTCTCACATCTGTGGTCGTCATGAAAAGATTTTACTGATTGTAAAAGCAAATAAAAAATCTGTTTTCAGTTCTGCTTCACTCAGTTTTTATTCAGTTATTTATGCCAACGTGTCATTTCTCAGACTCGCAACGTGACTTCGCAGTGATCTGTCTCCTCGGACCGTCGTGTGGAAAGCAAACTGGGATATAACCGAGTCATCAGCGTGCAAGTAGATTCCCTGCTCTGAAAATGGTGCAACGCAGACTTTTATATAACACGCACAGTCTTTTTTAAATAAGGCAAATATCACCGCTGGCACTGAATGAGCTGAAATACATTTACATGCCGTGTGCTTCCGGATGCACAACAAACCCCGACGTTCCTTTCTTTTAAATGTTTTATTTTGCTTCGTTCTTTTTCTTTTCGTGACTGCTGTTTGTTTTTCATTCCTTTCATTGTTCTGGCAGCCATATTCTGATGGTTCACCAACAACATGACACACTTCCCTACATCTGCTGCTGGTAACCTTGTTCTCAAGCTGCACACTTCGTCCACAACAGCCTTTCTGATACAAATCCGAATCCGAGTCCGTTTGATCGGAAATCCGCTTCCTTCGGGGAAATGTGAACGCTCCAAACAGATTCTGATTCAGACCAAAGAATCGACCCGGTCCACCTACAAATGCAGGTCTCAGCCTGTTTCAAGCGGACCAAATCCAGGAAGCAGACTACAAACCAGTCCCTGCCTGCATGTGGCGTAGCGTTGCATTGTGGGTAAATCCATAGCGATGGCGTTAAGGCTCCTCTGCCTCGTCTGGTGTTCATACTACGTCCATTGTTGCAGTGGATTTCTGCAGGATACTTGCATAAGACACAATAAAAACCCAAAACAGCCATAGTTTGGTCTCCATGTTTAACTGGCAGGTGGAGGAAACAGAGTTTTCTTCTTCACGCCGGTCTTGTCCTCTCTTCTGCTAAATACTAGTGCAGCGCCACCTCTGGTGGGAATGGGGAGATATTATTCTAATGGTTTGACTGGTTTGGCCAAAGAGCAGCGTGAACACGGTCTCGGTCCGCATGGATACACCCCCCTACAGCTGGACCCAGTCCCCAATCAGACCAAGTCCCCAATCGGACCGAGTCCCCAACCGGACCGAGTCTCCAATCGGACCGAGTCCCCAACCGGACCGAGTCTCCAATCGGACCGAGTCCCCAACCGGACCGAGTCTCCAACCGGACCGAGTCTCCAATCGGACAGAGTACCCAACCAGACCAGGTTCCCAACCAGACCGAATGCCCTATCGGACTGAGTCTTGCGAACTATTGGAACCAGAATCAGCTTTGCCATTGAGCTAGCGTCCCGACACAACAAAATGATTCCAGTACAACCCGTCCAAGAGTTCGATGAGACATACACGTGACATAAACAGGATCCGGCCGACTGAGGCAGCAGCAATGAAAGCAGCGTGTCTTTTTATGCAGAATGAGGAAAAGATGACACGAGGAAGGATGGGTGGGCGTTAAAGAAGTAACTCTACACTTTGCCTAAAGGGGGAAGGATAGAGATGCGACAAAAACACATTTCTAAAGAAAAAATTAAGACAGTTATAGCATAAGAGAACAGATGGGAGGGGGGGTGGGGTCTCCCAGACAGCCAAGCCAACCGGCGCGTCCATCCAACTCACTGTCTGGGAGTGGAGGAAGGGGCGAGGTCTGGAGAAGGCGGTGAAAGATAGGAGAGTGTGTCACAGCAAGTGTGTGTGTGTTCAGTGAGTCTGAACTATCCCCCAGTTCATCCCAGTCTGCCACCAGTTGATGTAAACGTGGCCTTAAGAGCTGAGTTTAGTTCCACAGGCCTGAGATGAGAGTGGGGGGGGGGGGCTGAGCGTCAGACATCATCACATTCCAGCAGACGTGATAACCAGCCTGCCAGGCCCGCAGGGATCCAGGTCCAGATAACAGCTTTGTTTCGGGTCAGGCTGAGCCTCGTTAGGAAGTCCTTAGTGGTCTCAGTCAGACTCCAAACATCCGGATCGGGTCAGTTTCCACCAAAACCGCTTCTCCATGATGTTTCCCACCCAGAGCTCCAGAACCGCACCCAGTCTGTCAGTTCAGGCCAGACTGGCGTCCAGTTGATAGTCCAGCTCTATCACCGCTGCTAGTAGCTCATCATCGTCTATCACAGATCTTCCAACTTAGCGACACACCAAGAAACCACACACACCAACCAGCTGAAACCAGTTGTCATAAATCCAGTAGTTCAGAAATCCTCCACAGACACATGACCTTCATCACGTGTCCAGCAGCGTGCTCTCCGTCAGGACCTGTGGGATGGCCTTCACCTGTTCTCCAGGTAGAAAAGATCTGATTGGTTACTCTGAGAGACCAGCTGACCAGATGCAGAAAGAGGCTCAGATGGACAGACGGACGACACGAAGCAGCAGGCAGAGTGGGAACGGAGGGAGAGAAGAAGCCTCTGTCCCAGTGTGAATGCACCCCCCCCCATTAGCGAAGTCTCAGAGTCTTCATGGATTCAAGTTTCAAATCAGAACGGAAAGAAACTCCAGGAAGAGGTCGGTAGGAGAGTCAGCGGTAAAGCTGGGTCCCCCCCGTAAAACCAGTCGGATGGACCCCTCCCAACAAAGATGTTGTCTTGTTCCTGCTAAATGTCAGCGGCGCGTCTCGGGACCGTCTGATACACACTGACCTTCATCACGGTGGCGTCCTGGGAGGGGGGGGGCTGCCTGCGGCGTCCTGGGCATTGTTGTGTAAAAATGCCACTTGGAAGACGTACCTGTTCCTAATCACACCGGCGGTGATGGCTCCTCCTGGGGGGGTTGTTTCCTCTCCACACTAATCAAACTGAGATGTTTCACTTTGTCCTGAAGAGGCTCAGAAAGGAGTCTTCATCACAAAGTCTTCATCACAGTCTTCATCACAAAGTCTTCATCACAGAGGGGCGAAGGCCCCGACTCGTCGCCCACGCCGTACTATTTCCAGGTGATGCTGAGTGACTGACAGGCTGTAATTACAGCCTCTACCTGCTCCCAGTTGGAATTCCCAACAAAGCCATATGACAGGACTTCCAGGAACGGAGGATTTCTTTCTGGTTTTCTACTGAGACCAGTAAGCTGCTGGAGACCTGGGACCATTAAACAGACTGGGAATGACTTTAAACAAATGGATGAGGAGCAAACAGACGCTCATCAGCTGAGAGGAAGGAAGGTTTACACCCAAAACCAGAACTTTCTGCTGACCGGGCATTTTCTTTCTCTTTTCCCTGCTTTGTCGATTAAAATGATCAAAAAAAGGAAAAAGTTGTGAACGAATCAGAATGTTTTGTTTGTGAACATGTTTCATGTGAGAGGTGTGCCCAGAGAAAAGATGCTCCGCAGGAGGAACTTTATGCTGACGTAATAAACAACAAAACGTCTACGCCTCAAGTTTGATGCAAAACTCCACAAACACGACGTTTCTAAAACAAAGATGGAGTGACGACGACGACATCGATGCTGCAGAAGGAGAGAAAAGAAGAGGCGCTACGGTCCTCCTGTTCCAGAGAGGACTTTTTTAGTCTAGGATCTGAAGCTGGGCCGCTTCAGGACGGACTTTACGATGCAACAACCTGAGGATCTGCTTCAGCAGCTAGCTGCTGTGAAAAGCAGTAGGACACGGTTGCCATGGTGATGCAACAACCGTCAACACGCCTTCTCTGATTGGTCGCTCATGTTTCTGTCGGATGCAAAAGTTAGGAAAAATCTACTCCAGTTGGAAAAATTAAAACTCAAAACGGCTGGACGGAGTTTCGTCATTGGTGTGAACGTTTCCGTTGTTTGTCGTTGATTCGATAAAAATATTATCCTGCGAATTATTAAAAATATATGTAAAATATTCAGAGTAGGTGTGTAAAGACCCGAAGCGTGGGGCCATGAAGCCCATGTTGGCAGAAGGACAGACAGTTTGTCTCTGATGCTCATTGTTGCAATTCTTTACTTGATGCAGAAAAAGGGGCGATACCGTCAGAAATTACAGGGGCAGCGTTGAGTTGTATAGCTGACACACAACCACAGAAGAAGAAGAGGAACAGGTTAAAGAGGACCATATACTGTATACGAAAGATGGACGGAGCCTCCGGCTGTTAAAAGTAAAGCCTATGCGGAAGTGCATAAAACTGCAGTTCCCCCTTCATCCACTAGGGGCTGCAAAACAGAGCAAATCCCCATAGACTCCCATGTTAAAAAGACCAACTTCACAGCAGAAATAAACATTTTTACAGCAGAAATAAACATGTTTACAGCAGAAATAATCATGTTTACAGCAAAAATAAACATGTTTACAGCAGAAATAAACATGTTTACAGCCTGGTACAAAAGTCCATTTTAGGTTTAATAGGTCAGGTTTACCTTCATGACAACTGTGGGGGGAGTGAATTTTTTTCTAACTCGCCCGTTTAAAAGTAATTTAATCTGGAAGTTCGGCATATTTAGGGGCGTGTCCTTTTGATTGACAGGTACCCGATCTCCCACTTCAAGTCAGAAGAACGTAGAACAACCGCAGTTTTTAGCCGGTTAACAACGTGACTTAGCTTTAGCCCGCTTACCTCCGTTAGCTGGTTAGCTCCTGTTATCTCCGGGTTAGCTCGGTTAGCTCTTAGCCACAGAAAGCTCGGAGTTCGCTCGATGCCAATCATCCACCATGACGCTCACAGCCCCCCTCTCAGCTCCACCTCTTTGCCCATATTTGTATTTTCCGGGCGAGACGACACGCATGACCATGTCAAGATGGTGATGGTAGGAACCACCCACCGAGCTTCAATTCAGCTCTTCAGAAACCTACGGGGGATGTCACGGAGGCTATGTCCATCTGTGCAAGTTTGAGATGAATCAACACATAGTTGTAAAATCTTCTCACCATGTCATGTGACTTCAAAAAAGTATAATAAGCTTTTGAACCACCTCATCATCAACCTCTATGATGAGGACAAACATGGGCATAAATGTTCCCTTGCCCGGATGCGGGTTGCCGGGGCCCCCCTCTGGAGCCAGGCCTGGGGGTGGGGTATGAGAGCGAGTGTCTGGTGGCCAGGCCTTTACCCATGGGGCCCAGTCGGGCTCAGCCTGAAAGGGTTACATGGGCCCCACCTCCCGTGGGCTCACCATCTGTGGAGGAGCCGTAGGGGTCGGGTGCAATGTGACCTGGGAGGCAGCAAGAGGTGGGGACCCTGGCGGTCCGATCCCCGGTGGACACCAGCAGTGAGGGATGCCGTCAAGCTGAAGAAGGAGTCCTATCGGGCCTTCTTGGCCTGTGGGACTCTGAAGGCAGCTGATGGGTACCGACAGGCTAAGCGGCATGCGGCTTCGGCTGTCACCAAGGCAAAAACTCGGGCATGGGAGGAGTTCGGCGAGGCCATGGAGAAAGACTTCCGGACGGCTTCGAGGAGATTCTGGTCCATCATCCGGTGACTCAGGAGGGGGAAGCAGTGCTCCATCAACACTGTGTACAGTGGAGATCGGGAGCTGCTGACCTCAACTCGGGACGTTGTGGGTTGGTGGAAGGAATACTTCGAAGACCTCCTCAATCCTACCAACATGTCTTCCGATGAGGAAGCAGAGCTGGCGGACTCAGGGGTGGACTCTCCTATCTCTGGGGCTGAAGTTGCTGAGGTGGTTAAAAAGCTCCTTGGCGGCAAGGCCCCGGGGGTGGATGAGATCCGCCCGGAGTTCCTTAAGGCTCTGGATGCTGTGGGGCTGTCCTGGCTGACACGTCTCTGCAGCATCGCGTGGACATCGGGAACAGTGCTGCTGGACTGGCAGACTGGAGTTGTGGTCCCCCTTTTTAAGAAGGGGGACCGGAGGGTGTGTTCCAATTACAGGGGAATCACACTCCTCAGCCTCCCTGGTAAGGTCTATTCAGGGCTCCTGGAGAGGAGGGTGCGCTGGATAGTCGATTCAGTTTTCGTCCTGGTCACGGAACAGTGGACCCGCTCTATACCCTCTTTGGGGTCCTGGAGGGGGCATGAGAATTTGCCCAACCAGTCTACATGTGTTTTGTGGACCTGGAGAAGGCATTCGACCGTGTCCCCCGGGGGCTCCTGTGGGGGGTACTCTGCAAGTATGGGGTACCGGACCCCCTTGTGCGAGCTATCCGGTCCCTGTACGACAGGTGTCAGAGCTTGGTCTACATTGCCGGTAGTAAGTCGGATTCGTTTCCGGTGAGGGTTGGACTCCGCCAAGGCTGCCCTTTATCACCGATTCTGTTCATAACTTATATGGACAGAATTTCTAGGCGCAGCCGAGGTGTTGAGGGGATCCGGCTTGGTGGCCTCAGGATTGGGTCTCTGCTTTTTGCAGATGACGTGGTCCTGTTGGCTTCATCTGGTCGTGATCTCCAGCTCTCACTTGAGAGCCGAGTGTGAAGCGGCTGGGATGAGAATCAGCACCTCCAAATCTGAGACCATGGTCCTCAGCCGGAATAGGGTGGATTGCCCTCTCCGGGTCGGCAGGCAGGTCCTTCCTCAAGTGGAGGAGTTTAAATATCTCAGGTTCTTGTTCACGAGTGAGGGAAGGATGGAGCGTGAGATCGACAGACGGATCGGTGCGGCGTCTGCAGTAATGCGGACTCTGTGCCGGTCTGTCGTGATGAAGAAGGAGCTGAGCCAGAAGGCGAAGCTCTCGATTTACCAGTCGATCTACGTTCCTACCCTTACTTATGGTTATGAGCTGTGGGCCGTGACCGAAAGAAGGAGATCTCGTATACAGGCGGCTGAAATGAGTTTCCTCCGCAGGGTGGCCGGGCTCTCCCTTAGAGATAGGGTGAGGAGCTCGGTCATCCGGGAGGAGATCAGAGTAGAGCCGCTGCTCCTCCGCATCGAGAGGAACCAGTTGAGGTGGCTCGGGCATCTGGTCAGGATGCCTCCTGGACCTCCCTGGTGAGGTGTGCCAGGCACGTCCCTCTGGGAGGAGACCCCGGGGAAGACCCAGGACACGCTGGAGGGATTATATCTCTCGGCTGGTCTGGGAACGTCTCGGGATCCCCCCCGCAGAGTTGGTAAATGTGGCTGGGGAGAGGGAAGTCTGGGCTTCCCTGCTTAGGCTGCTGCCCCCGCGACCCGATCCCGGATAAGAGATAAAGATGAAGTTGAAGAAGGATTTTTGTACCAGGCTGTAAACATGTTTATTCCTGCTGTAAACATGTTTATTCCTGCTGTAAACATGTTTATTCCTGCTGTAAACATGTTTATTTCTGCTGTGAAGTTGGTCTTTTTAACATGGGAGTCTATGGGGATTTGCTCTGTTTTGCAGCCCCTAGTGGATGAAGGGAGAACTGCAGTTTGTGGAACATTTAACCGCCACTTGGTCAAAATGCAGAAGTGAACTCTGCCCTCTAGTGGATGAACTGACTTGACAACATCTACCTACAAGGCAGCGCATCTGTGTTTATGCCATGTCGTCACCACTCTGCGTCACAATCCAGTCATGATCCCATTGAAACAAGCCGTTCTGAGATCCACACCAGTCCAGTTTAACTGCATCCAATCCTCCATCCTGAGGGTTCTGCTGCGGGAAAAATCCAGCAGAACCAGAACCAGGAAAGACTGCCACCTGTCTGGACCTGCTGGGGGTGGAGAGGAGGGAGGTCACCAGGCCAGGATACAAGCCCAGTGCATCATGGGACGGCACCAGCAGCACTGGCCGTAGATCAGCGTCACCAGACCTTACTGATTTATCAGGATCCGGTTCCTGTCTGATAAGAAGGATCTGATTCCCGAAACCGGACCGGAATCCGGTTCTGGTCCGATAAGAAAAGGATCTGCTTCCCTAAACCACACCAGGATCAGGTTCCAGTACGATAAGAACGATCTGCTTTCCAAAACCAGACCGGGATCTGGTTTTGGTACGATAAGAAGGATCTGCTTCTTAAAACTAGACCCAGAACCGGTTCCAGTATGATAAGAAGGATCTGCTTTCCAAAACTAAACCGGGATCTGGTCCTGGTACGATTTGAAAGGATCTGCTTCCCTAAACCAGACCAGGATCAGGTTCCGGTACAATTAGAAGGATCTGCTTCCCCACACCAGACCAGGATCAGGTTCCGGTACAATAAGAAGGATCTGCTTTCCAAAACCAGACCGGGATCTGGATTTGGTACGATAAGAAAGATCTGCTTTCCAAAACTAGACTGGGATCTGGTCCCAGTACGATTAGAAGGATCTGCTTCCCTAAACCAGACCAGGATGAGGTTCCGGTACAATAAGAACAATAAGAAGGATCTGCTTTCCGAAACCAGACTGGGATCTGGATTTGGTACGATAAGAAGGATCTGCTTCCCAAAACTAGACCCAGAACCGGTTCCAGTATGATAAGAAGGATCTGCTTTCCAAAACTAAACCGGGATCTGGTCCTGGTACGATTAGAAAGGATCTGCTTCCCTAAACCAGACCAGGATCAGGTTCCGGTACAATTAGAAGGATCTGCTTCCCCACACCAGACCAGGATCAGGTTCCGGTACAATAAGAACAATAAGAAGGATCTGCTTTCCGAAACCAGACTGGGATCTGGATTTGGTACGATAAGAAGGATCTGCTTCCCAAAACTAGACCCAGAACCGGTTCCAGTCCGATAAGAAGGATCTGCTTCCTGAAACCAGACCGGGATCCGGTTCGGGTCCGATAAGAAGGATCTGCTTCCTGAAACTAGACCGGGATCCGGTTCTGGTCCGATAAGAAGGATCTGCTTCCTGAAACCAGACCGGGATCCGGTTCGGGTCCGATAAGAAGGATCTGCTTCCTGAAACCAGACCGGGATCCGGTTCCGGTCCGATAAGAAGGATCTGCTTCCTGAAACCAGACCGGGATCCGGTTCGGGTCCGATAAGAAGGATCTGCTTCCTGAAACCAGACCGGGATCCGGTTCGGGTCCGATAAGAAGGATCTGCTTTCTGAAACCAGACCGGGATCCGGTTCGGGTCCGATAAGAAGGATCTGCTTCCTGAAACCAGACCGGGATCCAGTTCGGGTCCGATAAGAAGGATCTGCTTCCTGAAACCAGACCGGGATCCGGTTCGGGTCCGATAAGAAGGATCTGCTTCCTGAAACCAGACCGGGATCCGGTTCCGGTACAATAAGAACAATAAGAAGGATCTGCTTTCCGAAACCAGACTGGGATCTGGATTTGGTACGATAAGAAGGATCTGCTTACCAAAACTAGACCCAGAACCGGTTCCAGTCCGATAAGAAGGATCTGCTTCCTGAAACCAGACCGGGATCCGGTTCGGGTCCGATAAGAAGAATCTGCTTCCTGAAAACAGACCGGGATCCGGTTCGGGTCCGATAAGAAGGATCTGCTTCCTGAAACCAGACCGGGATCCGGTTCTGGTCCGATAAGAAGGATCTGCTTCCTGAAACCAGACCGGGATCCGGTTCGGGTCCGATAAGAAGGATCTGCTTCCTGAAACCAGACCGGGATCCGGTTCGGGTCCGATAAGAAGGATCTGCTTCCTGAAACCAGACCGGGATCCGGTTCGGGTCCGATAAGAAGGATCTGCTTCCTGAAACCAGACCGGGATCCGGTTCCGGTCTTCCTGAAACCAGACCGGGAACCGGTTCAGGTCCTCCTAAAACCAGACCGGGAACTGGTTCCGGTCCTCCTAAAACCAGACCGGGAACCGGTTCCGGTCCTCCTGAGACCAGACCAGGATCAGGTTCCGGATCTGGACTGTGATTAACTCAGGTGTTTTACTTCTTCTTCTCCTCTTTATGTATAAAGTCCGCGCATGTGCAGTAGGGCAGCAGCCTCACCGTGAAGCGGAACTTTCTGCTGCATCCTCTCCACAGACTCTTCATGGAGCCTCTCTGACTTGATGCGCCCTTGAGCGCGAGCCGCGGCGACTGCGGTGCGCGCGCATCACGTCAGAATTGAGGAAGTGTGGTCAGGTTCACGAGACCGAGGAGGAGGATACCGGATGTAAACCGGCGCGAGCTCCAAAATTAAACAAAGTGCATCAAGCAGGACTGTTTTTATTTCTCCTCTACCTTCCTGTGAAGAGAAGAGACTTTATTCTTGTTAGGAAATATTGATTTATGACGTCATAATATCGCAGAAATATTATAAATACCTTCCCCACATGTGACGTTTTACTTCTGCAGAAATCATGCTTCTTAAGATGGGCCAATGTTAAGAGGTGGTTTTTAGTATGAATTTATTTAATTCATACTAAAAGTTACTATCTATTAATTTTTTACTATCTAAAATTACTATCTATTTTATAAAAAATATGTGCTGGATATATATTCATGTTTTACATATACATATATATATACACACACACACACACACACATATACATATATATATATATATATATATATATATATATATATATATATATATATATATATATATATATATATATATATATATATGTCTGCAGGATGATTTATTAGAAGCTGCATTCACTGACACTCTGGACATCTGAAGTTTATCCAGGTAGAAGTCAGACTCTGGTCCTCCAGGCCAGGTGTTTGGGTTTTCCCTGCTGCAACGCACCTGACTCACATCAGCTTTAATGCCTTTGAGCCGGGTTCTGCCGGAGGTTTCCTTCCTGTTAAAAGGGAGTTTTTTCCTTCCCACTGTCGCCGTGTGCTTGCTCAGGATGGGAGATTGAGTTGGACTCAACTCAATCTGTTGGTTTCCTTATATAGGCTGTTATGAATTGGCTTTCATTATGTTTTCTTCTCTGTCTGTAAAGTGTCTTGAGATGGCATTGCCGTGATTTGACGCTATATAAATAAAGTTGAATTGAACTGAACCTCCAGGCTGCAGATTAAAGTCTGTTGCAGCGGGAAACACCGCAAGTATTTATGTTCTTCTAACTTTTTATTTTTACCCCGGATGGTTCCACTGCTCTGACTGAAGTAAAGCAGACCAAGGTCCACCAGGACCAGTTGGGGGACTATGAACAGGTCCACCAAGACCAGTTGGGGGACTATGAACAGGCCCACCAAAACCAGTTGGGCGATTATTAACACGTCCAGGACCAGTTGGGGGACTATGAACAGGTCTACCAGGACCAGTTGGGGGACTATGAACAGGTCCGCCAAGACCAGTTGGGGTATTATTAACAGGTCCAGGACCAGTTGGGGGATTATTAACAGGCCCACCAAGACCAGTTGGGGTATTATTAACAGGTCCAGGACCAGTTGGGGGATTATTAACAGGCCCACCAAAACCAGTTGGGCGATTATTAACAGGTCCAGGACCAGTTGGGGGACTATGAACAGGTCTACCAGGACCAGTTGGGGGACTATGAACAGGTCCAGGACTAGTTGGGGGATTATTAACAGATCCAGGACCAGTTTGGGGATTACTAAAAGGTCCAGGACCAGGTGGGGGACGATCAACAGGTCCAGGACCAGTTGGGGGGATATGCACAGGTCCAGGACCAGTTAAGGGAATATTAACAGGTCTACCAGGACCAGCTGGGGGACTATTAACAGGTCCAGGACCAGTTGGGGGACTATTAACAGGTCCAGGACTAGTTGGGGGATTATTAACAGATCAACCAGAACCAGTTGGGTGAAGATGAACAGGTCCAGGACCAGTTGGGGGACTATGGACAGGTCCAGAACCAGTTGGGGGATTATTAACAGGTCCAGGACCAGTTGGGGGATTATTAACAGGTCCAGGACCAGTTCGGGGATTATGAACAGGTCCAGGACCAGTTGGGGGACTATTAACAGGTCCAGGACCAGTTGGGGGATTATGAACAGGTCCAGGACCAGTTGGGGGACTATAAAAAGGTCCAAGACCAGTTCAGGGATTACTAACACATCCAGGACCAGTTGGGGGACTATGAACAGGTCCAGGACTAGTTGGGGGATTATTAACAGATCCAGGACCAGTTTGGGGATTACTAACAGGTCCAGGACCAGGTGGGGGACGATCAACAGGTCCAGGACCAGTTGGGGGGATATGCACAGGTCCAGGACCAGTTAAGGGGATATTAACTGGTCTACCAGGACCAGTTGGGGGACTATGAACAGGTCCACCAAGACCAGTTGGGAGATTATTAACAGGTCCAGGACCAGTTGGGGGATTATGAACAGGTCCAGGACCAGTTGGGGGATTATTAACTATTATTAACTATTAACAGGTCCAGGACCAGTTGGGGGACTATTAACAGGTCCAGGACCAATTGGGGGATTATTAACTATTATTAACTATTAACAGGTCCAGGACCAGTTGGGGGACTATTAACAGGTCTACCAAGACCAGTTGGGGGATTATTAACAGGTCAACCAGAACCAGTTGGGTGACGATGAACAGGTCCAGGACCAGTTGGGGGACTATGGACCGGTCCAGGACTAGTTGGGGGATTATTAACAGGTCTACCAAGACCAGTTGGGGGATTATTAACAGGTCCAGGACCAGTTGGGGGATTATGAACAGGTCCAGGACCAATTGGGGGACTATGAACAGGTCCAGGACCAGTTGGGGAACTATGAACAGGTCCAGGACTAGTTGGGGGATTATTAACAGGTCTACCAAGACCAGTTGGGGGATTATTAACAGGTCAACCAGAACCAGTTGGGTGACGATGAACAGGTCCAGGACCAGTTGGGGGAATATGGACAGGTCCAGAACCTTATTAACAGGTCCAGGACCAGTTGGGGGATTATTAACAGGTCCAGGACCAGTTCGGGGATTATGAACAGGTCCAGGACCAGTTAGGAGGATTATGAACAGGTCCAGGATCAGTTGGGGGACTATGAAAAGGTCCAGGACCAGTTGCGGGATTATTAAGAGGTCCAGGACCAGTTGGGAGATTATGAACAGGTCCAGGATCAGTTGCGGGACTATTAACAGGTCCAGGACCAGTTGGGGGACTATGAACAGGTCCAGGACCAGTTGGCGGACTATGAACAGGTCCACCAAGACCAGTTGGGAGATTATTAACAGGTCCAGGACCAGTTGGGGGATTATGAACAGGTCCAGGACCAATTGGGGGACTATGAACAGGTCCAGGACCAGTTGGGGAACTATGAACAGGTCCAGGAACTGTTGGGGGACAGAAAACTGGTCCAGGACCAGTTGGGGGAATATTAACAGGTCCACCAAGACCAGTTGGGAGATTATTAACAGGTCCAGGACCAGTTGGGGGATTATGAACAGGTCCAGGACCAGTTGGGGGATCACTAACAGGTCCAGGACCAGTTGGGGGACTATGAACAGGTCCAGGACCAGTTGGGGGATTACTAACAGGTCCACGACCAGTTGGGAGACTATGAACAGGTCCATGACCAGTTGGGGGATTATTAACAGGTCTACCAAGACCAGTTGGGGGATTATTAACAGATCAACCAGAACCAGTTGGGTGACGATGAACAGGTCCAGGACCAGTTGGGGGACTATGAACAGGTCCAGGGCCAGTTGGGGGATGATTAACTGGTCCACCAAGACCAGTTGGGGGAGGATGAACAGGTCCACCACAACCAGTTGGGGGATTATTCACAGGTCCAGGACTAGTTGGGGGATTATTAACAGGTCCAAGACTAGTTGCGGGATTATTAACAGGTCTACCAAGACCAGTTGCGGGATTATTAACAGGTACATGACCAGTTGGGGGATTATTAACAGGTCCAGGACCGGTTAGGGGGACTATGGACAGGTCCACCAGGACCAGTTGGGTGATTAATAACAGGTCTAGGACCAGTTGGGGGACTATGAACAAGTCCAGGACCAGTTGGGGGTTTACTAACAGGTCCAGGACCAGTTGGGGGACTATGGACAGGTCCACCAGGACCAGTTGGGTGATTAATAACAGGTCTAGGACCAGTTGGGGGACTATGAACAGGTCCAGGACCAGTTGGGGGACTATGAACAAGTCCAGGACCAGTTGGGGGATTATTAACAGGTCCAGGATCAGTTTTGCGATTATTAACAGGTCCAGGACCAGTTGGGGGACTATGAACTGGTCCAGGAACTGTTGGGGGACTATTAACAGGTCCAGGACCAGTTGGGGGATCATTAACAGGTCCAGGACCAGTTAGGGGGATTATTAACAGGTCCAGAACCAGTTCTGGGACGATGAACAGGTCCAGGACCAGTTAGGGGATTATTAACAGGTCCAGAACCAGTTGGGGCACTATGAACAGGTCCCGGACCAGTTGGGGGACTATCAACAGGTCCAGGACCAGTTGGGGGACTATGAACAGGTCCAGGACCAGTTAAGGGGGCTATGAACAGGTCCAGGACCAGTTAGGGGGACTATGAACAGGTCCAGGACCAGTTAGGGGGGCTATGAATAGGTCCAGGACCAGTTAGGGGACTATGAACAGGTCCAGGACCAGTTAGGGGGACTATGAACAGGTCCAGGACCAGTTAGTGGACTATGAACAGGTCCAGGACCAGTTGGGGGACTATGAACAGGTCCAGGACCAGTTAGGGGGACTATGAACAGGTCCAGGACCAGTTGGGGGGATTATGAACAGGTCCAGGACCAGTTAGGGGGACTATGAACAGGTCCAGGACCAGTTGGGGGGATTATGAACAGGTCCAGGACCAGTTAGGGGACTATGAACAGGTCCAGGACCAGTTAGGGGGACTATGAACAGGTCCAGGACCAGTTAGGGGGACTATGAACAGGTCCAGGACCAGTTAGGGGGACTATGAACAGGTCCAGGACCAGTTAGGGGACTATGAACAGGTCCAGGACCAGTTAGGGGGACTATGAACAGGTCCAGGACCAGTTAGGGGGACTATGAACAGGTCCAGGACCAGTTAGGGGGACTATGAACAGGTCCAGGACCAGTTAGGGGGACTATGAACAGGTCCAGGACCAGTTAGGGGGACTATGAAAAGGTCCAGGACCAGTTAGGGGGATTATGAACAGGTCCAGGACCAGTTGGGGGATTATTAACAGGTCCAGGACCAGCTGGGGGACTATGAACAGGTCCAGGACCAGTTGGGGGACTATTAACAGGTCCAGGACCAGTTGGGGGATTATTAACTATTATTAACTATTAACAGGTCCAGGACCAGTTGGGGGACTATTAACAGGTCTACCAAGACCAGTTGGGGGATTATTAACAGGTCAACCAGAACCAGTTGGGTGACGATGAACAGGTCCAGGACCAGCTGGGGGACTATGGACCGGTCCAGGACTAGTTGGGGGATTATTAACAGGTCTACCAAGACCAGTTGGGGGATTATTAACAGGTCCAGGACCAGTTGGGGGATTATGAACAGGTCCAGGACCAATTGGGGGACTATGAACAGGTCCAGGACCAGTTGGGGAACTATGAACAGGTCCAGGACTAGTTGGGGGATTATTAACAGGTCTACCAAGACCAGTTGGGGGATTATTAACAGGTCAACCAGAACCAGTTGGGTGACGATGAACAGGTCCAGGACCAGTTGGGGGAATATGGACAGGTCCAGAACCAGTTGGGGGATTATTAACAGGTCCAGGACCAGTTGGGGGATTATTAACAGGTCCAGGACCAGTTCGGGGATTATGAACAGGTCCAGGACCAGTTAGGAGGATTATGAACAGGTCCAGGATCAGTTGGGGGACTATGAAAAGGTCCAGGACCAGTTGCGGGATTATTAAGAGGTCCAGGACCAGTTGGGAGATTATGAACAGGTCCAGGATCAGTTGCGGGACTATTAACAGGTCCAGGACCAGTTGGGGGACTATGAACAGGTCCAGGACCAGTTGGCGGACTATGAACAGGTCCACCAAGACCAGTTGGGAGATTATTAACAGGTCCAGGACCAGTTGGGGGATTATGAACAGGTCCAGGACCAATTGGGGGACTATGAACAGGTCCAGGACCAGTTGGGGAACTATGAACAGGTCCAGGAACTGTTGGGGGACAGAAAACTGGTCCAGGACCAGTTGGGGGAATATTAACAGGTCCACCAAGACCAGTTGGGAGATTATTAACAGGTCCAGGACCCGTTGGGGGATTATGAACAGGTCCAGGACCAGTTGGGGGATCACTAACAGGTCCAGGACCAGTTGGGGGACTATGAACAGGTCCAGGACCAGTTGGGGGATCACTAACAGGTCCAGGACTAGTTGGGGGACTATTAACAGGTCTACCAAGACCAGTTGGGGGATTATTAACAGATCAACCAGAACCAGTTGGGTGACGATGAACAGGTCCAGGACCAGTTGGGGGACTATGAACAGGTCCAGGGCCAGTTGGGGGATGATTAACTGGTCCACCAAGACCAGTTGGGGGAGGATGAACAGGTCCACCACAACCAGTTGGGGGATTATGAACAGGTCCAGGACCAGTTGGGGGATTATGAACAGGTCCAGGACTAGTTGGGGGATTATTAACAGGTCCAAGACTAGTTGCGGGATTATTAACAGGTCTACCAAGACCAGTTGCGGGATTATTAACAGGTACATGACCAGTTGGGGGACTATGAACTGGTCCAGGAACTGTTGGGGGACTATTAACAGGTCCAGGACCAGTTGGGGGATCATTAACAGGTCCAGGACCAGTTAGGGGGATTATTAACAGGTCCAGAACCAGTTCTGGGACGATGAACAGGTCCAGGACCAGTTAGGGGATTATTAACAGGTCCAGGACCAGTTGGGGCACTATGAACAGGTCCCGGACCAGTTGGGGGACTATCAACAGGTTCAGGACCAGTTGGGGGACTATTAACAGGTCCAGGACCAGTTGCGGGATTATTAACAGGTCCAGGACCAGTTGGGTGACGATGAACAGGTCCAGGATCAGTTGGGGGACTATGAAAAGGTCCAGGACCAGTTGGGAGACTATGAACAGGTCCAGGACCAGTTTAGGGACTATGAACAGGTCCAGGACCAGTTCAGGGACTATGAATAGGTCCAGGACCAGTTCAGGGACTATGAATAGGTCCAGGACCAGTTTAGGGACTATGAACAGGTCCAGGACCAGTTCAGGGACTATGAATAGGTCCAGGACCAGTTGGGGGATTATTAACAGGTCCAGGACCAGCTGGGGGACTATGAACAGGTCCAGGACCAGTTAGGGGGGCTATGAATAGGTCCAGGACCAGTTAGGGGACTATGAACAGGTCCAGGACCAGTTAGGGGGACTATGAACAGGTCCAGGACCAGTTGGGGGACTATGAACAGGTCCAGGACCAGTTAGGGGGACTATGAACAGGTCCAGGACCAGTTGGGGGGATTATGAACAGGTCCAGGACCAGTTAGGGGGACTATGAACAGGTCCAGGACCAGTTAGTGGACTATGAACAGGTCCAGGACCAGTTGGGGGACTATGAACAGGTCCAGGACCAGTTAGGGGGACTATGAACAGGTCCAGGACCAGTTGGGGGGATTATGAACAGGTCCAGGACCAGTTAGGGGACTATGAACAGGTCCAGGACCAGTTAGGGGACTATGAACAGGTCCAGGACCAGTTAGGGGGACTATGAACAGGTCCAGGACCAGTTGGGGGGATTATGAACAGGTCCAGGACCAGTTGGGGGACTATGAACAGGTCCAGGACCAGTTAGGGGACTATGAACAGGTCCAGGACCAGTTAGGGGGACTATGAACAGGTCCAGGACCAGTTAGGGGGACTATGAACAGGTCCAGGACCAGTTAGGGGGACTATGAACAGGTCCAGGACCAGTTAGGGGGACTATGAACAGGTCCAGGACCAGTTAGGGGGACTATGAACAGCTCCAGGACCAGTTAGGGGGACTATGAACAGGTCCAGGACCAGTTAGGGGGACTATGAACAGGTCCAGGACCAGTTAGGGGGACTATGAACAGGTCCAGGACCAGTTAGGGGGACTATGAACAGCTCCAGGACCAGTTGGGGGATTATTAACAGGTCCAGGACCAGCTGGGGGACTATGAACAGGTCCAGGACCAGTTAGGGGGACTATGAACAGGTCCAGGACCAGCTGTAGGATTATTTTGAATCTCGGGACCGGAAGCTGCGCGTGCGTCGCGCCGCTTCACGCAGCTTCCTGCTAACTCGCAGCGTCTCCTGGCGAACATGGCGGCAACTTGAGCTCGGCAGCGCGAGGAAGACGGCGAGGGCTCGAGCAGAAAAGAGGTCTGTTCCAGGCTGCGGCCCCCCCGCCACACGCTGACACCCCCTCGCCATGGTGGAAGACGACCTCGCGCTTGTCCCTGCACGCCCGAGGCCGCGGGAGACGTCAGCGCGTCGCTGAGCGTTTCTGCAGACGGAGGCGAAGCTACGCAGAGGCGCGAGCGGCGCGGCGCGAGCTCTGGGCGGACGGGGAGGACAGCCATGGAGGATGCGGCCCGTGATTTCCCAGCCGGCTCGCGCTCACGTTGATGGGAATCTCCGCTGATCGCAGACCCGCCAGCCGACACCTGGGGGGGGACACCGCGACGCGCCCCCCACGTCCATGACTGTTGCGGCAGAGGAACCCCCACGGTGGAGTCGGCCGGTTCCCAAAATATGACCAGGGGTGCTGGGACGTGTTGGCAGCACGGAGATGAAACGTGGCTCGAGCCCCCCCGCGACAACCAGAAGCCATTCACCGACTCCGAGAGGGCGCAGAGATGGCGGCTGTCCTTGGCGTCCCTCCTGTTCTTCACCATCCTCCTCTCGGATCACCTGTGGTTCTGCGCCGAGGCCAAGCTGGCCCGGACCCGGGACAAGTTCGCGCCCCCCCACCCCCTGTCCCCCCACACCCCCCCAGCACACAGCAGCCTCAGAGGAAACCCACACGCTATTTTTCTAGGAAACTCTACCAAACACTTGTGGCGGCTGGAAACTTGCCACCAGGACAGTTTGTCTACAGACTGCTTCACGCTCGCGGACGCAGATGATCTGTGCACGAGCCTGTCCGGCCGAGCGGGGGCGCGCGCTGTAAATATGAGCGATTTGTACCTCTCCTTTTGTAACTCCTACTCTCTGCTGGATTTGTTTAACGGCTCCACCTGTCCGGACAATCTCAACTGCAGCCTGGACGTGCTCGCAGATGGCGACGCGACCAGGTGCAGCGCGTGCGTGCAGGCGTACCAGCGCTACGACCAGCACGCGCAGGAGAAGTACGAAGACTTTCAGCTCCTGACTCAGAAATACGAGCCGGGGGCTTATTCCGTGAGGACGTGCATGGAGCAGTGCAAGGTAGGCTGCAGGGGAGCGGGAGGGGGGACGGCAGGGCTTTGGGGGGGGGGGGGGGGGGGGGGGGGGGTGGCATCTGTTGATCTGGGCCCGGGTAGATGCCACTTCTGGTCCCGTCGCCATGGAAACGGGTGACAGATTGGAGGAGATCCCGGCTCCGGGCCTCATGTTCATTCATCTCCTCGTTGTGTTCAGGCCTCGTGCTGATGAGCGGAAACTACGGAGGCAGAAAGGTGCCAAAAATAAAATAAATAAATACTGTTGGATAATCAGGTGGATGTGGCGTTCATGCAACACAACTGGTAATAAATGCATTGAATCAACGGATCAATAACTACCTGAGTCTGTTATTGATGATTAGCTTGGCAAATAAACACTTAAAATACTTTCAGGACTGGAAAATAATCCATAAATCATCATTAAAACATATAATAAACTATATTATGTCTGTAAGTAAAATAAATCCATTGATAAGCGGTTAAATTAACTGATCAAATGAATTTATGTTGAAATATATAAAATACATAATTTCTTTTTTCTTGTAGGGATAGACAACACTCCAGACTTTAGTATCAATGTGACACAATAAATGCCGGGCAAGTATCGATGACATCGGTGATTTTTACTTGAAGTTTTAGTCATTTAATTATTTTTTTCTTTAATCAATTCTGCTTATCAACATATTTTTAAAAAAAAACAAATTTCTGTGAAAAGAAACTTTTTAATGATAAGTTTGGTGAGAACTGACAACTTAAAATAAAAGTTTTGTAAACAGTGTAACTAAATAAGTGTTTTCCTTTTGTCACACAGTTGTGAGAAAATTATTCTACTGGTTTCTGATCGCTTTACTAAAATAACTTTAGCTTTTCATTCTCTTCAAATGAAACCATGTACATCTACCTGCGGAGGGTTCACACACACAGCAGCTGCCGTAGTTGTGCCACCGTTTTTCCTACGGTGTCTGAGAATGGACAAAAAGCTCTGTGAGCCAGCAGTGCAGGCTTCGATTGGTCAATGCTGCAGCTTGTAGCTGAAAACGGCTCATGTTTGGAAGACTTTTGGCTACTAATGGCCACCGTATGTCTTAGCATGCCCGTCTTCAGTGCTAGATGTCAGTAATTCCCACACAGTACCTTTAAGCCGTCATATCAGCAGATCGTGACGTTTGATTGGTTAACCTGCTCGACATGTTGCTGTCAATCAATCCTGATTTAAAAATATTGAAATATATATAGATAAATGATAAAGATCTGTTGAACATGTGATGGATGCACTTGTTAGTTTCCATGATAGAAATAAAAATAAGAAAGAAAGACGTTGTTTGATTTTAGCCCCGCCCACCATTTCTGATTGGTGAGGTTGACAGATATGTATTTCATAATAAATTTAATATTTTATTTGTCAAATAAATATTCAGCATTTTTGCCATAATGAGAATTAGTGATTGCTGTATTTGCGCTTGTAATTTTGTCCCTTTTCTGCTTTCATACTGAAACCCTGCTCTCCATCTTTTCTCCTCATCCGGATGTGAAATCCATGCATGTGTAATAAGCCTTCCTCCTCGCGCCTCCTGCATCCATAAAGCTGCTGGAATCGCCTCCGCTTCACATCTAGAAGCAGCTTGATGGCTTTTGCAAACAACTCTTGTGTGCGCGCATGTGTGTGTGTGTGTGTGTGTGTGTGTGTGTGTGTGTGTGTGTGTGTGTGTGTGTGTGTGTGGCGGCAGTCCGCCAGGTGTTCATCGTGACCATTCTCCTCCATATCGAGAGCGTTTCATTAAAGTCAAGAGGAGGTTTCCCTGCCTAATGTGCTGGAAGTCTGTTTCCGCGCAGGCTTGTTTGCTCATTAGAAGCGCGCACGGAGCCCGGTTAGGCCTCAGCTCGCTGTTTGATCCTCGTGCACTGTTTACCAGCTCCTGACAGAGCACGCCAGGTTAAAAAAAAGAAAAAAAAAAAAAAAAGGGGATTTTTGATGCGGGAAATGCGGAAGAAACGCGGGAGCGGCGCCGCGCTCAGCACCGCGGACAGCGCCTGCCGCGCCGCCGCAAGCGGCAGGCGCTGTCCGCGGTGCTGAATGGCGCTCCATTCACAGAAGCTCTGGCCAATCCCAGATGGCCTCCATTGATGCTACAACTGCAGATAGAGGCGCGTGCACAGTAAACAACAAGAGTGGAAGCAGGCCTCCTGCTTTTACCAGTTTACTGTGTTTGTGACTCTCTGGAAGTTTTTCATAGTCGGCATAAACATGAACACAATAAGACCAAACCGAGGCACATTGGAGCATTTCTGATTTATTTTACACGACTTATTTTACATATTTCATGTTTTGTCAACTTTAATTAAATGATTTAAATACACCTATAATGTATTTTAGATCTGAATTAGGTTTAAAAGTAGATCGGAAGCAGCAAATTAGGGTTAAAATGTGTTTTAAGGTGTTAAAGTCTTCGGAAATTGTTGCTTTTTATTTTATTTTATTTTATATTTTATTTAAATTTTTTAAATTTTATTGAATAATTTTTAAAAATATTTTTATGTAAATTTTATATATTTATGTAAATATATTTATTGTTATACATTTATTTGACATTTAATTGTATTTTATTCCATTTTTCTTTTTACCCCTGAAAAAGATTTAAAAAAAAAAAAAGTTTATTTTTTACCTGATTAAAAATAAATTGGAGCATTAAAGGGTTTAAATGTGAGGAAGTAAGTCTGAGTCGACCCCCTGTGTCGCCCCTGTCCATCGAGCCAGACGGTTGGAAGTTTACTGGGGGGGGGTGTTCGGTCTGATCCGCTCTCTGGACGTGATGATTTGTTGTGGCGATAAGACGATGAAGGACCTGCTGAGGATCCAGATTTTACAGCAGCATCTGGGTTTTTTTTCCAGCAATGTTTTAACAAGGTGCAATGCAACGATGTGCACGTGCTACAATGTGCACGTTGCACACAGGACTCCTGCAGACGGAGTCCGCCGAGTCCTCATAGTTCTAATTTACTTCCATATTTTAAACCAAATAAAAGAAAATAATGTAGAATCGGAGAAGTTTGTAGATTCTTCAGACGAAGAACAACTCGCAGTTCTTTATCAGCTGATGCAGCGACGGTAGCCGCGGTGGGTCAAAAAGCTCCACGTTTGTTGCGTTCAGCTGCTGAATCGTGTTCATTCCCGGTTCTGACTGGAACCACTGGGTTTCCAGCTGGAGCTCTACTGGTCCACCTGCTGGAAACACAACTCCGACCTCTGCTGTCCAATAAGTCACACACACACCGACACACACGTGCAGCGACATCGGGCTGTCCTCCTCTGCTAAACGTTTACTGGGAAGCGTTACGAGCTGCGTTTACTGCAACAAAAAGCCACGTTTATCGCGACTTTGAGAGCTTCTGAAAGCAGGTAAACGTCTACTTCTGTAGCAACGCGGCTGCTGTGTTTTAGCTGGAATGCTAACTACGCTAACAAACCCCGATGGAAACTGTTAGCTTCAGGCTAATTCAGCTGCACAGCTAACTGAGCGTCTTCATGTAGAACTGTTCCTCATCTGCCTCCTTCTGGAGCTCCTGCCTCCTGGAGAAGATGAGCTGCATCTTCGTCCTCTTCCCTCACCGATGGTGGAAACATTCCCGTCCTGTCGGGGTCGGAAGCCTCTCGCTGATCTTCTCCGCCGCGCGATGGCGAAAAACACTTCTTCTTCCAGGTTTTTGTCCCTTAGCGGCGGCTGTAGTTTCAGGAAGACCGCCGCGGCGCTTCCTGTCGTCTGTATGAAGAGATTCTACATGAGAACGTGTCAGATCGGCGGAGGTCGTAGCGCAGCGGCCGCCGACCTCGCCGCCATCTCTCAGCCATCTTCCTCCCACCGGAGCGAGCTGAACTGCTGTTTTACTTGTCTGCAAACTCACCTCCTGGCATTTGCAGGGAAAACAATCATTTAGTGGCGCTGCTAATTCCTGTGAGTGACCGCTCTTCACCCTCCTGATTACAGGTTTCCTCCCTGCTGCTTCGGCTCATGACTCAAGCCGTAACGTGGAGCTAATGCCTTCAGACAGCAGTTTAACTGGAGCGTTGGCTCCGACAGGTGTGTGTTTTCTCTCAGACGGCTGAGCTGCTAGCCGTGACCACGTGAAGGAAAACGCCCGGCTTCTCCTGCACAGGAAGCTCTGCCGTGTCGCGGGAAGTCTGGTGGTCTGCAGGCGGGGCTCGATGCTCCTCACCGGGTCCCCCATCAGCACGGCGACCCGGCTGACGCTGCGAGCAGCTCATCGTTCATCATGATGCATCGCTGAGCTGGAACATGTCACTGATAAATAAATCAGCTTTAAACCACAGAAAAATAAAGAATATTTATTAATCTGGACATTATTTACTGAATTATTATTTATTATTTGGTCTGGAGAGAAAAACGATCATCCGGCTGAAAAGGCTTCAACCTGCTGTGATTCATGTTTCTGCTGCAGCCGTTAGAAACCCGAAGCGTCTTCGTCCAGTTCCCATCAAACATTCAACAAGCAGCTGCTTGTTCTGCTCCTCGCATCCCTCTGACACGTTTCATCACCTCATGGAACGTACTGGTGGGAGGTTCTCCTGTTCCACCATCAGGATGTGGTTCAGCGTGGTCCTGCTGGACCAGTTCTCCTGTTCCACCATCAGGATGTGGTTCAGCGTGGTCCTGCTGGACCAGTTCTCCTGTTCCACCATCAGGATGTGGTCCAGCGTGGTCCTGCTGGACCAGTTCTCCTGTTCCACCATCAGGATGTGGTCCAGCGTGGTCCTGCTGGACCAGTTCTCCTGTTCCACCATCAGGATGTGGTCCAGCGTGGTCCGGCTGGTCCAGTTCTCCTGTTCCACCATCAGGATGTGGTTCAGTGTGGTCCTGCTGGACCAGTTCTCCTGTTCCACCATCAGGATGTGGTTCAGCGTGGTCCTGCTGGACCAGTTCTCCTGTTCCACCATCAGGATGTGGTTCAGCGTGGTCCTGCTGGACCAGTTCTCCTGTTCCACCATCAGGATGTGGTTCAGCATGGTCCGGCTGGACCAGTTCTCCTGTTCCACCATCAGGATGTGGTTCAGCGTGGTCCTGCTGGACCAGTTCTCCTGTTCCACCATCAGGATGTGGTCCAGCGTGGTCCTGCTGGACCAGTTCTCCTGTTCCACCATCAGGATGTGGTCCAGCGTGGTCCGGCTGGTCCAGTTCTCCTGTTCCACCATCAGGATGTGGTCCAGCGTGGTCCGGCTGGTCCAGTTCTCCTGTTCCACCATCAGGATGTGGTCCAGCGTGGTCCGGCTGGTCCAGTTCTCCTGTTCCACCATCAGGATGTGGTCCAGCGTGGTCCGGCTGGTCCAGTTCTCCTGTTCCACCATCAGGATGTGGTCCAGCGTGGTCCTGCTGGACCAGTTCTCCTGTTCCACCATCAGGATGTGGTCCAGCGTGGTCCGGCTGGTCCAGTTCTCCTGTTCCACCATCAGGATGTGGTCCAGCGTGGTCCTGCTGGACCAGTTCTCCTGTTCCACCATCAGGATGTGGTCCAGCGTGGTCCTGCTGGACCAGTTCTCCTGTTCCACCATCAGGATGTGGTCCAGCGTGGTCCGGCTGGTCCAGTTCTCCTGTTCCACCATCAGGATGTGGTTCAGTGTGGTCCTGCTGGACCAGTTCTCCTGTTCCACCATCAGGATGTGGTCCAGCGTGGTCCGGCTGGACCAGTTCTCCTGTTCCACCATCAGGATGTGGTTCAGCGTGGTCCTGCTGGACCAGTTCTCCTGTTCCACCATCAGGATGTGGTTCAGCGTGGTCCTGCTGGACCAGTTCTCCTGTTCCACCATCAGGATGTGGTCCAGCGTGGTCCGGCTGGTCCAGTTCTCCTGTTCCACCATCAGGATGTGGTCCAGCGTGGTCCTGCTGGACCAGTTCTCCTGTTCCACCATCAGGATGTGGTCCAGCGTGGTCCGGCTGGTCCAGTTCTCCTGTTCCACCATCAGGATGTGGTTCAGCGTGGTCCGGCTGGACCAGTTCTCCTGTTCCACCATCAGGATGTGGTTCAGCATGGTCCTGCTGGACCAGTTCTCCTGTTCCACCATCAGGATGTGGTTCAGCGTGGTCCTGCTGGACCAGTTCTCCTGTTCCACCATCAGGATGTGGTCCAGCGTGGTCCGGCTGGTCCAGTTCTCCTGTTCCACCATCAGGATGTGGTCCAGCGTGGTCCGGCTGGTCCAGTTCTCCTGTTCCACCATCAGGATGTGGTCCAGCGTGGTCCGGCTGGTCCAGTTCTCCTGTTCCACCATCAGGATGTGGTCCAGCGTGGTCCTGCTGGACCAGTTCTCCTGTTCCACCATCAGGATGTGGTCCAGCGTGGTCCTGCTGGACCAGTTCTCCTGTTCCACCATCAGGATGTGGTCCAGCGTGGTCCGGCTGGTCCAGTTCTCCTGTTCCACCATCAGGATGTGGTCCATCGTGGTCCTGCTGGACCAGTTCTCCTGTTCCACCATCAGGATGTGGTCCAGCATGGTGGAAGGTCTTCCCTGAAAGAGACGTTGTCTGGATGGGAGCAGATGTTTCAGCATTGATGGAGCTTCCCAGATGTGGAAGCTGCCCACGCCATCGGCACTAATGCAACCCCATCCCATCAGAGATGCAGGCTGATAACAAGCTGGATGCTCCCTCTCCTCTTTAGTCTGCAGGACACGCCGTCCATGCTGTCCACAAACTATTCCACATCTTCATCCAGGTTTCCACTCAGAACATTTTAAATGAGCTTTGGTCCAGAGAAGACGGCGTGTTTCTGGATCCTCTTCACATATGACGGAGCTTTAACCTGCATGAACTGGGTTCACACTGGTTTCTGGAAGCTTCCTGAGTCCATGCACTGGTTTCCAGTAGAGAATCATGTTATAATGCAGAACATCACCAGCATCCAGCCTGGTCCCAGCATACAGAGATCCCTTCAGAGTTTCCAAATATTTCGGTGATAATCTACACTGTTGATCGTTGGATCTTTAAAGTCTGAGAAACATTTTTTTCTGAAATTGTTCCACAATATTTGTAACCAGTTTGTCTCAGACTGGTGAAGCTCGGTCCATCTTTCCACCTGAGAGACTCTGCCTCTCTGAAATGTTCTTTTCTACACGTTAATTCCTGTTACTGAGCTAAACAGCTGTCTTGTTCTCCTCCAGATGTTGCTTTTCCAGCCTTTTGTTGCTCCTGTTCCAGCTGTTTACAGACATGTTGCTGCATCAGAATAAAATCAGCTCATATTTCCCATGAAATGATGAAATATTTCAGTTTTATCATCTGATTTGTTGTTTATCTTTTGGGAATAAAATACGGCCTGATGAGGTTCATACTTTATCTGCCGGAATGAAGAAGATTCTTTTATGAAGAAATCCAGAAATAAAAACAGAAAATACAGATAATTTGTGAGCTTTCTCATGAAAAGGAAGGAGTGATTTGGTGGACCAGCAGTAGAAAGGATTTTCTCTTTTGAAGCCGTGATTTCCTTTTTATTGTTCCAGCGCTGAAATGAAGCAAACACTAAAAACATGAGTCTGACGGCAAGGAGACGATAAAAACCTGGTCCTCTTTGCACCGGAGTCCTTCTCATCTTGTACGTCTGCATTTCCAACCAGGATTTCTAAACGTTCTGCTCAGAGTTTTAAAGCAGCACCAGGGATCTTCTGGCCAGACTGGCTGGTTCATTTAGAGACCCACATCTTCATGGACCAGCAGCAGAACTTTAAAGTCCATCCCCTGACGGACCGGCAGGCACTGGAAAGACTCAGAACTGGACTGATGTGGTCCAGTTTCCTGGTCTTAGTGAGGACTGGAGCAGCAGAGTCCTGAATGAACTGCAGGTGTCTGATTTTCTAGGAAGACCCGTAAAACCCTGTTACAGTAGTCAGGTCGACGAAAGATGAAAGCCTGGACCAGGATTTCCAGGTCCTCCTGGGACATCAGATCTTTTATCCTTCGTGTATTCTCAAGTATTTTTCAAGTTTTTAGGTCCGAGTCCATCGCTAAACCCAGATTTCGGGTCTGGTTGGTGGTTTTTAGGTCCGAGTCCATCGCTGCACCCAGATTTCTGGTCTGGTTGGTGGTTTTTAGGTCCGAGTCCATCGCTAAACCCAGATTTTGGGTCTGGTTGGTGGTTTTTAGGTCCGAGTCCATCGCTGCACCCAGATTTCGGGTCTGGTTGGTGGTTTTTAGGTCCGAGTCCATCGCTACACCCAGATTTCTGGTCTGGTTGGTGGTTTTTAGGTCCGAGTCCATCGCTAAACCCAGATTTCTGGTCTGGTTGGTGGTTTTTAGCTCCGAGTCCATCGCTAAACCCAGATTTCTGGTCTGGTTGGTGGTTTTTAGGTCCGAGTCCATCGCTGCACCCAGATTTCGGGTCTGGTTGGTGGTCTTTAGGTCCGAGTCCATCGCTAAACCCAGATTTCTGGTCTGGTTGGTGGTTTTTAGGTCCGAGTCCATCGCTAAACCCAGATTTCTGGTCTGGTTGGTGGTTTTTAGGTCCGAGTCCATCGCTAAACCCAGATTTCTGGTCTGGTTGGTGGTTTTTAGGTCCGAGTCCATCGCTAAACCCAGATTTCTGGTCTGGTTGGTGGTTTTTAGCTCCGAGTCCATCGCTAAACCCAGATTTCTGGTCTGGTTGGTGGTTTTTAGGTCCGAGTCCATCGCTAAACCCAGATTTCTGGTCTGGTTGGTGGTTTTTAGGTCCGAGTCCATCGCTGCACCCAGATTTCTGGTCTGGTTGGTGGTTTTTAGGTCCGAGTCCATCGCTGCACCCAGATTTCGGGTCTGGTTGGTGGTTTTTAGGTCCGAGTCCATCGCTAAACCCAGATTTCGGGTCTGGTTGGTGGTTTTTAGCTCCGAGTCCATCGCTAAACCCAGATTTTGGGTCTGGTTGGTGGTTTTTAGGTCCGAGTCCATCGCTACACCCAGATGTCTGGTCTGGTTGGTGGTTTTTAGCTCCGAGTCCATCGCTAAACCCAGATTTCTGGTCTGGTTGGTGGTTTTTAGGTCCGAGTCCATCGCTGCACCCAGATTTCGGGTCTGGTTGGTGGTTTTTAGGTCCAAGTCCATCGCTAAACCCAGATTTCTGGTCTGGTTGGTGGTTTTTAGCTCCGAGTCCATCGCTAAACCCAGATTTTGGGTCTGGTTGGTGGTTTTTAGGTCCGAGTCCATCGCTACACCCAGATTTCTGGTCTGGTTGGTGGTTTTTAGGTCCGAGTCCATCGCTGCACCCAGATTTCGGGTCTGGTTGGTGGTTTTTAGGTCCGAGTCCATCGCTAAACCCAGATTTCTGGTCTGGTTGGTGGTTTTTAGCTCCGAGTCCATCGCTAAACCCAGATTTTGGGTCTGGTTGGTGGTTTTTAGGTCCGAGTCCATCGCTACACCCAGATTTCTGGTCTGGTTGGTGGTTTTTAGGTCCGAGTCCAGGAAGTTTCCAGTTATATGGACTGAACCTCTGTGGGGACTTCTAGTTGTCTCTCTTTTGCTCCAGAGACAGTGGCCTCAGTTTTGTTTAACTGAAGAACATTTAGTAACATCCAGTGATGAATCTTCTCAATGCAGTCACGAGGAGCCGGTAAGGTGCTCCCGTCTCCTAGTGACAATATTAATCTGCGTGTCATCTGCGTAACCATGGTAACTCATGTTGTTGCTCTGCATGGCCTGTGGCAATGGGAACATGTAGATGTTAAAGCAAAGAGGCCCGAGGATGGAACCTTGGGGAACACCACATGTTGATCTTGTCCGCATAGATGTACGATGTTTGTTACCAGAGGATTCCACTAAGGGGCACGTTTTATTGAGCTTGCAAACACGTAGCATTAATTTCTTAGAATGTGAAGAAAAGATGCTTCAAACAGACAGAAACTACCAGATAAAGACTGTTGAATGTCATTGTTTCAGTCAGACATGCTGTCAAGATCCGTAGCTAACTGTAACTGTTTGACCTGAGATAAACTGATGACTTCAGAGGAGGTTTATACTTTCCCTCAATAGAAAAATTCTTCTTATAAAAGAGCTGAAGAGGCTGGAAAAGGCCTAAAAGTGTGACAGAAAAGGCTCCAGGAATGATTTAAATCAGCTAGCTGTGCAGTGGCGACACTGTAGGAGAAAATGGTAGTTCACACAAGAATATGCTTCATTCATTCATTCATCATCCGATCTGCTCAGTCCGATGAAGGGTCGTGCAGAAGCTGGAGCCTATCCCAGCAGTCTTTGGACAGCTCGCCAGTCCATCGCAGGGCCATACAGAGACAAACAACCACTCACATTCACTCCTAGGGGTTAAGCATAGGTTAACCAGTTAACCTAACATGCATGTCTTTGGATGGTGGGAGGAAGCCGGAGAACCCAGAGAGAACCCACGGATACACGGGGAGAACATGCAGACTCCACACAGAAAGGCCACTGTTCGAGCGCCCCGCGAGCTGAAGATCGAACCAGCGACCTTCTTGCTGTGAGGCCACAGTGCTAACCACGACGCCACCGTGCAGCCCAGGAATATGTATTGTTTTTAAAATAATTCTCGTTGTATTAATCAAACAATGGTTGCATGTTTTACTTGTCTGCTTAAATGTCCCCGCATGAGGAAATAATATCTGTAGTTTGTCATAACAGTGAATCCTTTGACAAGAATAAAGAAGCGGCGGCGCAGGTGTCTGCTCCCCACTTCCTCCCTGCTAATTTCATTCATTTGGGGAACTGGAGAGCCACCTGCATGGCCAGGTAATCACAGAGTCTGTGGAGATGATGGGCTCCTAGGTCCCTGTAGCATGACTTCTCCTCACACTTTGAGTTTTGTTTATTTCTTTACACCCTTTCCAGCTTCTGCGCATTGTTCTGCTACCTCTAATCCTGCTTCTTCATTTCCTGCTACTACAATTCCTCTCCAGCGTATTCGCAGATCTGTCGCCTCCCTCCCACCCTTCAGGTCAAACTCAAAGTCTAATCTTAGCTGGTGTTGTGTTCGAGTGGAAAGGAGGACAGCGGCCGCTGCATCCTCCCTCTCTAGATCCTTGTCAACCGCACACATCTGCATTGATCTCAGCTCCTTTTGAGCCGGAGGGACAGGCTGCAGCCATAACCAAGAAGTTGATCCCTATTGATTTGCACTGAGCTCTCTGCATTCACTCGTCCTTCATTTGATAGTAGGCAGCTCTAAAATAGGGCAGCGGCAAGATCGTGTGACTATCTGAGCCTGTTTGACTGTGTTTGCATGGCCTGGGAGTAAGTATGTGTTTTTGAGGAATGGAGGCCAGAGCTTGATGTTGTCACTCATCTGTAGTCTCTTTTTCTGCAACGTGGCTGTGAAACCGTGCAGTAAATGGTGTGTAACAACAAGGATATCAGGTCTCAGATGGGAGGCCTTGAAAGAAAATGTAAACACAGATGGAGCGTTGCAAAATGTTGGAAAAAAAGCAGTTTTTTAATGCTAACCAGCACAAAGTTCAGGTTAAAGATCCAGTTCTGGAAAATTCCCATCCCACCGTGATGATGTTGTCAGAGCGCTGACCAAAGAGATGGGTGAGAAATCCTTTTCTCTGTTTGTTTGGTATGAAAAAAGAAGTTTCCTTCATGACATCGGGGGTCAGTGTGGTGCGTTTACATGCACAGCCCATTTCTGCTTCCTTGCATACGTTTCCAGTGTTGTTGTATTTCCACAAATTGTTGTTAAGTCAGTAACTAGTGGGCAGTGCTGAAAACCACAAAGTGTTAAATTAGCATTTAATCCTGCATGAAAACCGCATTTACTCTCCGTTTACGTACAAAACAGGGATGAGTTCTTTATGCTCCCTTATGTAAATGTAGATGTTTATTTCCGCTAGGAGTCAGTGCTGAGTTCAGCGTTACCTTTACATTACCTTACGTTTTGACCAAGCGGTAGCCTCTGGCAGTTAAAAGTGAAACCTGTGCGAAGTGCATAAAACTGCAGTTCCCCCTTCATCCACTAGGGGCTGCAAAACAGAACAAATCCCCATAAAAAGACCAACTTCGCAGCAGAAATAAACATGTTTACAGCAGGAATAAACATGTTTACAGCAGAAATAAACACGTTTACAGCAGAAATAAACGTGTTTACAGCAGGAATAAACATGTTTACAGCAGAAATAAACACGTTTACAGCAGAAATAAACATGTTTACAGCAGAAATAAACATGTTTACAGCAGGAATAAACATGTTTACAGCAGAAATAAACACGTTTACAGCAGAAATAAACATGTTTACAGCAGGAATAAACATGTTTACAGCAGAATTAAACATGTTTACAGCAGAAATAAACATGTTTACAGCAGAAATAAACATGTTTACAGCAGGAATAAACACGTTTACGGCAGGAATAAACATGTTTACAGCAGAAATAAACATGTTTACAGCAGAAATAAACATGTTTACAGCAGAAATAAACATGTTTACAGCAGGAATAAACACGTTTACGGCAGGAATAAACATGTTTACAGCAGAAATAAACATGTTTACAGCAGGAATAAACATGTTTACAGCAGGAATAACACGTTGACAGCAGGAATAAACATGTTTACAGCAGGAATAAACATGTTTACAGCAGGAATAACACGTTGACAGCAGGAATAAACATGTTTACAGCAGGAATAAACATGTTTACAGCCTGGTACAAAAACATTTTAGGTTTAATAGGTCAGGTTTACCTTCATGACAACTGTGGGGGGAGTGAATTTTTTTCTAACTCACGCATTTAAAAGTAATTTAATCTCAAAGTTCGTCATATTTAGGGGTGTGTCCTTTTGATTGACAGGTACTCGATCTTCCACTTCAAGTCAGAAGAACGTAGAACAACCGCGGTTTTTAACCGGTTAACAACGTGACTTAGCTTTAGCCCGCTTACCTCCGTTAGCTGGTTAGCTCCTGTTGTCTGCGGGTTAGCTCGGTTAGCTCTTAGCTACAGAAAGCTCGGAGTTCACTCAATGTCAATCATCCACCATGACGCTCACAGCCCCCCTCTCAGCTCCACCTCTTTGCCCATATTTGTATTTTCCGGGCGAGACAACGCGCATGCCCCTGCCAAGATGGTGATGGCAGGAACCGCCCACCGAGCTTCAATTCAGCTCTTCAGAAACCTACGGGTGACGTCACGGAGGCTCCGCCCATCTTTTTATATACAGTTTATGGTTTTGACACTGGTTAGGAGTGGGAATGCACTGCTATAAACTGGAAAACCGCAATACTCTCCTCAGCTTTTTGCATTGCAAACGGGTGCTTTCTGTATTTGTTCCTCGTCGCCTTGTCATTCGTAACTTATCTTTCCAAAAAACATTAGAATCATTAAGAATGTAGCTGGCATGGTGTTAAGCTGGAAATTTGAAAAAAATTTTCCATATTCATTGTCTTTAGTAAAAACTTTATCTCTTCCACTTATTCTACTTTTTACTGTCTTTCCCATCTGTAGATTTCAGCCAGACTGACACATTTATTTATATTTTAGAAGTCTGACACTTTAACTCAGCTTTGATAAGATCATGTAAAACATACCAGTGTGATATTGTGTTGATATTTTTTTTTAAATTAAAATGTATCAAATCATCAGATTAACAACAATGCTGTCTAATAAGTTTAGTCAAATCTATGAACAACAAGTGATTGTCATTTACATTGTCAAACTATGTGATTTGACATCGTTTAGGCAAAGCTAGCTGGTCTGAATGCTTAAAATGGGAAAAAATAGAATAGAAGTGTAAATGGCTACATTGAAACTGGTATCCACAAGTTGACTTCTTCTGTGGTGTCACCTTGTCGAAAGTTTGGATTGTCAGATGAAGACAATCCTCCTAATCTACACTGTAAATACTGTTTAGCTGTCAGCTAATGTTAGCATGCTAATGTGCTGTTAGCAGTCCACTTGTGACTTTTATCACAGTCCTTTTCTTCTATTTAATTTTTATCACTTCGGGACTTTCGGTAGCGTGAACAATCACTGGCTTTTTTTTCTTTTATTTCAGTGAAAGCTTGTTGACTTGTAGTAAATAGTAACTCACTATCAGTTAATTGTTCAGTAGCATGATCAATCACTTAAGCTCTTAGCTCACCGGATGGTAGCTAACTACTACTTAACACTAACTAGTTATTGTTTTTACAACAATATTAGCAATCCTTTTGGTCTGGCTCACACTTGTTGACTAGTAGTAAACAGTAACCAGAAATGAAGACTAGTTATTTTTTCAGTAGCATGAGCAGTTGCCAAAGCTATTCTTTTAACCTAGTGCATGCTAGCTGGCTACTAATAAAACAGTAACTCGGTCATCTTTCAACAATTACTTTAGCAATCCTTTTACCCAAGGTTACACTTGTTGACTAGTAGTAAACAGTAACTAGAAGTCACGACTAGTTAATTCTTAAGTTGCATGAACAGTTGCTTTAGCTATATATATATTTTATTTTTTTTAGCCTAGTGGATGCTAGCTGGCTACTAGTAAAACAGTAACTAGGTAATGTTTCAACAATTACTTTAGCAATCCCTTTAGTCTGGCTCACTTGTTGACTAGTAGTAAACAGTAACTAGAAGTGAAGACTAGTTAATTTTTCAGTAGAAAAACAGTTGCTTTAGCTTTTCTTTTAGCCTAGTGGATGCTAGCTGGCTACTTGTACACAGTAACTATCTGAAGGACATATGGGAGCATTTAGCAGCTAGAAACACATTTTGCTTAAAGGAAAATTAATATTTAATTTACATTTACTGAGAACCTCGAATGAACACTAATGCTGCTGTCATCTTTGCAAATTTCTGTGTTTGAAAGTTCATTATGAACCTCAGTGAGGAAAGTTTTGAATTATTCATGTTAGAATATACCTAGCGTTTGATCTTTCTGTTAAGTTTGTAGATTTTTTGTGTAGAATTCCAGTTATATCGCAGCACATTTATGTGAATCAGAAGATCAGATATCTGGACATGAGTCTGTCAGTGGATTTGATCCAGTTCTTTACATTTTCTTCATATTTAGGTGTAAAAAAGAAGTCAGACAAAAACCTTCCTCACCAGTGATGTTCTGGGAATTGCTCAGCAGTTGCCTCAGTTGCCCACATGTGATGTTTTTACTTAGAATTTGGCCAACAGAAATATTCTTTGTGTTGCTGTGTTTTTGTGTGTAAACATCAAACACGCAGTGAAAGTGGAAGTACATGCAGGTCCTGCTGCAGCTTTGATTTGCTCCCTTGCTCATCCCGCCGTATGTCCTACAAGACATAGAAACTCCCTCTCTCTCATCTCCAGATCTGATGCATTACTGTTCATGAAGTCGATCTCTCTGCATGAGTACATTGTCACTGCCTTAGTTAGTTTTTATTTATAGTTCATGTTAGCTGCCAGCGTGTGTTTTTGCATCATTCTCGCGGTGCGTCCTGTGCAGTGCATTGTGCTGCTCGCTGGGGCAGTTTTGGTGAGAGTTGTACAGCGATGGACTCTAGTGGGATTTGCGCCACTCAGCCTTCCTGCAGCAGCCGTGAGCTGACCTTGGAGATGGTTTTGTCTCCTCTGAGATGCGTGGCCCACTCCACAACAGCCCCATTTATGAATGGGCCGGTCCCTGAGCTGAATGCCAATGAGGCGGGAAGCTGCAGTGAACGGCTTTGCTTCCATATTGTTTTAACGGGAAAGCTCAGATCCGGTCTAAGAGGGAGGGGGCTGGAGGAGTGGAGCAACCAAAGCAAAAATAAAGGGGTTAATGTGGGTAGCCCCACGAATAGATCTAGTTTATACCTCAGTGGCATTTGAGCGATAGATGAGTCATCTCTCTGACATACAGTAATATTCTCAAACAAGGCTAGAGAGTAATAGTATGCTGGATGACAAGGGGGGGGGGGGGGGGGACTGTTTCAGTTGAAAAGGTTTCTGTGACACCATTGATACATCCCAGTTTCATTACAGCACCAGCTATAAAATGAACCATTCCACTGCCTCTCACCATCATGTACCCTTCATGGACCAGTATACACTCAGGTCATAGGTGTGAAAAGGAATTGCTATAAGTAAATAAATGAATAAATTAGAAGGTAAAGTACATGCTATACAGTAATGATGACATTTTTATTCATTTTCTCTTGCTGCAGCTGTTAAACAGCTGTCAATGATTTGAAACTGATAGTGGCGCTCCGGTTGCAAGGTCAGTAGTTTAACCAGGGAGACCCAAGCTTTCTTCAGCCCTGCTGCTTCCTTAAACTCTCATTGGGTGGGTTGGGGGTGTTCCCAGGCCAGCCGAGGGATTTACTCCCCCCAGCGTGTCCCAGGTCTTCCTCATGGCCTCCTTCCAGTAGAACATGCCCAAAAAACCCTCCCCAGACTAGCATATTGGAGTCACCCTGACCAGATGCCTGAGCCACCACATCTCTAAGGGAGAGTTGCCTTTCAAAACACTGCTCTTGTCTTTTGGTGAAATATATTATATGTATACATGTATGTAATATGAAATATATTATATATATATATATATATATATATATATATATATATATATATATATATATATATATATACATGTATATATACATGTATGTAAAATGAAATATATGTATACATGTATGTAATATGAAATATATTATATATATATATATACATGTATGTAAAATGAAATATATGTATAGATGTATGTAATATGACATATATTATATATATATGTATACATGTATGTAAAATGAAATATATATATACATGTATGTAAAATGAAATATATTATTTATATATACAGGCATGTAATATGTTCATTGCTTTTTTATGAGGCCTTAAAGAACTTTAGCTAATGCTAACTTTAGCTAATGCTAACTTTAGCTAATGCAGACTTTAGCTAATGCTAACTTTAGCTAATGCAGACTTTAGCTAATGCTAACTTTGCGATCCGGAACGCTGGAAACCATGACTCCGGGGTGCTTTCCTTCCAGATGCTCATCATGACCGTCGTGCTGCTGTGGTACGCCGACTCTGCGTGGCAGACGACACATTTCACCTGTTTGACACTTTGTTTAGCGGGAAATATCCCCAAACTGTGGAAACAGGTTGCGCCGCCGTCAGTTTCTTCTTCGTTGGTTAAACAAAGACGCTGCAGGACAACACTGCCCCCAGAACTTCCTGCGGTGCTTTCCGTCGTTTGCTTGGTGTTTAGAGTTCTTCTACTGTCTGAAAAGCCGTGGTTGGTAAACGGCGTTAAGTTACCTGGTGCAGCGTTTTATTAACAAAGCCGTTACGGCGTTTATAACGCAACGTGTCGACAAGGAAATTTCCCATTGATGAATTTTCACTGTTGACTTTGTCGACTTTGTCAATAAATCTTTGCAGGCGTGATGTTAAGTATAGTGAAAACCTTGTCAGTGTTATGATCCATTCTTCTGCTGGTCTGAAACCTTTTAAACCAGGAATCTCTGAAACTACTTCTGACGAGCCGACTTTTCAATGAGATGATGCTGCTTTAGGAAAACAACTCTGCTTTATGGGTAGTTTATTTCTAACCAGGATTTTCTTTGTTTTCAGGATGAAAAGTCCCAAAGTGGTTTTTTAGCTTCATACTTCATAATACTAGATGATAATATTTGGATACATAAAACACACTATGGTCTCTTCATTATCCACTATTGATTATTACTATTACTTGACCATTACCTGGTTGAGCAGGGGCAGATATGCTCCATCATATTTTCTTCTCCTTTTTTGAGAATAAAGTCTCTCTTGATGATTAATCATCATTTACTTTTGGTACTTTTATAAGTTTGGCCAATCCCAACCCCTAACATAATGCTATGTAGCTACCTTTCATAAGTCGCATTTCAGATGAGGTTCATGCACCAATCACTGTTCAGTGGAAACAACTTCAAATTGCAATTGTTTGTCGAAACTGAGAAAAGTTACTTTCAATTTGTAAAAAAAAATGTAATGGAAACACCGTTACTGATGCAACACCTAATGGCAGCTAACTGAGCTTCCATCTCACTTGCTGTCTCTTCTCTGAGCTCTCTCCAGTCAGGAAAAGTCAGTCTGATGTTGACTTGTCTTATTTCTTAGTCTATCCCTTTCGGTCCTTTTCCTCTCTTTCTCTAATGTCCTCTTGTGTTTCTCTGCTGAATCAACCACAGTGGGCGTTTAAAGCAGCTAACGTGCTAATATCAAGTTGCTAGCATGTGACGCTCAGGGTGGTGCTGAGTAGCGATGGCTCCTGGAATGTGCAAAATAAAAGCCTTTGTGCCATCAAAACATGTCGGAAATGTAGAGTTTTAAGGTCAGAAAGTAGCGCTTCTTTAACCCTCTGAGGTTGATGGACATGCTGAAGCGTCTGAATCGCACAATGTATTCAAGATGATGTAGCAGAATGACGCGGCAAAGCAGCAAGTCTCTGTTTCACCGTCTGTCAAAAGAGCAGACGTCAAACCATAAAACAGTTTTAAAATTGTGTTGTTAAACCAGTAAAACCAGTTATGATGAAAAAAAAATATACAGCATAGTTTTTCCTTGTACATTGCCATCACATTTGATGCAGGAAGAAACAAAGAATCTTAAGGAAAGTACTCGCATGCACAGAAAAAAACAACAAAACATCTAATTTCCAGCTATTGAAAAAATGCACCGTATTAACCAGTTAAAAGATGATGCATGATGCATTCACTTACATAAGTGGAAGAAAAGTTGTTAAAGAGACCAAAATCCACAAAAAGCAGATTGCAGCGCTGCTTCCTGGTGGACAGGAGGACTGACACACCATGGAAAGGTCCAACCTGTGATGTCCTCCCTGTCCTTTAGTGGACAGGAAATGTTTATGTACTGGAACCATAGACTGTATATAAAAGATGGGCGGAGCCTCCGTGATGTCACCCGTAGGTTTCCCGTAGGTTTGAAGCTCGGTGGGCGGTTCCTGCCATCACCATCTTGGCAGGGGCATGCGCGTTGTCTCGCCCGGAAAATACAAATATGGGCAAAGAGGTGGAGCTGAGAGGGGGGCTGTGAACGTCATGGTGGATGATTGACATCGAGCGAACTCGGAGCTTTCTGTAGCTAAGAGCTAACCGAGCTAACCCGGAGATAACAGGAGCTAACCAGCTAACGGAGGTAAGCGGGCTAAAGCTAAGTCACGTTGTGACACACCCCTAAATATGCAGAATTTTCTTGATTAAATTACTTTTAAACGGGCGAGTTAGAGAAAAGTTCACTCCCCCCACAGTTGTCATGAAGGTAAACCTGACCTATTAAACCTAAAATGGATTTTTGAACCAGGCTGTTTATTTCCGCTGTAAACATGTTTATTTCTGCTGAAAACGTGTTTATTCCTGCTGTAAACATGTTTATTCCTGCTGTAAACATGTTTATTTCTGCTGTAAACATGTTTATTTCTGCTGTAAACATGTTTATTTCAGGTGTAAACTTGTTTATTTCTGCTGTAAACATGTTTATTTCTGCTGTAAACATGTTTATTTCTGCTGTGAAGTTGGTCTTTTTAACATGGGAGTCTATGGGGATTTGCTGTTTTGCAGCCCCTAGTGGATGAAGGGGGAACTGCAGCTTTATGCAGTTCTGCATCGGCTTCACTTTTAACCACTGGAGGCTCCATCTATCTTTCATATATGGTCTATGAGTGGAACAAATAATTAATGTGGCATCTTATGGTGAAACTGGTTGTAAATTGTAAAAAAAAAAACCTGCAGAAGATGTTGTTGCATATTTATGTACATAGTTGTTTCTAACTTTTTTTTTTTTAATAAACCCAATAACTTTGTCTTTAAGTTTTTTAATTAACTATTAATAGTCACATTCTAAGGTATAGAAATGGTTCATTAAACATGTTTACGACTCTGATTTGATGTTTTTTTGTGATATTAGGTCAGCTGTTAATAGTTTGTGGTGTACCATGCTGGATATCTGGCTGCTCATTCTGGACAGATTTTTATGAAAATCACACCAGGATTAAAAACAGAAACCAGAGCGGGTAAATTGATCGTTGGTTTGTTGTTTGTTTACGCTGCAAAGCTGTTTTGGATCGAGGCTTATAAACGTGGGTTTTTTTCTTCTTTTTTCTTGATTTCATTTCGGGGAATACCGCCCCCTAGTGAGCAGTTGTTGTAACTGCATAAAGTTGTCCAGGTGGTTCGGAACCCTTCAGTAACATGCGGTGTGAAAACAAACGAAACACCTCAGGCGTGCAATTGTCTCAGAACTGTTCTGTTTCCTTACATAAATGGGAACGTCCATTTCTGTTGTTGTCATACATCGCCACTCTCATACTTCTTATACTTCTCATACTTATACTTCTTATACTTCTCATACTTCTCATACTTCTTATACTTCTTATACTTCTCATACTTATATTTCTGATACTTCTTATACTTCTTATACTTATACTTCTCATACTTATACTTCTTATACTTCTCATACCTCTCATACTTCTTATACTTCTTATACTTCTCATACTCCTTATACTTCTCATACTTATACTTGTTATACTTCTCATACTTATACTTCTTATACCTCTTATACTTCTCATACTTCTTATACTTCTCATACTTCTTATACTTCTCATACTTATACTTCTTACACTTCTTATACTTCTCATACTTCTCATACTTATACTTCTCATACTTCTCAGACTTCTTATACTTCTCATACTCCTTATACTTCTCATACTTATACTTGTTATACTTCTCATACTTATACTTCTTATACCTCTTATACTTCTCATACTTCTTATACTTCTCATACTTCTTATACTTCTCATACTTATACTTCTTACACTTCTTATACTTCTCATACTTCTCATACTTATACTTCTCATACTTCTCATACTTCTTATACTTCTCATATTTATACTTCTTATACTTCTCATACTTCTTATACTTCTCATACTTATATTTTTATACTTCTCATACTTCTCATACTTCTTATACATCTTATACTTCTCATACTCATACTTCTCATACTTCTCATTTTTCTTACACTTCTTATACTTCTCATACTTCTCATACTTATACTTCTTATACTTCTCATACTTCTTATACTTCTCATACTTATACTTTTTATACTTATCATACTTCTCATACTTCTTATACATCTTATACTTCTCATACTTATACTTCTCATACTTCTCATTTTTCTTACACTTCTTATACTTCTCATACTTCTCATACTTATACTTCTTATACTTCTCATACTTATACTTCTCATATTTTTTATACTTCTTATACTTCTCATACTTCTTATACTTCTCATACTTCTTATACTTCTCACACTTGTACTTCTCAAACTTCTCATACTTCTTATACTCCTCATACTTATACTTCTCATACTTATACTTTTTATACTTCTCATACTTCTTATACTTCTTATACTTCTTATACTTCTCATACTTATACTTTTTATGCTTCTCATACTTCTCATTTTTCTTACACTTCTTATACTTCTCATACTTATACTTCTTATACTTCTCATACTTCTTATACTTCTCATACTTATACTTCTCATACTTCTCATACTTCTTATACTTCTCATACTTCTTATACTTCTTATACTTCTCATACTTCTCATACTTATACTTCTCATACTTCTTATACTTCTCATACTTATATTTCTGATACTTCTTATACTTCTCATACTTATACTTCTCATACTTATACTTCTTATGCTTCTCATACCTCTCGTACTTCTTATACTTCTCATACTTCTCATACTTCTTATACTTCTCATACTTCTCATACTTCTTATACTTCTTATACTTCTCATACTTCTTATACTTCTCATACTTATACTTTTTATACTTCTCATACTTCTCATACTTCTCATACTTCTTATACATCTTATACTTCTCATACTTGTACTTCTCATACTTCTCATTTTTCTTACACTTCTTATACTTCTCATACTTCTCATACTTATACTTCTTATACTTCTCATACTTCTTATACTTCTTATACTTCTCATACCTCTCGTACTTCTTATACTTCTCATACTTCTTATACTTCTCATACTTCTCATACTTCTTATACTTCTTATACTTCTCATACTTCTTATACTTCTCATACTTATACTTTTTATACTTCTCATACTTCTTATACATCTTATACTTCTCATACTTATACTTCTTATACTTCTCATACTTCTTATACTTCACATACTTATACTTCTCATACTTCTGATACTTCTTATACTTCTCATATTTCTGATACTTCTTATACTTCTCATACTTCTTATACTTCTTATACTTCTCATACTTATACTTCTCATACTTCTCATATTATACTTCTTATACTTCTCATACTTATACTTCTTATACTTCTCATACTTCTTATACTTCTCATACTTATACTTCTCATACTTCTTGTACTTCTCATACTTCTTATACTTCTCATACTTATACTTCTCATACTTCTCATTTTTTTTTATACTTCTTATACTTCTCATACTTCTAGTACTTCTTATACTTCTTATACTTCTCATACTTATACTTATCACACTTCTTGTACTTCTCAAACTTCTCATACTTCTTATACTTCTCATACTTCTCATACTTCTTATACTTCTCATACTTCTTATACTTCTCATACTTCTTGTACTTCTCATACTTCTTATAATTCTTCTACTTATACTTCGCATACTTCTTATACTTCTCAAACTTCTCATACTTCTTGTACTTCTCATACTTCTTATACTTCTCATACTTATACTTCTCATACTTCTCATTTTTTTATACTTCTTATACTTCTCATACTTCTAGTACTTCTTATACTTCTTATACTTCTCATACTTATACTTATCACACTTCTTGTACTTCTCAAACTTCTCATACTTCTTATACTTCTCATACTTCTCATACTTCTTATACTTCTCATACTTCTTATACTTCTCATACTTCTTATACTTCTCATACTTTATATACTTCTTATACTTCGCATACGTCTTATACTTCTCATACTCACTTCTTATACTTCTCATACTTATATTTCTGATACTTCTTATACTTCTCATACTTCTTATACTTCGTATACTTCTCATACTTCTTATACTTCTCATACTTAGCCTTTTTATACTTCTCATACTTCTTATACTTCTCATACTTCTTATAATTCTTCTACTTATACTTCTCATACTTCTTATACTTCTTATACTTCTCATACTTCTCATACTTATGCTTCTCATACTTCTTATACTTCTAATACTTATATTTCTGATACTTCTTATACTTCTTATACTTCTCATACCTCTCGTACTTCTTATACTTGTCATACTTCTCATACTTCTTATACTTCTCATACTTCTTATACTTCTCATACTTCTTATAATTCTTCTACTTATACTTCGCATACTTCTTATACTTCTTATACTTCTCATACTTCTCATACTTATACTTCTCATACTTCTTATACTTCTCATACTTATATTTCTGATACTTCTTATACTTCTTATACTTCTCATACCTCTCGTACTTCTTATACTTGTCATACTTCTCATACTTCTTATACTTCTCATACTTCTTATACTTCTCATACTTCTTATACTTCTCATACTTATACTTTTTATACTTCTCATACTTCTCATACTTCTTATACATCTTATACTTCTCATACTTATACTTCTCATACTTCTTATACTTCTCATACTTCTTATACTTCTTATACTTCTCATACTTCTTATACTTCTCATAATTATACTTTTTATACTTCTCATACTTCTCATACATCTTATACATCTTATACTTCTCATACTTATACTTCTCATACTTCTCATTTTTCTTAAACTTCTTATACTTCTCATACTTCTCATACTTATACTTCTTATACTTCTCATACTTCTTATACTTCACATACTTATACTTCTCATACTTCTCATATTTTTTATACTTCTTATACTTCTCATACTTCTCATACTTCTTATACTTCTCATACTTCTTATACTTCTTATACTTCTCATACTTCTTATACTTATCATACTTATACTTCTTATACTTCTCATACTTCTCATACTTCTTATACTTCTTATATTTCTCATACTTCTTATACTTCTCATACTTATACTTTTTATACTTCTCATACTTTTACTTCTTATACTTCTTATACTTCTCATACTTCTCATACTTCTTATACATCTTATAATTCACAAACTTTTTAAACTTCTCATACTTATACTTCTTATACTTCTCATACTTATACTTCTAATACTTCTCATACTTATACTTCTTATACTTCTCATACTTCTTATGCTTCTTATACTTGTCATACTTTTTTTACTTCTCATACTTCTTATACTTCTCATATTTCTTATACTTCTTATACTTCTAATACTTCTTATACTTCTCATACTTATACTTCTCATACTTCTCATATTATACTTCTTATACTTCTCATACTTCTCATACTTATACTTCTTATACTTCTCATACTTCTTATACTTCTCATACTTATACTTCTCATACTTCTCATACTTTTACTTCCTATACTTCTTATACTTCTCATACTTCTCATACTTCTTATACATCTTATAATTCACAAACTTTTTAAACTTCTCATACTTCTTATACTTCTCATACTTATACTTCTTATACTTCTCATACATCTTATACTTCTCATACTTATACTTCTCATACTTCTTATACTTCTCATACTTCTTATACTTCTTATACTTCTCATACTTCTTATACTTCTCATAATTATACTTTTTATACTTCTCATACTTCTCATACATCTTATACATCTTATACTTCTCATACTTATACTTCTCATACTTCTCATTTTTCTTAAACTTCTTATACTTCTCATACTTCTCATACTTATACTTCTTATACTTCTCATACTTCTTATACTTCACATACTTATACTTCTCATACTTCTCATATTTTTTATACTTCTTATACTTCTCATACTTCTCATACTTCTTATACTTCTCATACTTCTTATACTTCTTATACTTCTCATACTTCTTATACTTATCATACTTATACTTCTTATACTTCTCATACTTCTCATACTTCTTATACTTCTTATATTTCTCATACTTCTTATACTTCTCATACTTATACTTTTTATACTTCTCATACTTTTACTTCTTATACTTCTTATACTTCTCATACTTCTCATACTTCTTATACATCTTATAATTCACAAACTTTTTAAACTTCTCATACTTATACTTCTTATACTTCTCATACTTATACTTCTAATACTTCTCATACTTATACTTCTTATACTTCTCATACTTCTTATGCTTCTTATACTTGTCATACTTTTTTTACTTCTCATACTTCTTATACTTCTCATATTTCTTATACTTCTTATACTTCTAATACTTCTTATACTTCTCATACTTATACTTCTCATACTTCTCATATTATACTTCTTATACTTCTCATACTTCTCATACTTATACTTCTTATACTTCTCATACTTCTTATACTTCTCATACTTATACTTCTCATACTTCTCATACTTTTACTTCCTATACTTCTTATACTTCTCATACTTCTCATACTTCTTATACATCTTATAATTCACAAACTTTTTAAACTTCTCATACTTCTTATACTTCTCATACTTATACTTCTTATACTTCTCATACATCTTATACTTCTCATACTTATACTTCTCATACTTCTTATACTTCTCATACTTCTTATACTTCTTATACTTCTCATACTTCTTATACTTCTCATAATTATACTTTTTATACTTCTCATACTTCTCATACATCTTATACATCTTATACTTCTCATACTTATACTTCTCATACTTCTCATTTTTCTTAAACTTCTTATACTTCTCATACTTCTCATACTTATACTTCTTATACTTCTCATACTTCTTATACTTCACATACTTATACTTCTCATACTTCTCATATTTTTTATACTTCTTATACTTCTCATACTTCTCATACTTCTTATACTTCTCATACTTCTTATACTTCTTATACTTCTCATACTTCTTATACTTATCATACTTATACTTCTTATACTTCTCATACTTCTCATACTTCTTATACTTCTTATATTTCTCATACTTCTTATACTTCTCATACTTATACTTTTTATACTTCTCATACTTTTACTTCTTATACTTCTTATACTTCTCATACTTCTCATACTTCTTATACATCTTATAATTCACAAACTTTTTAAACTTCTCATACTTATACTTCTTATACTTCTCATACTTATACTTCTAATACTTCTCATACTTATACTTCTTATACTTCTCATACTTCTTATGCTTCTTATACTTGTCATACTTTTTTTACTTCTCATACTTCTTATACTTCTCATATTTCTTATACTTCTTATACTTCTAATACTTCTTATACTTCTCATACTTATACTTCTCATACTTCTCATATTATACTTCTTATACTTCTCATACTTCTCATACTTATACTTCTTATACTTCTCATACTTCTTATACTTCTCATACTTATACTTCTCATACTTCTCATACTTTTACTTCCTATACTTCTTATACTTCTCATACTTCTCATACTTCTTATACATCTTATAATTCACAAACTTTTTAAACTTCTCATACTTCTTATACTTCTCATACTTATACTTCTTATACTTCTCATACTTCTTATACTTCTTATACTTCTCATACTTCTCATACTTATACTTCTCATACTTCTAATACTTCTCATACTTATATTTCTGATACTTCTTATACTTCTTATACTTCTCATACTTATACTTCTCATACTTATACTTCTTATACTTCTCATACCTCTCGTACTTCTTATACTTCTCATACTTCTCATACTTCTTATACTTCTCATACTTCTCATACTGTTTATACTTCTTATACTTCTCATACTTCTTATACTTGTCATACTTATACTTTTTATACTTCTCATACTTCTCATACTTCTTATATATCTTATACTTCTCATACTTATACTTCTCATACTTCTCATACCTCTCGTACTTCTTATACTTCTTATACTTCTCATACTTCTTAAACTTCTCATACTTATACTTTTTATACTTCTCATACTTCTTATACATCTTATACTTCTCATACTTATACTTCTTATACTTCTCATACTTATACTTCTCATATTTTTTATACTTCTTATACTTCTCATACGTCTTATACTTCTCATACTTCTTATACTTCTCACACTTGTACTTCTCAAACTTCTCATACTTCTTATACTCCTCATACTTATACTTCTCATACTTATACTTTTTATACTTCTCATACTTCTTATACTTCTTATACTTCTTATACTTCTCATACTTATACTTTTTATGCTTCTCATACTTCTCATTTTTCTTACACTTCTTATACTTCTCATACTTATACTTCTTATACTTCTCATACTTCTTATACTTCTCATACTTATACTTCTCATACTTCTCATACTTCTTATACTTCTCATACTTCTTATACTTCTTATACTTCTCATACTTCTCATACTTATACTTCTCATACTTCTTATACTTCTCATACTTATATTTCTGATACTTCTTATACTTCTCATACTTATACTTCTCATACTTATACTTCTTATGCTTCTCATACCTCTCGTACTTCTTATACTTCTCATACTTCTCATACTTCTTATACTTCTCATACTTCTCATACTTCTTATACTTCTTATACTTCTCATACTTCTTATACTTCTCATACTTATACTTTTTATACTTCTCATACTTCTCATACTTCTTATACATCTTATACTTCTCATACTTGTACTTCTCATACTTCTCATTTTTCTTACACTTCTTATACTTCTCATACTTCTCATACTTATACTTCTTATACTTCTCATACTTCTTATACTTCTTATACTTCTCATACCTCTCGTACTTCTTATACTTCTCATACTTCTTATACTTCTCATACTTCTCATACTTCTTATACTTCTTATACTTCTCATACTTCTTATACTTCTCATACTTATACTTTTTATACTTCTCATACTTCTTATACATCTTATACTTCTCATACTTATACTTCTTATACTTCTCATACTTCTTATACTTCACATACTTATACTTCTCATACTTCTGATACTTCTTATACTTCTCATATTTCTGATACTTCTTATACTTCTCATACTTCTTATACTTCTTATACTTCTCATACTTATACTTCTCATACTTCTCATATTATACTTCTTATACTTCTCATACTTATACTTCTTATACTTCTCATACTTCTTATACTTCTCATACTTATACTTCTCATACTTCTTGTACTTCTCATACTTCTTATACTTCTCATACTTATACTTCTCATACTTCTCATTTTTTTTATACTTCTTATACTTCTCATACTTCTAGTACTTCTTATACTTCTTATACTTCTCATACTTATACTTATCACACTTCTTGTACTTCTCAAACTTCTCATACTTCTTATACTTCTCATACTTCTCATACTTCTTATACTTCTCATACTTCTTATACTTCTCATACTTCTTGTACTTCTCATACTTCTTATACTTCTCATACTTATACTTCTCATACTTCTCATTTTTTTATACTTCTTATACTTCTCATACTTCTAGTACTTCTTATACTTCTTATACTTCTCATACTTATACTTATCACACTTCTTGTACTTCTCAAACTTCTCATACTTCTTATACTTCTCATACTTCTCATACTTCTTATACTTCTCATACTTCTTATACTTCTCATATTTCTTATACTTCTCATACTTTATATACTTCTTATACTTCGCATACGTCTTATACTTCTCATACTCACTTCTTATACTTCTCATACTTATATTTCTGATACTTCTTATACTTCTCATACTTCTTATACTTCTTATACTTCTCATACTTCTTATACTTCTCATACTTAGCCTTTTTATACTTCTCATACTTCTTATACTTCTCATACTTCTTATAATTCTTCTACTTATACTTCTCATACTTCTTATACTTCTTATACTTCTCATACTTCTCATACTTATGCTTCTCATACTTCTTATACTTCTAATACTTATATTTCTGATACTTCTTATACTTCTTATACTTCTCATACCTCTCGTACTTCTTATACTTGTCATACTTCTCATACTTCTTATACTTCTCATACTTCTTATACTTCTCATACTTCTTATACTTCTCATACTTCTTATAATTCTTCTACTTATACTTCGCATACTTCTTATACTTCTTATACTTCTCATACTTCTCATACTTATACTTCTCATACTTCTTATACTTCTCATACTTATATTTCTGATACTTCTTATACTTCTTATACTTCTCATACCTCTCGTACTTCTTATACTTGTCATACTTCTCATACTTCTTATACTTCTCATACTTCTTATACTTCTCATACTTATACTTTTTATACTTCTCATACTTCTCATACTTCTTATACATCTTATACTTCTCATACTTATACTTCTCATACTTCTTATACTTCTCATACTTCTTATACTTCTTATACTTCTCATACTTCTTATACTTCTCATAATTATACTTTTTATACTTCTCATACTTCTCATACATCTTATACATCTTATACTTCTCATACTTATACTTCTCATACTTCTCATTTTTCTTAAACTTCTTATACTTCTCATACTTCTCATACTTATACTTCTTATACTTCTCATACTTCTTATACTTCACATACTTATACTTCTCATACTTCTCATATTTTTTATACTTCTTATACTTCTCATACTTCTCATACTTCTTATACTTCTCATACTTCTTATACTTCTTATACTTCTCATACTTCTTATACTTATCATACTTATACTTCTTATACTTCTCATACTTCTCATACTTCTTATACTTCTTATATTTCTCATACTTCTTATACTTCTCATACTTATACTTTTTATACTTCTCATACTTTTACTTCTTATACTTCTTATACTTCTCATACTTCTCATACTTCTTATACATCTTATAATTCACAAACTTTTTAAACTTCTCATACTTATACTTCTTATACTTCTCATACTTATACTTCTAATACTTCTCATACTTATACTTCTTATACTTCTCATACTTCTTATGCTTCTTATACTTGTCATACTTTTTTTACTTCTCATACTTCTTATACTTCTCATATTTCTTATACTTCTTATACTTCTAATACTTCTTATACTTCTCATACTTATACTTCTCATACTTCTCATATTATACTTCTTATACTTCTCATACTTCTCATACTTATACTTCTTATACTTCTCATACTTCTTATACTTCTCATACTTATACTTCTCATACTTCTCATACTTTTACTTCCTATACTTCTTATACTTCTCATACTTCTCATACTTCTTATACATCTTATAATTCACAAACTTTTTAAACTTCTCATACTTCTTATACTTCTCATACTTATACTTCTTATACTTCTCATACTTCTTATACTTCTTATACTTCTCATACTTCTCATACTTATACTTCTCATACTTCTAATACTTCTCATACTTATATTTCTGATACTTCTTATACTTCTTATACTTCTCATACTTATACTTCTCATACTTATACTTCTTATACTTCTCATACCTCTCGTACTTCTTATACTTCTCATACTTCTCATACTTCTTATACTTCTCATACTTCTCATACTGTTTATACTTCTTATACTTCTCATACTTCTTATACTTGTCATACTTATACTTTTTATACTTCTCATACTTCTCATACTTCTTATATATCTTATACTTCTCATACTTATACTTCTCATACTTCTCATACCTCTCGTACTTCTTATACTTCTTATACTTCTCATACTTCTTATACTTCTCATACTTATACTTTTTATACTTCTCATACTTCTTATACATCTTATACTTCTCATACTTATACTTCTCATACTTCTTATACTTCTCATACTTCTCATACTTCTTATACTTCTTATACTTCTCATACTTCTTATACTTCTCATACTTATACTTTTTATACTTCTCATACTTCTCATACATCTTATACATCTTATACTTCTCATACTTATACTTCTCATACTTCTCATTTTTCTTAAACTTCTTATACTTCTCATACTTCTCATACTTATACTTCTTATACTTCTCATACTTCTTATACTTCACATACTTATACTTCTCATACTTCTCATATTTTTTATACTTCTTATACTTCTCATACTTCTCATACTTCTTATACTTCTCATACTTCTTATACTTCTCATACTTCTTATACTTATCATACTTATACTTCTTATACTTCTCATACTTCTCATACTTCTTATACTTCTTATATTTCTCATACTTCTTATACTTCTCATACTTATACTTTTTATACTTCTCATACTTTTACTTCTTATACTTCTTATACTTCTCATACTTCTCATACTTATACTTCTCATACTTCTCATACTTTTACTTCTTAAACTTCTTATACTTCTCATACTTCTCATACTTATACTTCTTATACTTCTCATACTTCTTATACTTCTTATACTTCTCATACCTCTCGTACTTCTTATACTTCTCATACTTCTTATACTTCTCATACTTCTCATACTTCTTATACTTCTTATACTTCTCATACTTCTTATACTTCTCATACTTATACTTTTTATACTTCTCATACTTCTTATACATCTTATACTTCTCATACTTATACTTCTTATACTTCTCATACTTCTTATACTTCACATACTTCTCATACTTATACTTCTCATACTTCTCATATTATACTTCTTATACTTCTCATACTTATACTTCTTATACTTCTCATACTTCTTATACTTCTCATACTTATACTTCACACTTCTTGTACTTCTCATACTTCTTATACTTCTCATACTTATACTTCTCATACTTCTCATTTTTTTTATACTTCTTATACTTCTCATACTTCTAGTACTTCTTATACTTCTTATACTTCTCATACTTATACTTATCACACTTCTTGTACTTCTCAAACTTCTCATACTTCTTATACTTCTCATACTTCTTATACTTCTCATACTTCTTATACTTCTCATACTTCTTGTACTTCTCATACTTCTTATACTTCTCATACTTATACTTCTCATACTTCTCATTTTTTTATACTTCTTATACTTCTCATACTTCTAGTACTTCTTATACTTCTTATACTTCTCATACTTATACTTATCACACTTCTTGTACTTCTCAAACTTCTCATACTTCTTTTACTTCTCATACTTCTCATACTTCTTATACTTCTCATACTTCTTATACTTCTCATACTTCTTATACTTCTCATACTTTATATACTTCTTATACTTCGCATACGTCTTATACTTCTCATACTCACTTCTTATACTTCTCATACTTATATTTCTGATACTTCTTATACTTCTCATACTTCTTATACTTCTTATACTTCTCATACTTCTTATACTTCTCATACTTAGCCTTTTTATACTTCTCATACTTCTTATACTTCTCATACTTCTTATAATTCTTCTACTTATACTTCTCATACTTCTTATACTTCTTATACTTCTCATACTTCTCATACTTATACTTCTCATACTTCTTATACTTCTAATACTTATATTTCTGATACTTCTTATACTTCTTATACTTCTCATACCTCTCGTACTTCTTATACTTGTCATACTTCTCATACTTCTTATACTTCTCATACTTCTTATACTTCTCATACTTCTTATACTTCTCATACTTCTTATAATTCTTCTACTTATACTTCTCATACTTCTTATACTTCTTATACTTCTCATACTTCTCATACTTATACTTCTCATACTTCTTATACTTCTCATACTTATATTTCTGATACTTCTTATACTTCTTATACTTCTCATACCTCTCGTACTTCTTATACTTGTCATACTTCTCATACTTCTTATACTTCTCATACTTCTTATACTTCTCATACTTCTTATACTTCTCATTTTTATACTTTTTATACTTCTCATACTTCTTATACATCTTATACTTCTCATACTTATACTTCTCATACTTCTTATACTTCTCATACTTCTTATACTTCTTATACTTCTCATACTTCTTATACTTCTCATAATTATACTTTTTATACTTCTCATACTTCTCATACATCTTATACATCTTATACTTCTCATACTTATACTTCTCATACTTCTCATTTTTCTTAAACTTCTTATACTTCTCATACTTCTCATACTTATACTTCTTATACTTCTCATACTTCTTATACTTCACATACTTATACTTCTCATACTTCTCATATTTTTTATACTTCTTATACTTCTCATACTTCTCATACTTCTTATACTTCTCATACTTCTTATACTTCTTATACTTCTCATACTTCTTATACTTATCATACTTATACTTCTTATACTTCTCATACTTCTCATACTTCTTATACTTCTTATATTTCTCATACTTCTTATACTTCTCATACTTATACTTTTTATACTTCTCATACTTTTACTTCTTATACTTCTTATACTTCTCATACTTCTCATACTTATTATACATCTTATAATTCACAAACTTTTTAAACTTCTCATACTTATACTTCTTATACTTCTCATACTTATACTTCTAATACTTCTCATACTTATACTTCTTATACTTCTCATACTTCTTATGCTTCTTATACTTGTCATACTTTTTTTACTTCTCATACTTCTTATACTTCTCATATTTCTTATACTTCTTATACTTCTAATACTTCTTATACTTCTCATACTTATACTTCTCATACTTCTCATATTATACTTCTTATACTTCTCATACTTCTCATACTTATACTTCTTATACTTCTCATACTTCTTATACTTCTCATACTTATACTTCTCATACTTCTCATACTTTTACTTCCTATACTTCTTATACTTCTCATACTTCTCATACTTCTTATACATCTTATAATTCACAAACTTTTTAAACTTCTCATACTTCTTATACTTCTCATACTTATACTTCTTATACTTCTCATACTTCTTATACTTCTTATACTTCTCATACTTCTCATACTTATACTTCTCATACTTCTAATACTTCTCATACTTATATTTCTGATACTTCTTATACTTCTTATACTTCTCATACTTATACTTCTCATACTTATACTTCTTATACTTCTCATACCTCTCGTACTTCTTATACTTCTCATACTTCTCATACTTCTTATACTTCTCATACTTCTCATACTGTTTATACTTCTTATACTTCTCATACTTCTTATACTTGTCATACTTATACTTTTTATACTTCTCATACTTCTCATACTTCTTATATATCTTATACTTCTCATACTTATACTTCTCATACTTCTCATACCTCTCGTACTTCTTATACTTCTTAGACTTCTCATACTTCTTATACTTCTCATACTTATACTTTTTATACTTCTCATACTTCTCATACTTCTTATACATCTTATACTTCTCATACTTATACTTCTCATACTTCTTATACTTCTCATACTTCTCATACTTCTTATACTTCTTATACTTCTCATACTTCTTATACTTCTCATACTTATACTTTTTATACTTCTCATACTTCTCATACATCTTATACATCTTATACTTCTCATACTTATACTTCTCATACTTCTCATTTTTCTTAAACTTCTTATACTTCTCATACTTCTCATACTTATACTTCTTATACTTCTCATACTTCTTATACTTCACATACTTATACTTCTCATACTTCTCATATTTTTTATACTTCTTATACTTCTCATACTTCTCATACTTCTTATACTTCTCATACTTCTTATACTTCTCATTCTTCTTATACTTATCATACTTATACTTCTTATACTTCTCATACTTCTCATACTTCTTATACTTCTTATATTTCTCATACTTCTTATACTTCTCATACTTATACTTTTTATACTTCTCATACTTTTACTTCTTATACTTCTTATACTTCTCATACTTCTCATACTTATACTTCTCATACTTCTCATACTTTTACTTCTTATACTTCTTATACTTCTCATACTTCTCATACTTCTTATACATCTTATAATTCACAAACTTTTTAAACTTCTCATACTTCTTATACTTCTCATACTTATACTTCTTATACTTCTCATACTTCTTATACTTCTTATACTTCTCATACTTCTCATACTTATACTTCTCATACTTCTAGTACTTCTTATACTTCTCATACTTATACTTCTCATACTTCTCATATTATACTTCTTATACTTCTCATACTTCTCATACTTATACTTCTTATACTTCTCATACTTCTTATACTTCTCATACTTATACTTCTCATACTTCTCATACTTTTACTTCCTATACTTCTTATACTTCTCATACTTCTTATACATCTTATAATTCACAAACTTTTTAAACTTCTCATACTTCTTATACTTCTCATACTTATACTTCTTATACTTCTCATACTTCTTATACTTCTTATACTTCTCATACTTCTCATACTTATACTTCTCATACTTCTAATACTTCTCATACTTATATTTCTGATACTTCTTATACTTCTTATACTTCTCATACTTATACTTCTCATACTTATACTTCTTATACTTCTCATACCTCTCGTACTTCTTATACTTCTCATACTTCTCATACTTCTTATACTTCTCATACTTCTCATACTGTTTATACTTCTTATACTTCTCATACTTCTTATACTTGTCATACTTATACTTTTTATACTTCTCATACTTCTCATACTTCTTATATATCTTATACTTCTCATACTTATACTTCTCATACTTCTCATACCTCTCGTACTTCTTATACTTCTTATACTTCTCATACTTCTTATACTTCTCATACTTATACTTTTTATACTTCTCATACTTCTCATACTTCTTATACATCTTATACTTCTCATACTTATACTTCTCATACTTCTTATACTTCTCATACTTCTCATACTTCTTATACTTCTTATACTTCTCATACTTCTTATACTTCTCATACTTATACTTTTTATACTTCTCATACTTCTCATACATCTTATACATCTTATACTTCTCATACTTATACTTCTCATACTTCTCATTTTCCTTAAACTTCTTATACTTCTCATACTTCTCATACTTATACTTCTTATACTTCTCATACTTCTTATACTTCACATACTTATACTTCTCATACTTCTCATATTTTTTATACTTCTTATACTTCTCATACTTCTCATACTTCTTATACTTCTCATACTTCTTATACTTCTCATTCTTCTTATACTTATCATACTTATACTTCTTATACTTCTCATACTTCTCATACTTCTTATACTTCTTATATTTCTCATACTTCTTATACTTCTCATACTTATACTTTTTATACTTCTCATACTTTTACTTCTTATACTTCTTATACTTCTCATACTTCTCATACTTATACTTCTCATACTTCTCATACTTTTACTTCTTATACTTCTTATACTTCTCATACTTCTCATACTTCTTATACATCTTATAATTCACAAACTTTTTAAACTTCTCATACTTCTTATACTTCTCATACTTATACTTCTTATACTTCTCATACTTCTTATACTTCTTATACTTCTCATACTTCTCATACTTATACTTCTCATACTTCTAATACTTCTCATACTTATATTTCTGATACTTCTTATACTTGTTATACTTCTCATACTTATACTTCTTATACTTCTCATACCTCTCGTACTTCTTATACTTCTCATACTTCTCATACTTCTTATACTTCTCATACTTCTCATACTGTTTATACTTCTTATACTTCTCATACTTCTTATACTTGTCATACTTATACTTTTTATACTTCTCATACTTCTTATATATCTTATACTTCTCATACTTATACTTCTCATACTTCTCATACCTCTCGTACTTCTTATACTTCTCATACTTCTCATACTTCCTATACTTCTCATACTTCTCATACTTCTTATACATCTTATACTTCTCAAACTTCTTATACTTCTCATACTTATACTTTTTATTCTTCTCATACTTCTCATACTTCTTATACATCTTATACTTCTCATACTTGTACTTCTCATACTTCTCATTTTTCTTACACTTCTTATACTTCTCATACTTCTCGTACTTATACTTCTTATACTTCTCATACTTCTTATACTTCACATACTTATACTTCTCATACTTCTCATATTTTTTATACTTATACTTCTCATACTTCTTATACTTCTTATACTTCTCATACCTCTCGTACTTCTTATACTTCTCATACTTCTTATACTTCTCATACTTCTTATACTTCTTATACTTCTCATACTTCTTATACTTCTCATACTTATACTTTTTATACTTCTCATACTTCTTATACATCTTATACTTCTCATACTTATACTTCTTATACTTCTCATACTTCTTATACTTCACATACTTATACTTCTCATACTTCTGATACTTCTTATACTTCTCATATTTCTGATACTTCTTATATTTCTCATACTTCTTTTACTTCTTATACTTCTCATACTTATACTTCTCACACTTCTCATATTATACTTCTTATACTTCTCATACTTATACTTCTTATACTTCTCATACTTCTTATACTTCTCATACTTATACTTCTCATACTTCTTGTACTTCTCATACTTCTTATACTTCTCATACTTATACTTCTCATACTTCTCATTTTTTTATACTTCTTATACTTCTCATACTTCTAGTACTTCTTATACTTCTTATACTTCTCATACTTATACTTATCACACTTCTTGTACTTCTCAAACTTCTCATACTTCTTATACTTCTCATACTTCTTATACTTCTCATACTTCTCATACTTCTTATACTTCTCATACTTCTTATACTTCTCATACTTCTTATACTTCTCATACTTTATATACTTCTTATACTTCGCATACTTCTTATACTTCTCATACTCACTTCTTTTACTTCTCATACTTATATTTCTGATACTTCTTATACTTCTCATACTTCTTATACTTCATATACTTCTCATACTTCTTATACTTCTCATACTTATCCTTTTTATACTTCTCATACTTCTCATACTTATGCTTCTCATATTTATACTTCTTATACTTCTCATACTTCTCATACTTCTTATACTTCTCATACTTCTTATAATTCTTCTACTTATACTTCTCATACTTCTTATACTTCTTATACTTCTCATACTTCTCATACTTATACTTCTCATACTTCTTATACTTCTCATACTTATATTTCTGATACTTCTTATACTTCTTATACTTCTCATACCTCTCGTACTTCTTATACTTGTCATACTTCTCATACTTCTTATACTTCTCATACTTCTTATACTTCTTATACTTCTCATACTTCTTATACTTCTCATACTTATACTTTTTATACTTCTCATACTTCTCATACTTCTTATACATCTTATACTTCTCATACTTATACTTCTCATACTTCTCATACTTCTCATACTTCTTACACTTCTTATACTTCTCATACTTCTCATACTTATACTTATACTTCTCATACTTCTTATACTTCACATACTTATACTTCTCATACTTCTGATACTTCTTATACTTGTCATATTTCTTATACTTCTTATACTTCTCATACTTCTAGTACTTCTTATACTTCTTATACTTCTCATACTTATACGTCTCACACTTCTTGTACTTCTCAAACTTCTCATACTTCTTATACTTCTCATACTTCTCATACTTCTTATACTTCTCATACTTCTTATACTTCTCATACTTCTCATACTTCTTATACTTCTCATACTTTATATACTTCTTATACTTCGCATACTTCTTATACTTCTCATACTCATACTTCTTATACTTCTCATACTTATATTTCTGATACTTCTTATACTTCTCATACTTCTTATACTTCTCATACTTATACTTTTTATACTTCTCAAACTTCTCATACTTCTTATACTTCTCATACTTCTCATACTTCTTATACTTCTCATACTTCTTATACTTCTCATACTTCTCATACTTCTTATACTTCTCATACTTTATATACTTCTTATACTTCGCATACTTCTTATACTTCTCATACTCATACTTCTTATACTTCTCATACTTATATTTCTGATACTTCTTATACTTCTCATACTTCTTATACTTCTCATACTTATACTTTTTATACTTCTCATACTTCTCATACTTATGCTTCTCATATTTATACTTCTTATACTTCTCATACTTCTCATACTTCTTATACTTCTCATACTTCTTATAATCCTTCTACTTATACTTCTCATACTTCTTGTACTTCTTATACTTCTCATACTTCTCATACTTATACTTCTCATACTTATATTTCTGATACTTCTTATACTTCTTATACTTCACATACCTCTCGTACTTCTTATACTTGTCATACTTCTCATACTTCTTATACTTCTCATACTTCTTATACTTCTCATACTTATACTTTTTATACTTCTCATACTTCTCATACTTCTTATACATCTTATACTTCTCATACTTATACTTCTCGTACTTCTTATACTTCTCATACTTCTCATACTTCTTATACTTCTTATACTTCTCATACTTCTTATACTTCTCATACTTATACTTTTTATACTTCTCATACTTCTCATACTTCTTATACATCTTATACTTCTCATACTTATACTTCTCATACTTCTCATTTTTCTTAAACTTCTTATACTTCTCATACTTCTCATACTTATACTTATACTTCTCATACTTCTTATACTTCACATACTTATGCTTCTCATACTTCTCATATTTTTTATACTTCTTATACTTCTCATACTTCTTATACTTCTCATACTTCTTATACTTCTCATACTTCTTATACTTCTCATACTTATACTTCTTATACTTCTCATACTTCTTATACTTCTTATATTTCTCATACTTCTTATACATATCATACTTATACTTCTTATACTTCTCATACTTTTACTTCTAATACTTCTTATACTTCTCATACTTCTCATACTTCTTATACATCTTATAATTCACAAACTTTTTAAACTTCTCATACTTATACTTCTCATACTTCTCATACTTCTTATACTTCTCATACTTCTTATGCTTCTCATATTTCTTATACTTCTTATACTTCTAATACTTCTTATATTTCTCATACTTATACTTCTCATACTTCTCATATTATACTTCTTATACTTCTCATACTTCTCATACTTATACTTCTTATACTTCTCATACTTCTTATACTTCTCATACTTATACTTCTCATACTTCTCATACTTTTACTTCTTATACTTCTTATACTTCTCATACTTCTTATACATCTTATAATTCACAAACCTTTTAAACTTCTCATACTTATACTTTTTATACTTCTCATACTTCTTATACTTCTTATACTTCTCATACTTCTCATACTTATACTTCTCATACTTCTAATACTTCTCATACTTATATTTCTGATACTTCTTATACTTCTCATACTTATACGTCTCACACTTCTTGTACTTCTCAAACTTCTCATACTTCTTATACTTCTCATACTTCTCATACTTCTTATACTTCTCATACTTCTTATACTTCTCATACTTCTCATACTTCTTATACTTCTCATACTTTATATACTTCTTATACTTCGCATACTTCTTATACTTCTCATACTCATACTTCTTATACTTCTCATACTTATATTTCTGATACTTCTTATACTTCTCATACTTCTTATACTTCTCATACTTATACTTTTTATACTTCTCAAACTTCTCATACTTCTTATACTTCTCATACTTCTCATACTTCTTATACTTCTCATACTTCTTATACTTCTCATACTTCTCATACTTCTTATACTTCTCATACTTTATATACTTCTTATACTTCGCATACTTCTTATACTTCTCATACTCATACTTCTTATACTTCTCATACTTATATTTCTGATACTTCTTATACTTCTCATACTTCTTATACTTCTTATACTTCTCATACTTCTTATACTTCTCATACTTATACTTTTTATACTTCTCATACTTCTCATACTTCTTATACATCTTATACTTCTCATACTTATACTTCTCATACTTCTCATTTTTCTTAAACTTCTTATACTTCTCATACTTCTCATACTTATACTTATACTTCTCATACTTCTTATACTTCACATACTTATGCTTCTCATACTTCTCATATTTTTTATACTTCTTATACTTCTCATACTTCTTATACTTCTCATACTTCTTATACTTCTCATACTTCTTATACTTCTCATACTTATACTTCTTATACTTCTCATACTTCTTATACTTCTTATATTTCTCATACTTCTTATACATATCATACTTATACTTCTTATACTTCTCATACTTTTACTTCTAATACTTCTTATACTTCTCATACTTCTCATACTTCTTATACATCTTATAATTCACAAACTTTTTAAACTTCTCATACTTATACTTCTCATACTTCTCATACTTCTTATACTTCTCATACTTCTTATGCTTCTCATATTTCTTATACTTCTTATACTTCTAATACTTCTTATATTTCTCATACTTATACTTCTCATACTTCTCATATTATACTTCTTATACTTCTCATACTTCTCATACTTATACTTCTTATACTTCTCATACTTCTTATACTTCTCATACTTATACTTCTCATACTTCTCATACTTTTACTTCTTATACTTCTTATACTTCTCATACTTCTTATACATCTTATAATTCACAAACCTTTTAAACTTCTCATACTTATACTTTTTATACTTCTCATACTTCTTATACTTCTTATACTTCTCATACTTCTCATACTTATACTTCTCATACTTCTAATACTTCTCATACTTATATTTCTGATACTTCTTATACTTCTCATACTTATACGTCTCACACTTCTTGTACTTCTCAAACTTCTCATACTTCTTATACTTCTCATACTTCTCATACTTCTTATACTTCTCATACTTCTTATACTTCTCATACTTCTCATACTTCTTATACTTCTCATACTTTATATACTTCTTATACTTCGCATACTTCTTATACTTCTCATACTCATACTTCTTATACTTCTCATACTTATATTTCTGATACTTCTTATACTTCTCATACTTCTTATACTTCTCATACTTATACTTTTTATACTTCTCAAACTTCTCATACTTCTTATACTTCTCATACTTCTCATACTTCTTATACTTCTCATACTTCTTATACTTCTCATACTTCTCATACTTCTTATACTTCTCATACTTTATATACTTCTTATACTTCGCATACTTCTTATACTTCTCATACTCATACTTCTTATACTTCTCATACTTATATTTCTGATACTTCTTATACTTCTCATACTTCTTATACTTCTCATACTTATACTTTTTATACTTCTCATACTTCTCATACTTATGCTTCTCATATTTATACTTCTTATACTTCTCATACTTCTCATACTTCTTATACTTCTCATACTTCTTATAATCCTTCTACTTATACTTCTCATACTTCTTGTACTTCTTATACTTCTCATACTTCTCATACTTATACTTCTCATACTTATATTTCTGATACTTCTTATACTTCTTATACTTCACATACCTCTCGTACTTCTTATACTTGTCATACTTCTCATACTTCTTATACTTCTCATACTTCTTATACTTCTCATACTTATACTTTTTATACTTCTCATACTTCTCATACTTCTTATACATCTTATACTTCTCATACTTATACTTCTCGTACTTCTTATACTTCTCATACTTCTCATACTTCTTATACTTCTTATACTTCTCATACTTCTTATACTTCTCATACTTATACTTTTTATACTTCTCATACTTCTCATACTTCTTATACATCTTATACTTCTCATACTTATACTTCTCATACTTCTCATTTTTCTTAAACTTCTTATACTTCTCATACTTCTCATACTTATACTTATACTTCTCATACTTCTTATACTTCACATACTTATGCTTCTCATACTTCTCATATTTTTTATACTTCTTATACTTCTAATACTTCTTATACTTCTCATACTTCTCATACTTCTTATACATCTTATAATTCACAAACTTTTTAAACTTCTCATACTTATACTTCTCATACTTCTTATACTTCTCATACTTCTTATGCTTCTCATATTTCTTATACTTCTTATACTTCTAATACTTCTTATATTTCTCATACTTATACTTCTCATACTTCTCATATTATACTTCTTATACTTCTCATACTTCTCATACTTATACTTCTTATACTTCTCATACTTCTTATACTTCTCATACTTATACTTCTCATACTTCTCATACTTTTACTTCTTATACTTCTTATACTTCTCATACTTCTTATACATCTTATAATTCACAAACCTTTTAAACTTCTCATACTTATACTTTTTATACTTCTCATACTTCTTATACTTCTTATACTTCTCATACTTCTCATACTTATACTTCTCATACTTCTAATACTTCTCATACTTATATTTCTGATACTTCTTATACTTCTCATACTTATACGTCTCACACTTCTTGTACTTCTCAAACTTCTCATACTTCTTATACTTCTCATACTTCTCATACTTCTTATACTTCTCATACTTCTTATACTTCTCATACTTCTCATACTTCTTATACTTCTCATACTTTATATACTTCTTATACTTCGCATACTTCTTATACTTCTCATACTCATACTTCTTATACTTCTCATACTTATATTTCTGATACTTCTTATACTTCTCATACTTCTTATACTTCTCATACTTATACTTTTTATACTTCTCAAACTTCTCATACTTCTTATACTTCTCATACTTCTCATACTTCTTATACTTCTCATACTTCTTATACTTCTCATACTTCTCATACTTCTTATACTTCTCATACTTTATATACTTCTTATACTTCGCATACTTCTTATACTTCTCATACTCATACTTCTTATACTTCTCATACTTATATTTCTGATACTTCTTATACTTCTCATACTTCTTATACTTCTCATACTTATACTTTTTATACTTCTCATACTTCTCATACTTATGCTTCTCATATTTATACTTCTTATACTTCTCATACTTCTCATACTTCTTATACTTCTCATACTTCTTATAATCCTTCTACTTATACTTCTCATACTTCTTGTACTTCTTATACTTCTCATACTTCTCATACTTATACTTCTCATACTTATATTTCTGATACTTCTTATACTTCTTATACTTCACATACCTCTCGTACTTCTTATACTTGTCATACTTCTCATACTTCTTATACTTCTCATACTTCTTATACTTCTCATACTTATACTTTTTATACTTCTCATACTTCTCATACTTCTTATACATCTTATACTTCTCATACTTATACTTCTCGTACTTCTTATACTTCTCATACTTCTCATACTTCTTATACTTCTTATACTTCTCATACTTCTTATACTTCTCATACTTATACTTTTTATACTTCTCATACTTCTCATACTTCTTATACATCTTATACTTCTCATACTTATACTTCTCATACTTCTCATTTTTCTTAAACTTCTTATACTTCTCATACTTCTCATACTTATACTTATACTTCTCATACTTCTTATACTTCACATACTTATGCTTCTCATACTTCTCATATTTTTTATACTTCTTATACTTCTCATACTTCTTATACTTCTCATACTTCTTATACTTCTCATACTTCTTATACTTCTCATACTTATACTTCTTATACTTCTCATACTTCTTATACTTCTTATATTTCTCATACTTCTTATACTTATCATACTTATACTTCTTATACTTCTCATACTTTTACTTCTAATACTTCTTATACTTCTCATACTTCTCATACTTCTTATACATCTTATAATTCACAAACTTTTTAAACTTCTCATACTTATACTTCTCATACTTCTCATACTTCTTATACTTCTCATACTTCTTATGCTTCTCATATTTCTTATACTTCTTATACTTCTAATACTTCTTATATTTCTCATACTTATACTTCTCATACTTCTCATATTATACTTCTTATACTTCTCATACTTCTCATACTTATACTTCTTATACTTCTCATACTTCTTATACTTCTCATACTTATACTTCTCATACTTCTCATACTTTTACTTCTTATACTTCTTATACTTCTCATACTTCTTATACATCTTATAATTCACAAACCTTTTAAACTTCTCATACTTATACTTTTTATACTTCTCATACTTCTTATACTTCTTATACTTCTCATACTTCTCATACTTATACTTCTCATACTTCTAATACTTCTCATACTTATATTTCTGATACTTCTTATACTTCTCATACTTATACTTCTCATACTTATACTTCTTATACTTCTCATACCTCTCGTACTTCTTATACTTCTCATACTTCTCATACTTCTTATACTTCTCATACTTCTCATACTTCTTATACTTCTTATACTTCTCATACTTCTTATACTTCTTATACATCTTATACTTCTCATACTTATACTTCTCATACTTCTCATTTTTCTTACACTTCTTATACTTCTCATACTTCTCATACTTATACTTCTTATACTTCTCATATTTCTTATACTTCTTATACTTCTCATACTTATACTTCTCATACTTCTGATACTTCTTATACTTCTCATATTTCTTATACTTCTTATACTTCTCATTTTTCTTACACTTCTTATACTTCTCATACTTCTCATACTTATACTTCTTATACTTCTCATACTTCTTATACTTCACATACTAATACTTCTCATACTTCTGATACTTCTTATACTTCTCATATTTCTTTTACTTCTTATACTTCTCATACTTCTTATACTTCTCATACTTATACTTCTCATACTTCTCATATTATACTTCTTATACTTCTCATACTTATACTTCTTATACTTCTCATACTTCTTATACTTCTCATACCTATACTTATCATACTTCTCATACTTCTCATACTTTTACTTCTTATACTTCTTATACTTCTCATACTTCTCATACTTCTTATACATCTTATAATTCACAAACCTTTTAAACTTCTCATACTTATACTTCTCATACTTCTTATACTACTCATACTTATACTTCTTATACTTCTCATACTTCTTATACTTCTCATACTTCTCATACTTATACTTCTCATACTTCTAATACTTCTCATACTTATATTTCTGATACTTCTTATACTTCTCATACTTATACTTCTCATACTTATACTTCTTATACTTCTCATACCTCTCGTACTTCTTATACTTCTCATACTTCTCATACTTCTTATACTTCTCATACTTCTCATACTTCTTATACTTCTTATACTTCTCATACTTTTTATACTTATCATACTTCTTATACTTCTCATACTTCTTATACTTCTCATACTTATACTTCTCATACTTCTCATACTTTTACTTCTTATACTTCTTATACTTCTCATACTTCTCATACTTCTTATACATCTTATAATTCACAAACCTTTTAAACTTCTCATACTTATACTTCTCATACTTCTTATACTACTCATACTTATACTTCTTATACTTCTCATACTTCTTATACTTCTCATACTTCTCATACTTATACTTCTCATACTTCTAATACTTCTCATACTTATATTTCTGATACTTCTTATACTTCTCATACTCCTCATACTTCTTAAACTTCTCATAATTCTCATACTTCTCATACATCTTATACTTCTCATACTTATACTTCTCATACTTCTCATACTTATACTTCTTATACTTCTCATACTTCTTATACTTCACATACTTATACTTCTCATACTTCTCATATTTTTTATACTTCTTATACTTCTTATACTTCTCATACTTCTTATACTTCTTATACTTCTCATACTTCTTATACTTCTTATATTTCTCATACTTCTTATACATCTCATACTTATACTTCTTATACTTCTCATACTTTTACTTCTTATACTTATACTTCTCATACTTCTCATACTTCTTATACATCTTATAATTCACAAACTTTTTAAACTTCTCAAACTTATACTTCTCATACTTATACTTCTTATACTTATACTTCTCATACTTCTTATACTTCTTATACTTCTTATACTTCTCATACTTATACTTCTTATACTTCTCATACTTCTCATACTTATACTTCTTATATTTCTCATACTTCTTATACATCTCATATTTCTTATACTTCTTATACTTCTCATACTTATACGTCTCATACTTCTGATACTTCTTATACTTCTCATATTTCTTATACTTCTTATACTTCTCATTTTTCTTACACTTCTTATACTTCTCATACTTATACTTTTTATACTTCTCATACTTCTCATACTTCTTATACATCTTATACTTCTCATACTTATACTTCTCATACTTCTCATTTTTCTTAAACTTCTTATACTTCTCATACTTCTCATACTTATACTTATACTTCTCATACTTCTTATACTTCACATACTTATGCTTCTCATACTTCTCATATTTTTTATACTTCTTATACTTCTCATACTTCTTATACTTCTCATACTTCTTATACTTCTCATACTTCTTATACTTCTCATACTTATACTTCTTATACTTCTCATACTTCTTATACTTCTTATATTTCTCATACTTCTTATACTTATCATACTTATACTTCTTATACTTCTCATACTTTTACTTCTAATACTTCTTATACTTCTCATACTTCTCATACTTCTTATACATCTTATAATTCACAAACTTTTTAAACTTCTCATACTTATACTTCTCATACTTCTCATACTTCTTATACTTCTCATACTTCTTATGCTTCTCATATTTCTTATACTTCTTATACTTCTAATACTTCTTATATTTCTCATACTTATACTTCTCATACTTCTCATATTATACTTCTTATACTTCTCATACTTCTCATACTTATACTTCTTATACTTCTCATACTTCTTATACTTCTCATACTTATACTTCTCATACTTCTCATACTTTTACTTCTTATACTTCTTATACTTCTCATACTTCTTATACATCTTATAATTCACAAACCTTTTAAACTTCTCATACTTATACTTTTTATACTTCTCATACTTCTTATACTTCTTATACTTCTCATACTTCTCATACTTATACTTCTCATACTTCTAATACTTCTCATACTTATATTTCTGATACTTCTTATACTTCTCATACTTATACTTCTCATACTTATACTTCTTATACTTCTCATACCTCTCGTACTTCTTATACTTCTCATACTTCTCATACTTCTTATACTTCTCATACTTCTCATACTTCTTATACTTCTTATACTTCTCATACTTCTTATACTTCTTATACATCTTATACTTCTCATACTTATACTTCTCATACTTCTCATTTTTCTTACACTTCTTATACTTCTCATACTTCTCATACTTATACTTCTTATACTTCTCATATTTCTTATACTTCTTATACTTCTCATACTTATACTTCTCATACTTCTGATACTTCTTATACTTCTCATATTTCTTATACTTCTTATACTTCTCATTTTTCTTACACTTCTTATACTTCTCATACTTCTCATACTTATACTTCTTATACTTCTCATACTTCTTATACTTCACATACTAATACTTCTCATACTTCTGATACTTCTTATACTTCTCATATTTCTTTTACTTCTTATACTTCTCATACTTCTTATACTTCTCATACTTATACTTCTCATACTTCTCATATTATACTTCTTATACTTCTCATACTTATACTTCTTATACTTCTCATACTTCTTATACTTCTCATACCTATACTTATCATACTTCTCATACTTCTCATACTTTTACTTCTTATACTTCTTATACTTCTCATACTTCTCATACTTCTTATACATCTTATAATTCACAAACCTTTTAAACTTCTCATACTTATACTTCTCATACTTCTTATACTACTCATACTTATACTTCTTATACTTCTCATACTTCTTATACTTCTCATACTTCTCATACTTATACTTCTCATACTTCTAATACTTCTCATACTTATATTTCTGATACTTCTTATACTTCTCATACTTATACTTCTCATACTTATACTTCTTATACTTCTCATACCTCTCGTACTTCTTATACTTCTCATACTTCTCATACTTCTTATACTTCTCATACTTCTCATACTTCTTATACTTCTTATACTTCTCATACTTTTTATACTTATCATACTTCTTATACTTCTCATACTTCTTATACTTCTCATACTTATACTTCTCATACTTCTCATACTTTTACTTCTTATACTTCTTATACTTCTCATACTTCTCATACTTCTTATACATCTTATAATTCACAAACCTTTTAAACTTCTCATACTTATACTTCTCATACTTCTTATACTACTCATACTTATACTTCTTATACTTCTCATACTTCTTATACTTCTCATACTTCTCATACTTATACTTCTCATACTTCTAATACTTCTCATACTTATATTTCTGATACTTCTTATACTTCTCATACTCCTCATACTTCTTAAACTTCTCATAATTCTCATACTTCTCATACATCTTATACTTCTCATACTTATACTTCTCATACTTCTCATACTTATACTTCTTATACTTCTCATACTTCTTATACTTCACATACTTATACTTCTCATACTTCTCATATTTTTTATACTTCTTATACTTCTTATACTTCTCATACTTCTTATACTTCTTATACTTCTCATACTTCTTATACTTCTTATATTTCTCATACTTCTTATACATCTCATACTTATACTTCTTATACTTCTCATACTTTTACTTCTTATACTTATACTTCTCATACTTCTCATACTTCTTATACATCTTATAATTCACAAACTTTTTAAACTTCTCAAACTTATACTTCTCATACTTATACTTCTTATACTTATACTTCTCATACTTCTTATACTTCTTATACTTCTTATACTTCTCATACTTATACTTCTTATACTTCTCATACTTCTCATACTTATACTTCTTATATTTCTCATACTTCTTATACATCTCATATTTCTTATACTTCTTATACTTCTCATACTTATACGTCTCATACTTCTGATACTTCTTATACTTCTCATATTTCTTATACTTCTTATACTTCTCATTTTTCTTACACTTCTTATACTTCTCATACTTCTCATACTTATACTTCTTATACTTCTCATACTTCTTATACTTCACATACTAATACTTCTCATACTTCTGATACTTCTTATACTTCTCATATTTCTTTTACTTATTATACTTCTCATACTTCTTATACTTCTCATACTTATACTTCTCATACTTCTCATATTATACTTCTTATACTTCTCATACTTATACTTCTTATACTTCTCATACTTCTTATACTTCTCATACCTATACTTATCATACTTCTCATACTTCTCATACTTTTACTTCTTATACTTCTTATACTTCTCATACTTCTCATACTTCTTATACATCTTATAATTCACAAACCTTTTAAACTTCTCATACTTATACTTCTCATACTTCTTATACTACTCATACTTATACTTCTTATACTTCTCATACTTCTTATACTTCTCATACTTCTCATACTTATACTTCTCATACTTCTAATACTTCTCATACTTATATTTCTGATACTTCTTATACTTCTCATACTTATACTTCTCATACTTATACTTCTTATACTTCTCATACCTCTCGTACTTCTTATACTTCTCATACTTCTCATACTTCTTATACTTCTCATACTTCTCATACTTCTTATACTTCTTATACTTCTCATACTTTTTATACTTCTCATACTTCTTATACTTCTCATACTTCTTATACTTCTCATACTTATACTTCTCATACTTCTCATACTTTTACTTCTTATACTTCTTATACTTCTCATACTTCTCATACTTCTTATACATCTTATAATTCACAAACCTTTTAAACTTCTCATACTTATACTTCTCATACTTCTTATACTACTCATACTTATACTTCTTATACTTCTCATACTTCTTATACTTCTCATACTTCTCATACTTATACTTCTCATACTTCTAATACTTCTCATACTTATATTTCTGATACTTCTTATACTTCTCATACTCCTCATACTTCTTAAACTTCTCATAATTCTCATACTTCTCATACATCTTATACTTCTCATACTTATACTTCTCATACTTCTCATACTTATACTTCTTATACTTCTCATACTTCTTATACTTCTTACATTTCTCATACTTCTTATACATCTAATACTTATACTTCTTATACTTCTCATACTTTTACTTCTTATACTTATACTTCTCATACTTCTCATACTTCTTATACATCTTATAATTCACAAACTTTTTAAACTTCTCAAACTTATACTTCTCATACTTATACTTCTTATACTTATACTTCTCATACTTCTTATACTTCTTATACTTCTCATACTTCTTATACTTCTCATACTTATACTTCTTATACTTCTCATACTTCTCATACTTATACTTCTTATATTTCTCATACTTCTTATACATCTCATACTTATACTTCTTATACTTCTCATACTTTTACTTCTTATACTTCTCATACTTCTCATACTTCTTATACATCTTATAATTCACAAACTTTTTAAACTTCTCTTACTTATACTTCTAATACTTCTCATACTTCTCATACTTATACTTCTTATACTTCTCATACTTCTTATGCTTCTTATACTTGTCATACTTTTTTTTTTACTTCTCATACTTCTTATACTTCTCATATTTCTTATACTTCTTATACTTCTAATACTTCTTATACTTCTCATACTTATACTTCTCATACTTCTCATATTATACCTCTTAAACTTCTCATACTTCTCATACTTCTTATACTTCTCATACTTATGCTTCTCATACTTCTTATACTTCTCATACTTCTTATACTTCTTATACTTCTCATACTTATACTTCTCATACTTCTCATATTATACCTCTTAAACTTCTCATACTTCTCATACTTCTTATACTTCTCATACTTATGCTTCTCATACTTCTTATACTTCTCATACTTCTTATACTTCTTATACTTCTCATACTTATATTTCTGATACGTCTTATACTTCTTATACTTCTCGTACTTATACTTCTCATACTTATACTTCTTATACTTCTCATACCTCTCGTACTTCTTATACTTCTCATACTTCTCATACTTCTTATACTTCTCATACTTCTCATACTTCTCATACATCTTATCCTTCTCATACTTATACTTCTCATACTTCTCATTTTTCTTACACTTATACTTCTCATACTTCTCATACTTATACTTCTTATACTTCTCATACTTCTTATACTTCACATACTTATACTTCTCATACTTCTCATATTTTTTATACTTCTTATACTTCTTATACTTCTCATACTTCTCATACTTCTTATACATCTTATAATTCACAAACCTTTTAAACTTCTCATACTTATATTTCTCATACTTCTTATACTACTCATACTTATACTTCTTATACTTCTCATACTTCTTATACTTCTCATACTTCTCATACTTATACTTCTCATACTTCTAATACTTCTCATACTTATATTTCTGATACTTCTTATACTTCTCATACTCCTCATACTTCTTAAACTTCTCATAATTCTCATACTTCTCATACATCTTATACTTCTCATACTAATACTTCTCATACTTCTCATACTTATACTTCTTATACTTCTCATACTTCTTATACTTCTTATATTTCTCATACTTCTTATACATCTCATACTTATACTTCTTATACTTCTCATACTTTTACTTCTTATACTTATACTTCTCATACTTCTCATACTTCTTATACATCTTATAATTCACAAACTTTTTAAACTTCTCAAACTTATACTTCTCATACTTATACTTCTTATACTTATACTTCTCATACTTCTTATACTTCTTATACTTCTCATACTTCTTATACTTCTCATACTTATACTTCTTATACTTCTCATACTTCTCATACTTATACTTCTTATATTTCTCATACTTCTTATACATCTCATATTTCTTATACTTCTTATACTTCTCATACTTATACGTCTCATACTTCTGATACTTCTTATACTTCTCATATTTCTTATACTTCTTATACTTCTCATTTTTCTTACACTTCTTATACTTCTCATACTTCTCATACTTATACTTCTTATACTTCTCATACTTCTTATACTTCACATACTAATACTTCTCATACTTCTGATACTTCTTATACTTCTCATATTTCTTTTACTTCTTATACTTCTCATACTTCTTATACTTCTCATACTTATACTTCTCATACTTCTCATATTATACTTCTTATACTTCTCATACTTATACTTCTTATACTTCTCATACTTCTTATACTTCTCATACCTATACTTATCATACTTCTCATACTTCTCATACTTTTACTTCTTATACTTCTTATACTTCTCATACTTCTCATACTTCTTATACATCTTATAATTCACAAACCTTTTAAACTTCTCATACTTATACTTCTCATACTTCTTATACTACTCATACTTATACTTCTTATACTTCTCATACTTCTTATACTTCTCATACTTCTCATACTTATACTTCTCATACTTCTAATACTTCTCATACTTATATTTCTGATACTTCTTATACTTCTCATACTTATACTTCTCATACTTATACTTCTTATACTTCTCATACTTCTTATACTTCTCATACTTCTCATACTTATACTTCTCATACTTCTAATACTTCTCATACTTATATTTCTGATACTTCTTATACTTCTCATACTTATACTTCTCATACTTATACTTCTTATACTTCTCATACCTCTCGTACTTCTTATACTTCTCATACTTCTCATACTTCTTATACTTCTCATACTTCTCATACTTCTTATACTTCTTATACTTCTCATACTTTTTATACTTCTCATACTTCTTATACATCTCATACTTCTTATACTTCTCATACTTATACTTCTCATACTTCTCATACTTTTACTTCTTATACTTCTTATACTTCTCATACTTCTCATACTTCTTATACATCTTATAATTCACAAACCTTTTAAACTTCTCATACTTATACTTCTCATACTTCTTATACTACTCATACTTATACTTCTTATACTTCTCATACTTCTTATACTTCTCATACTTCTCATACTTATACTTCTCATACTTCTAATACTTCTCATACTTATATTTCTGATACTTCTTATACTTCTCATACTCCTCATACTTCTTAAACTTCTCATAATTCTCATACTTCTCATACATCTTATACTTCTCATACTTATACTTCTCATACTTCTCATACTTATACTTCTTATACTTCTCATACTTCTTATACTTCTTATATTTCTCATACTTCTTATACATCTCATACTTATACTTCTTATACTTCTCATACTTTTACTTCTTATACTTATACTTCTCATACTTCTCATACTTCTTATACATCTTATAATTCACAAACTTTTTAAACTTCTCAAACTTATACTTCTCATACTTATACTTCTTATACTTATACTTCTCATACTTCTTATACTTCTTATACTTCTCATACTTCTTATACTTCTCATACTTATACTTCTTATACTTCTCATACTTCTCATACTTATACTTCTTATATTTCTCATACTTCTTATACATCTCATATTTCTTATACTTCTTATACTTCTCATACTTATACGTCTCATACTTCTGATACTTCTTATACTTCTCATATTTCTTATACTTCTTATACTTCTCATTTTTCTTACACTTCTTATACTTCTCATACTTCTCATACTTATACTTCTTATACTTCTCATACTTCTTATACTTCACATACTAATACTTCTCATACTTCTGATACTTCTTATACTTCTCATATTTCTTTTACTTCTTATACTTCTCATACTTCTTATACTTCTCATACTTATACTTCTCATACTTCTCATATTATACTTCTTATACTTCTCATACTTATACTTCTTATACTTCTCATACTTCTTATACTTCTCATACCTATACTTATCATACTTCTCATACTTCTCATACTTTTACTTCTTATACTTCTTATACTTCTCATACTTCTCATACTTCTTATACATCTTATAATTCACAAACCTTTTAAACTTCTCATACTTATACTTCTCATACTTCTTATACTACTCATACTTATACTTCTTATACTTCTCATACTTCTTATACTTCTCATACTTCTCATACTTATACTTCTCATACTTCTAATACTTCTCATACTTATATTTCTGATACTTCTTATACTTCTCATACTTATACTTCTCATACTTATACTTCTTATACTTCTCATACTTCTTATACTTCTCATACTTCTCATACTTATACTTCTCATACTTCTAATACTTCTCATACTTATATTTCTGATACTTCTTATACTTCTCATACTTATACTTCTCATACTTATACTTCTTATACTTCTCATACCTCTCGTACTTCTTATACTTCTCATACTTCTCATACTTCTTATACTTCTCATACTTCTCATACTTCTTATACTTCTTATACTTCTCATACTTTTTATACTTCTCATACTTCTTATACATCTCATACTTCTTATACTTCTCATACTTATACTTCTCATACTTCTCATACTTTTACTTCTTATACTTCTTATACTTCTCATACTTCTCATACTTCTTATACATCTTATAATTCACAAACCTTTTAAACTTCTCATACTTATACTTCTCATACTTCTTATACTACTCATACTTATACTTCTTATACTTCTCATACTTCTTATACTTCTCATACTTCTCATACTTATACTTCTCATACTTCTAATACTTCTCATACTTATATTTCTGATACTTCTTATACTTCTCATACTCCTCATACTTCTTAAACTTCTCATAATTCTCATACTTCTCATACATCTTATACTTCTCATACTTATACTTCTCATACTTCTCATACTTATACTTCTTATACTTCTCATACTTCTTATACTTCTTATATTTCTCATACTTCTTATACATCTCATACTTATACTTCTTATACTTCTCATACTTTTACTTCTTATACTTATACTTCTCATACTTCTCATACTTCTTATACATCTTATAATTCACAAACTTTTTAAACTTCTCAAACTAATACTTCTCATACTTATACTTCTTATACTTATACTTCTCATACTTCTTATACTTCTTATACTTCTCATACTTCTTATACTTCTCATACTTATACTTCTTATACTTCTCATACTTCTCATACTTATACTTCTTATATTTCTCATACTTCTTATACATCTCATACTTATACTTCTTATACTTCTCATACTTTTACTTCTTATACTTCTCATACTTCTCATACTTCTTATACATCTTATAATTCACAAACTTTTTAAACTTCTCTTACTTATACTTCTAATACTTCTCATACTTCTCATACTTATACTTCTTATACTTCTCATACTTCTTATGCTTCTTATACTTGTCATACTTTTTTTTTACTTCTCATACTTATACTTCTCATACTTCTTATACTTCTCATATTTCTTATACTTCTTATACTTCTAATACTTCTTATACTTCTCATACTTATACTTCTCATACTTCTCATATTATACCTCTTAAACTTCTCATACTTCTCATACTTCTTATACTTCTCATACTTATGCTTCTCATACTTCTTATACTTCTCATACTTCTTATACTTCTTATACTTCTCATACTTATACTTCTCATACTTCTCATATTATACCTCTTAAACTTCTCATACTTCTCATACTTCTTATACTTCTCATACTTATGCTTCTCATACTTCTTATACTTATCATACTTCTTATACTTCTTATACTTCTCATACTTATATTTCTGATACGTCTTATACTTCTTATACTTCTCGTACTTATACTTCTCATACTTATACTTCTTATACTTCTCATACCTCTCGTACTTCTTATACTTCTCATACTTCTCATACTTCTTATACTTCTCATACTTCTCATACTTCTCATACATCTTATCCTTCTCATACTTATACTTCTCATACTTCTCATTTTTCTTACACTTATACTTCTCATACTTCTCATACTTATACTTCTTATACTTCTCATACTTCTTATACTTCACATACTTATACTTCTCATACTTCTCATATTTTTTATACTTCTTATACTTCTTATACTTCTCATACTTCTCATACTTCTTATACATCTTATAATTCACAAACCTTTTAAACTTCTCATACTTATACTTCTCATACTTCTTATACTACTCATACTTATACTTCTTATACTTCTCATACTTCTTATACTTCTCATACTTCTCATACTTATACTTCTCATACTTCTAATACTTCTCATACTTATATTTCTGATACTTCTTATACTTCTCATACTCCTCATACTTCTTAAACTTCTCATAATTCTCATACTTCTCATACATCTTATACTTCTCATACTTATACTTCTCATACTTCTCATACTTATACTTCTTATACTTCTCATACTTCTTATACTTCTTATATTTCTCATACTTCTTATACATCTCATACTTATACTTCTTATACTTCTCATACTTTTACTTCTTATACTTATACTTCTCATACTTCTCATACTTCTTATACATCTTATAATTCACAAACTTTTTAAACTTCTCAAACTTATACTTCTCATACTTATACTTCTTATACTTATACTTCTCATACTTCTTATACTTCTTATACTTCTCATACTTCTTATACTTCTCATACTTATACTTCTTATACTTCTCATACTTCTCATACTTATACTTCTTATATTTCTCATACTTCTTATACATCTCATACTTATACTTCTTATACTTCTCATACTTTTACTTCTTATACTTCTCATACTTCTCATACTTCTTATACATCTTATAATTCACAAACTTTTTAAACTTCTCTTACTTATACTTCTAATACTTCTCATACTTCTCATACTTATACTTCTTATACTTCTCATACTTCTTATGCTTCTTATACTTGTCATACTTTTTTTTTACTTCTCATACTTATACTTCTCATACTTCTTATACTTCTCATATTTCTTATACTTCTTATACTTCTAATACTTCTTATACTTCTCATACTTATACTTCTCATACTTCTCATATTATACCTCTTAAACTTCTCATACTTCTCATACTTCTTATACTTCTCATACTTATGCTTCTCATACTTCTTATACTTCTCATACTTCTTATACTTCTTATACTTCTCATACTTGTATTTCTGATACGTCTTATACTTCTTATACTTCTCGTACTTATACTTCTCATACTTATACTTCTTATACTTCTCATACCTCTCGTACTTCTTATACTTCTCATACTTCTCATACTTCTTATACTTCTCATACTTCTCATACATCTTATCCTTCTCATACTCATATTTCTCATAGTTCTCATTTTTCTTACACTTATACTTCTCATACTTCTCATACTTATACTTCTTATACTTCTCATACTTCTTATACTTCACATACTTATACTTCTCATACTTCTCATATTTTTTATACTTCTTATACTTCTTATACTTCTCATACTTCTTATACCTCTTATACTTCTCATACTTCTTATACTTCTTATACTTATACTTCTTATACTTCTCATACTTCTCATACTTCTTATACTTCTTATATTTCTCATACTTCTTATACATCTCATACTTATACTTCTTATACTTCTCATACTTTTACTTCTTATACTTCTCATACTTCTCATACTTCTTATACATCTTATAATTCACAAAGTTTTTAAACTTCTCATACTTATACTTCTCATACTTATACTTCTTATACTTCTCATACTTCTTATACTTCTTATATTTCTCATACTTCTTATACATCTCATACTTATACTTCTTATACTTCTCATACTTATTATACATCTTATAATTCACAAACTTTTTAAACTCCTCATACTTATACTTCTCATACTTCTCATACTTCTTATACTTCTCATACTTATACTTCTTATACTTCTCATACTTCTCATACTTCTTATGCTTCTTGTACTTGTCATACTTTTTTTACTTCTCATACTTATACTTCTCATATTTATACTTCTTATACTTCTCATACTTCTTATACTTCTCATACTTCTTATAATTCTCATACTTATACTTCTCATACTTCTTATACTTCTCATACTTCTCATACTTCTCATACTTATTTTTCTCATACTTCTTATACTTCTCATACTTATATTTCTGATACTTCTTATACTTCTTATACTTCTCATACCTCTCGTACTTCTTATACTTGTCATACTTCTCATACTTCTTATACTTCTCATACTTATACTTCTCATACTTATACTTATTATACTTCTCATACTTTTACTTCTTATACTTATACTTCTCATACTTCTCATACTTATACATCTTATAATTCACAAACTTTTTAAACTTCTCAAACTAATACTTCTCATACTTATACTTCTTATACTTATACTTCTCATACTTCTTATACTTCTTATACTTCTCATACTTCTTATACTTCTCATACTTATACTTCTTATACTTCTCATACTTCTCATACTTATACTTCTTATATTTCTCATACTACTTATACATCTCATACTTATACTTCTTATACTTCTCATACTTTTACTTCTTATACTTCTCATACTTCTCATACTTCTTATACATCTTATAATTCACAAACTTTTTAAACTTCTCTTACTTATACTTCTAATACTTCTCATACTTCTCATACTTATACTTCTTATACTTCTCATACTTCTTATGCTTCTTATACTTGTCATACTTTTTTTTTACTTCTCATACTTATACTTCTCATACTTCTTATACTTCTCATATTTCTTATACTTCTTATACTTCTAATACTTCTTATACTTCTCATACTTATACTTCTCATACTTCTCATATTATACCTCTTAAACTTCTCATACTTCTCATACTTCTTATACTTCTCATACTTATGCTTCTCATACTTCTTATACTTCTCATACTTCTTATACTTCTTATACTTCTCATACTTATACTTCTCATACTTCTCATATTATACCTCTTAAACTTCTCATACTTCTCATACTTCTTATACTTCTCATACTTATGCTTCTCATACTTCTTATACTTCTCATACTTCTTATACTTCTTATACTTCTCATACTTATATTTCTGATACGTCTTATACTTCTTATACTTCTCGTACTTATACTTCTCATACTTATACTTCTTATACTTCTCATACCTCTCGTACTTCTTATACTTCTCATACTTCTCATACTTCTTATACTTCTCATACTTCTCATACTTCTCATACATCTTATCCTTCTCATACTTATACTTCTCATACTTCTCATTTTTCTTACACTTATACTTCTCATACTTCTCATACTTATACTTCTTATACTTCTCATACTTCTTATACTTCACATACTTATACTTCTCATACTTCTCATATTTTTTATACTTCTTATACTTCTTATACTTCTCATACTTCTCATACTTCTTATACATCTTATAATTCACAAACCTTTTAAACTTCTCATACTTATACTTCTCATACTTCTTATACTACTCATACTTATACTTCTTATACTTCTCATACTTCTTATACTTCTCATACTTCTCATACTTATACTTCTCATACTTCTAATACTTCTCATACTTATATTTCTGATACTTCTTATACTTCTCATACTCCTCATACTTCTTAAACTTCTCATAATTCTCATACTTCTCATACATCTTATACTTCTCATACTTATACTTCTCATACTTCTCATACTTATACTTCTTATACTTCTCATACTTCTTATACTTCTTATATTTCTCATACTTCTTATACATCTCATACTTATACTTCTTATACTTCTCATACTTTTACTTCTTATACTTATACTTCTCATACTTCTCATACTTCTTATACATCTTATAATTCACAAACTTTTTAAACTTCTCAAACTTATACTTCTCATACTTATACTTCTTATACTTATACTTCTCATACTTCTTATACTTCTTATACTTCTCATACTTCTTATACTTCTCATACTTATACTTCTTATACTTCTCATACTTCTCATACTTATACTTCTTATATTTCTCATACTTCTTATACATCTCATACTTATACTTCTTATACTTCTCATACTTTTACTTCTTATACTTCTCATACTTCTCATACTTCTTATACATCTTATAATTCACAAACTTTTTAAACTTCTCTTACTTATACTTCTAATACTTCTCATACTTCTCATACTTATACTTCTTATACTTCTCATACTTCTTATACTTCTTATACTTCTCATACTTCTCATACTTATACTTCTTATATTTCTCATACTTCTTATACATCTCATACTTATACTTCTTATACTTCTCATACTTTTACTTCTTATACTTCTCATACTTCTCATACTTCTTATACATCTTATAATTCACAAACTTTTTAAACTTCTCTTACTTATACTTCTAATACTTCTCATACTTCTCATACTTATACTTCTTATACTTCTCATACTTCTTATGCTTCTTATACTTGTCATACTTTTTTTTTACTTCTCATACTTATACTTCTCATACTTCTTATACTTCTCATATTTCTTATACTTCTTATACTTCTAATACTTCTTATACTTCTCATACTTATACTTCTCATACTTCTCATATTATACCTCTTAAACTTCTCATACTTCTCATACTTCTTATACTTCTCATACTTATGCTTCTCATACTTCTTATACTTCTCATACTTCTTATACTTCTTATACTTCTCATACTTATACTTCTCATACTTCTCATATTATACCTCTTAAACTTCTCATACTTCTCATACTTCTTATACTTCTCATACTTATGCTTCTCATACTTCTTATACTTCTCATACTTCTTATACTTCTTATACTTCTCATACTTATATTTCTGATACGTCTTATACTTCTTATACTTCTCGTACTTATACTTCTCATACTTATACTTCTTATACTTCTCATACCTCTCGTACTTCTTATACTTCTCATACTTCTCATACTTCTTATACTTCTCATACTTCTCATACTTCTCATACATCTTATCCTTCTCATACTTATACTTCTCATACTTCTCATTTTTCTTACACTTATACTTCTCATACTTCTCATACTTATACTTCTTATACTTCTCATACTTCTTATACTTCACATACTTATACTTCTCATACTTCTCATATTTTTTATACTTCTTATACTTCTTATACTTCTCATACTTCTCATACTTCTTATACATCTTATAATTCACAAACCTTTTAAACTTCTCATACTTATACTTCTCATACTTCTTATACTACTCATACTTATACTTCTTATACTTCTCATACTTCTTATACTTCTCATACTTCTCATACTTATACTTCTCATACTTCTAATACTTCTCATACTTATATTTCTGATACTTCTTATACTTCTCATACTCCTCATACTTCTTAAACTTCTCATAATTCTCATACTTCTCATACATCTTATACTTCTCATACTTATACTTCTCATACTTCTCATACTTATACTTCTTATACTTCTCATACTTCTTATACTTCTTATATTTCTCATACTTCTTATACATCTCATACTTATACTTCTTATACTTCTCATACTTTTACTTCTTATACTTATACTTCTCATACTTCTCATACTTCTTATACATCTTATAATTCACAAACTTTTTAAACTTCTCAAACTTATACTTCTCATACTTATACTTCTTATACTTATACTTCTCATACTTCTTATACTTCTTATACTTCTCATACTTCTTATACTTCTCATACTTATACTTCTTATACTTCTCATACTTCTCATACTTATACTTCTTATATTTCTCATACTTCTTATACATCTCATACTTATACTTCTTATACTTCTCATACTTTTACTTCTTATACTTGTCATACTTCTCATACTTCTTATACTTCTCATACTTATACTTCTCATACTTATACTTATTATACTTCTCATACTTTTACTTCTTATACTTATACTTCTCATACTTCTCATACTTCTTATACATCTTATAATTCACAAACTTTTTAAACTTCTCAAACTAATACTTCTCATACTTATACTTCTTATACTTATACTTCTCATACTTCTTATACTTCTTATACTTCTCATACTTCTTATACTTCTCATACTTATACTTCTTATACTTCTCATACTTCTCATACTTATACTTCTTATATTTCTCATACTTCTTATACATCTCATACTTATACTTCTTATACTTCTCATACTTTTACTTCTTATACTTCTCATACTTCTCATACTTCTTATACATCTTATAATTCACAAACTTTTTAAACTTCTCTTACTTATACTTCTAATACTTCTCATACTTCTCATACTTATACTTCTTATACTTCTCATACTTCTTATGCTTCTTATACTTGTCATACTTTTTTTTTACTTCTCATACTTATACTTCTCATACTTCTTATACTTCTCATATTTCTTATACTTCTTATACTTCTAATACTTCTTATACTTCTCATACTTATACTTCTCATACTTCTCATATTATACCTCTTAAACTTCTCATACTTCTCATACTTCTTATACTTCTCATACTTATGCTTCTCATACTTCTTATACTTCTCATACTTCTTATACTTCTTATACTTCTCATACTTATACTTCTCATACTTCTCATATTATACCTCTTAAACTTCTCATACTTCTCATACTTCTTATACTTCTCATACTTATGCTTCTCATACTTCTTATACTTCTCATACTTCTTATACTTCTTATACTTCTCATACTTATATTTCTGATACGTCTTATACTTCTTATACTTCTCGTACTTATACTTCTCATACTTATACTTCTTATACTTCTCATACCTCTCGTACTTCTTATACTTCTCATACTTCTCATACTTCTTATACTTCTCATACTTCTCATACTTCTCATACATCTTATCCTTCTCATACTTATACTTCTCATACTTCTCATTTTTCTTACACTTATACTTCTCATACTTCTCATACTTATACTTCTTATACTTCTCATACTTCTTATACTTCACATACTTATACTTCTCATACTTCTCATATTTTTTATACTTCTTATACTTCTTATACTTCTCATACTTCTCATACTTCTTATACATCTTATAATTCACAAACCTTTTAAACTTCTCATACTTATACTTCTCATACTTCTTATACTACTCATACTTATACTTCTTATACTTCTCATACTTCTTATACTTCTCATACTTCTCATACTTATACTTCTCATACTTCTAATACTTCTCATACTTATATTTCTGATACTTCTTATACTTCTCATACTCCTCATACTTCTTAAACTTCTCATAATTCTCATACTTCTCATACATCTTATACTTCTCATACTTATACTTCTCATACTTCTCATACTTATACTTCTTATACTTCTCATACTTCTTATACTTCTTATATTTCTCATACTTCTTATACATCTCATACTTATACTTCTTATACTTCTCATACTTTTACTTCTTATACTTATACTTCTCATACTTCTCATACTTCTTATACATCTTATAATTCACAAACTTTTTAAACTTCTCAAACTTATACTTCTCATACTTATACTTCTTATACTTATACTTCTCATACTTCTTATACTTCTTATACTTCTCATACTTCTTATACTTCTCATACTTATACTTCTTATACTTCTCATACTTCTCATACTTATACTTCTTATATTTCTCATACTTCTTATACATCTCATACTTATACTTCTTATACTTCTCATACTTTTACTTCTTATACTTCTCATACTTCTCATACTTCTTATACATCTTATAATTCACAAACTTTTTAAACTTCTCTTACTTATACTTCTAATACTTCTCATACTTCTCATACTTATACTTCTTATACTTCTCATACTTCTTATACTTCTTATACTTCTCATACTTCTCATACTTATACTTCTTATATTTCTCATACTTCTTATACATCTCATACTTATACTTCTTATACTTCTCATACTTTTACTTCTTATACTTCTCATACTTCTCATACTTCTTATACATCTTATAATTCACAAACTTTTTAAACTTCTCTTACTTATACTTCTAATACTTCTCATACTTCTCATACTTATACTTCTTATACTTCTCATACTTCTTATGCTTCTTATACTTGTCATACTTTTTTTTTACTTCTCATACTTATACTTCTCATACTTCTTATACTTCTCATATTTCTTATACTTCTTATACTTCTAATACTTCTTATACTTCTCATACTTATACTTCTCATACTTCTCATATTATACCTCTTAAACTTCTCATACTTCTCATACTTCTTATACTTCTCATACTTATGCTTCTCATACTTCTTATACTTCTCATACTTCTTATACTTCTTATACTTCTCATACTTATACTTCTCATACTTCTCATATTATACCTCTTAAACTTCTCATACTTCTCATACTTCTTATACTTCTCATACTTATGCTTCTCATACTTCTTATACTTCTCATACTTCTTATACTTCTTATACTTCTCATACTTATATTTCTGATACGTCTTATACTTCTTATACTTCTCGTACTTATACTTCTCATACTTATACTTCTTATACTTCTCATACCTCTCGTACTTCTTATACTTCTCATACTTCTCATACTTCTTATACTTCTCATACTTCTCATACTTCTCATACATCTTATCCTTCTCATACTTATACTTCTCATACTTCTCATTTTTCTTACACTTATACTTCTCATACTTCTCATACTTATACTTCTTATACTTCTCATACTTCTTATACTTCACATACTTATACTTCTCATACTTCTCATATTTTTTATACTTCTTATACTTCTTATACTTCTCATACTTCTCATACTTCTTATACATCTTATAATTCACAAACCTTTTAAACTTCTCATACTTATACTTCTCATACTTCTTATACTACTCATACTTATACTTCTTATACTTCTCATACTTCTTATACTTCTCATACTTCTCATACTTATACTTCTCATACTTCTAATACTTCTCATACTTATATTTCTGATACTTCTTATACTTCTCATACTCCTCATACTTCTTAAACTTCTCATAATTCTCATACTTCTCATACATCTTATACTTCTCATACTTATACTTCTCATACTTCTCATACTTATACTTCTTATACTTCTCATACTTCTTATACTTCTTATATTTCTCATACTTCTTATACATCTCATACTTATACTTCTTATACTTCTCATACTTTTACTTCTTATACTTATACTTCTCATACTTCTCATACTTCTTATACATCTTATAATTCACAAACTTTTTAAACTTCTCAAACTTATACTTCTCATACTTATACTTCTTATACTTATACTTCTCATACTTCTTATACTTCTTATACTTCTCATACTTCTTATACTTCTCATACTTATACTTCTTATACTTCTCATACTTCTCATACTTATACTTCTTATATTTCTCATACTTCTTATACATCTCATACTTATACTTCTTATACTTCTCATACTTTTACTTCTTATACTTCTCATACTTCTCATACTTCTTATACATCTTATAATTCACAAACTTTTTAAACTTCTCTTACTTATACTTCTAATACTTCTCATACTTCTCATACTTATACTTCTTATACTTCTCATACTTCTTATGCTTCTTATACTTGTCATACTTTTTTTTTACTTCTCATACTTATACTTCTCATACTTCTTATACTTCTCATATTTCTTATACTTCTTATACTTCTAATACTTCTTATACTTCTCATACTTATACTTCTCATACTTCTCATATTATACCTCTTAAACTTCTCATACTTCTCATACTTCTTATACTTCTCATACTTATGCTTCTCATACTTCTTATACTTCTCATACTTCTTATACTTCTCATACTTGTATTTCTGATACGTCTTATACTTCTTATACTTCTCGTACTTATACTTCTCATACTTATACTTCTTATACTTCTCATACCTCTCGTACTTCTTATACTTCTCATACTTCTCATACTTCTTATACTTCTCATACTTCTCATACATCTTATCCTTCTCATACTCATATTTCTCATAGTTCTCATTTTTCTTACACTTATACTTCTCATACTTCTCATACTTATACTTCTTATACTTCTCATACTTCTTATACTTCACATACTTATACTTCTCATACTTCTCATATTTTTTATACTTCTTATACTTCTTATACTTCTCATACTTCTTATACCTCTTATACTTCTCATACTTCTTATACTTCTTATACTTATACTTCTTATACTTCTCATACTTCTCATACTTCTTATACTTCTTATATTTCTCATACTTCTTATACATCTCATACTTATACTTCTTATACTTCTCATACTTTTACTTCTTATACTTCTCATACTTCTCATACTTCTTATACATCTTATAATTCACAAAGTTTTTAAACTTCTCATACTTATACTTCTCATACTTATACTTCTTATACTTCTCATACTTCTTATACTTCTTATATTTCTCATACTTCTTATACATCTCATACTTATACTTCTTATACTTCTCATACTTATTATACATCTTATAATTCACAAACTTTTTAAACTCCTCATACTTATACTTCTCATACTTCTCATACTTCTTATACTTCTCATACTTATACTTCTTATACTTCTCATACTTCTCATACTTCTTATGCTTCTTGTACTTGTCATACTTTTTTTACTTCTCATACTTATACTTCTCATATTTATACTTCTTATACTTCTCATACTTCTTATACTTCTCATACTTCTTATAATTCTCATACTTATACTTCTCATACTTCTTATACTTCTCATACTTCTCATACTTCTCATACTTATTTTTCTCATACTTCTTATACTTCTCATACTTATATTTCTGATACTTCTTATACTTCTTATACTTCTCATACCTCTCGTACTTCTTATACTTGTCATACTTCTCATACTTCTTATACTTCTCATACTTATACTTCTCATACTTATACTTATTATACTTCTCATACCTCTCGTACTTCTCATACTTCTCATACTTCTCATACTTCTTATACTTCTCATACTTCTTATACTTCTCATACTTATACTTCTTATACTTCTTATACTTCTCATACTTCTCATACTTCTTATACTTCTCATACTTCTCATATTTTTTATACTTCTTATACTTCTTATACTTCTCATACTTATACTTCTTATACTTATACTTCTCATACTTCTCATACTTCTTATACTTCTCATACTTCTCATACTTATACTTCTCATACTTCTTATACTTCTTATACTTATACTTCTTATACTTATACTTCTCATACTTCTCATACTTCTTATACTTCTCATACTTCTCATACTTCTTATACTTCTCATACTTATACTTCTCATACTTCTTATAGTTCTCATATTTCTTATACTTCTTATACTTCTCATTTTTCTTACACTTCTTATACTTCTCATACTTCTCATACTTATACTTCTTATACTTCTCATACTTCTTATACTTCACATACTAATACTTCTCATACTTCTGATACTTCTTATACTTCTCATATTTCTTTTACTTCTTATACTTCTCATACTTCTTATATTTCTCATACTTATACTTCTCATACTTCTCATATTATACTTCTTATACTTCTCATACTTATACTTCTTATACTTCTCATACTTCTTATACTTCTCATACCTATACTTATCATACTTCTCATACTTCTCATACTTTTACTTCTTTTACTTCTTATACTTCTCATACTTCTCATACTTATACATCTTATAATTCACAAACCTTTTAAACTTCTCATACTTATACTTCTCATACTTCTTATACTACTCATACTTATACTTCTTATACTTCTCATACTTCTTATACTTCTCATACTTCTCATACTTATACTTCTCATACTTCTAATACTTCTCATACTTATATTTCTGATACTTCTTATACTTCTCATACTTATACTTCTCATACTTATACTTCTTATACTTCTCATACCTCTCGTACTTCTTATACTTCTCATACTTCTCATACTTCTTATACTTCTCATACTTCTCATACTTCTTATACTTCTTATACTTCTCATACTTTTTATACTTCTCATACTTCTTATACTTCTCATACTTCTTATACTTCTCATACTTATACTTCTCATACTTCTCATACTTTTACTTCTTATACTTCTTATACTTCTCATACTTCTCATACTTCTTATACATCTTATAATTCACAAACCTTTTAAACTTCTCATACTTATACTTCTCATACTTCTTATACTACTCATACTTATACTTCTTATACTTCTCATACTTCTTATACTTCTCATACTTCTCATACTTATACTTCTCATACTTCTAATACTTCTCATACTTATATTTCTGATACTTCTTATACTTCTCATACTCCTCATACTTCTTAAACTTCTCATAATTCTCATACTTCTCATACATCTTATACTTCTCATACTTATACTTCTCATACTTCTCATACTTATACTTCTTATACTTCTCATACTTCTTATACTTCTTATATTTCTCATACTTCTTATACATCTCATACTTATACTTCTTATACTTCTCATACTTTTACTTCTTATACTTATACTTCTCATACTTCTAATACTTCTTATACATCTTATAATTCACAAACTTTTTAAACTTCTCAAACTTATACTTCTCATACTTATACTTCTTATACTTATACTTCTCATACTTCTCATACTTATACTTCTTATATTTCTCATACTTCTTATACATCTCATACTTATACTTCTTATACTTCTCATACTTTTACTTCTTATACTTCTCATACTTCTCATACTTCTTATACATCTTATAATTCACAAACTTTTTAAACTTCTCTTACTTATACTTCTAATACTTCTCATACTTCTCATACTTATACTTCTTATACTTCTCATACTTCTTATGCTTCTTATACTTGTCATACTTTTTTTTTACTTCTCATACTTATACTTCTCATACTTCTTATACTTCTCATATTTCTTATACTTCTTATACTTCTAATACTTCTTATACTTCTCATACTTATACTTCTCATATTTCTCATATTATACCTCTTAAACTTCTCATACTTCTCATACTTCTTATACTTCTCATACTTATGCTTCTCATACTTCTTATACTTCTCATACTTCTTATACTTCTTATACTTCTCATACTTATATTTCTGATACGTCTTATACTTCTTATACTTCTCGTACTTATACTTCTCATACTTATACTTCTTATACTTCTCATACCTCTCGTACTTCTTATACTTCTCATACTTCTCATACTTCTTATACTTCTCATACTTCTCATACATCTTATACTTCTCATACTTATACTTCTCATACTTCTCATTTTTCTTACACTTATACTTCTCATACTTCTCATACTTATACTTATACTTCTCATACTTCTTATACTTCACATACTTATACTTCTCATACTTCTCATATTTTTTATACTTCTTATACTTCTTATACTTCTCATACTTCTTATACCTCTTATACTTCTCATACTTCTTATACTTCTTATACTTATACTTCTTATACTTCTCATACTTCTCATACTTCTTATACTTCTTATATTTCTCATACTTCTTATACATCTCATACTTATACTTCTTATACTTCTCATACTTTTACTTCTTATACTTCTCATACTTCTCATACTTCTTATACATCTTATAATTCACAAAGTTTTTAAACTTCTCATACTTATACTTCTCATACTTATACTTCTTATACTTCTCATACTTCTTATACTTCTTATATTTCTCATACTTCTTATACATCTCAAACTTATACTTCTTATACTTCTCATACTTATTATACATCTTATAATTCACAAACTTTTTAAACTCCTCATACTTATACTTCTCATACTTCTCATACTTCTTATACTTCTCATACTTATACTTCTTATACTTCTCATACTTCTAATACTTCTTATGCTTCTTGTACTTGTCATACTTTTTTTACTTCTCATACTTATACTTCTCATATTTATACTTCTTATACTTCTCATACTTCTTATACTTCTCATACTTCTTATAATTCTCATACTTATACTTCTCATACTTCTTATACTTCTTATACTTCTCATACTTCTCATACTTATTTTTCTCATACTTCTTATACTTCTCATACTTATATTTCTGATACTTCTTATACTTCTTATACTTCTCATACCTCTCGTACTTCTTATACTTGTCATACTTCTCATACTTCTTATACTTCTCATACTTATACTTCTCATACTTATACTTCTTATACTTCTCATACCTCTCGTACTTCTCATACTTCTCATACTTCTCATACTTCTTATACTTCTCATACTTCTTATACTTCTCATACTTATACTTCTTATACTTCTTATACTTCTCATACTTCTCATACTTCTTATACTTCTCATACTTCTCATATTTTTTATACTTCTTATACTTCTCATACTTATACTTCTTATACTTATACTTCTCATACTTCTCATACTTCTTATACTTCTCATACTTCTCATACTTATACTTCTCATACTTCTTATACTTCTTATACTTATACTTCTTATACTTATACTTCTCATACTTCTCATACTTCTTATACTTCTCATACTTCTCATACTTCTTATACTTCTCATACTTATACTTCTCATACTTCTTATACTTCTCATACTTATACTTCTCATACTTATACTTCTTATACTTCTCATACCTCTCGTACTTCTCATACTTCTCATACTTCTCATACTTCTTATACTTCTCATACTTCTTATACTTCTCATACTTATACTTCTTATACTTCTCATACTTCTCATACTTCTTATACTTGTCATACTTCTCATATTTTTTATACTTCTTATACTTCTTATACTTCTCATACTTATACTTCTTATACTTATACTTCTCATACTTCTCATACTTCTTATACTTCTCATACTTCTCATACTTCTTATACTTCTCATACTTATACTTCTCATACTTCTTATACTTCTTATACTTCTCATACTTCTTATACTTCTCATACTTATAGTTTTTATACTTCTCATACTTCTTATACTTCTTATACTTCTCATACTTCTTATACTTATACTTATACTTCTTATACTTCTTATACTTCTCATACTTATACTTCTCATACTTATACTTCTTATACTTCTCATACTTGTTATACTTCTCATACTTATACTTCTTATAATTCTCATAATTCTACTTCTCATACTTCTCATATTTCTTATACTTCTGATACTTGTACTTCTTATACTTCTCATACTTCTCATACTTCTTATACTTCTTATACTTCTCATACTTATACTTCTTATACTTCTCATACTTCTCATACTTCTTATACTTCTTATACTTCTCATACTTCTTATACTACTCATACTTATACTTCTTATACTTCTCATACTTCTCATACTTCTACTTCTCATACTTCTCATACTTCTTATACTTCTCATACTTCTCATACTTCTTATACTTCTCATACTTCTCATACTTCTTATACTTCTCATACTTCTTATACTTCTCATACTTCTTATACTTCTCATACTTATATTTCTCATACTTCTTATACTTTTTATACTTCTCATACTTCTTATACTTCTCATACTTCTTATACTTCGCATACTTCTTATACTTCTCATACTTCTTATACTTCTTATACTTCTTATACTTCTCACACTTCTCATACTTCTTATACTTCTCATACTTCTTATACTTCTCATACTTGTTATACTTCTCACACTTCTCATACTTCTTATACTTCTCATACTTATATTTCTCATACTTCTTATACTACTCATACTTTTTATACTTCTCATACTTCTTATACTTCTTATACTTCTCATACTTCTCATCCTTATACTTCCCATACTTCTCATATTTCTTATACTTCTTATACTTTTCATACTTCTTATACTTCTCATACTTATATTTATTATACTTCTCATACTTCTTATACTTCTTATACTTCTCATACTTCTCATACTTATTCTTCTCATACTTCTCATACTTCTTATACTTCTCATATTTCTTATACTTCTCATACTTATACTTCTTATACTTCTCATACTTATACTTCTTATACTTCTCATACTTCTTATACTTCTTATACTTCTCATACTTCTCATACTTCTTATACTTCTCATACTTCTAATACTTCTTATACGTCTCATACTTCTTATACTTCTCATACTTCTTATACTTCTCATACTTATATTTCTCATACTTATACTTTTTATACTTCTTCTACTTCCTACACTTGTCATACTTCTTATACTTCGCATACTTCTTATACTTCTCATACTTCTTATACTTCTCATACTTATACTTATACTTCTCATACTTCTTATACTTCTCATACTTATATTTCTGATACTTCTCATACTTCTTATACTTCTCATACTTCTTATACTTCTCATACTTCTTATACTTCTCATACTTATACTTCTTATACTTGTTATACTTCTCATACTTATACTTCTTATACTTCTCATAATTATACTTCTTATACTTCTTTTACTTATAATACTTCTTATACTTCTTATACTTATACTTCTTATACTTCTCATACTTCTTATACTTCTCATACTTATACTTCTTATACTTCTCGTACTTCTCATACTTCTTATACTTCTTATACTTCTCATACTTCTTATACTTCTCATACTTATACTTCTTATACTTCTCATACTTCTCATACTTATACTTCTTATGCTTCTCATACTTATACTTCTTATACTTCTCATACTTCTCATACTTCTTATGCTTCTTATACTTGTCATACTTTTTTTGCTTCTCATACTTATACTTCTCATATTTATACTTCTTATACTTCTCATACTTCTTATACTTCTCATACTTCTTATAATTCTCATACTTATACTTCTCATACTTCTTATACTTCTTATACTTCTCATACTTCTCATACTTATTCTTCTCATACTTCTTATACTTCTCATACTTCTTATACTTCTCATACTTATATTTCTCATACTTCTTATACTACTCATACTTTTTATACTTCTTATACTCCTTATACTTCTTATACTTCTCATGCTTCTCATACTTCTCATACTTATACTTCCCATACTTCTCATACTTCTTATACTTCTTATACTTCTCGTACTTATACTTCTCATACTTCTCATACTTCTTATACTTTTCATACTTCTTATACTTCTCATACTTATATTTATTATACTTCTCATACTTCTTATACTTCTTATACTTCTCATACTTCTCGTACTTATTCTTCTCATACTTCTCATACTTATTCTTCTCATACTTCTCATACTTCTTATACTTCTCATATTTCTTATACTTCTTATACTTCTCATACTTATACTTCTTATACTTCTCATACTTCTCATACTTATACTTCTTATACTTCTCATACTTCTTATACTTCTTATACTTCTCATACTTCTCATACTTCTTATACTTCTCATACTACTCATACTTCTTATACTTCTCATACTTCTTATACTTCTCATACTTCTCATACTTCTTATACTTCTCATACTTATATTTCTCATACTTATACTTTTTATACTTCTTCTACTTCTCATACTTCTTATACTTCGCATACTTCTTATACTTCTCATACTTACACTTCCCATACTTCTCATACTTCTTATACTTCTTATACTTCTGATACTTATACTTGTCCTACTTCTCATACTTCTTATACTTCTCATGCTTCTTATACTTCTCATACTTATACTTCTTATACTTCTCATACTTCTCATACTTCTTATAGTTCTTATACTTCTTGTACTTCTCATATTTCTTATACTTCTCATACCTATACTTCTTATACTTCTCATACTACTCATACTTCTTATACTTCTCATACTTCTCATACTTCTTATCCTTATTATACTTCTCATACTTCTCATACTTATACTTCTCATACTTATATTTCTCATACATATACTTCTCATACTTCTTATACTTCTCATTCTTCTTATACTTCTCATACTTCTTACACTTCTTATACTTCTTATACTTCTCATACTTCTTATACTTCGCATACTTCTTATACTTCTCATACTTCTTATACTTCTCATACTTATACTTATACTTCTTATACTTCTCAGACTTCTTATACTTTTCATACTTATACTTCTTATACTTCTCATACTTCTCATACTTCTTATAGTTCTTATACTTCTTGTACTTCTCATACTACTCATACTTCTTATACTTCTCATACTTCTTATACTTCTTATACTTCTCACACTTCTCATACTTCTTATACTTCTCATACTTCTCATACTTCTTATACTTCTCATACTTGTTAGACTTCTCATACTTCTCATACTTCTTATACTTCTCATACTTATATTTCTCATACTTCTTATACTTCTCATACTTCTTATACTTCTCATACTTCTTATACTTCTCATACTTATACTTCCCATAGTACTCATACTTCTTATACTTCTTATACTTGTCATACTTATACTTCTCATACTTCTTATACTTCTCATGCTTATATTTCTCATACTTCTTATACTTCTTATACTTCTCATACTTCTTATACTTCTCATACTTCTTATAGTTCTTATACTTCGCATACTTCTTATACTTCTCATACTTATACTTATACTTCTCATACTTATACTTCTTATACTTCTTATACTTCTTATACTTCTCATACTTATATTTCTTATACTTCTCATACTTCTCATACTTCTTATCCTTATTATACTTCTCATACTTCTCATACATATACTTCTCATACTTCTTATACTTCTCATTCTTCTTATACTTCTCATACTTACACTTCTTATACTTCTTATACTTCTCATACTTATACTTATACTTCTTATACTTCTCATACTTCTCATACTTCTTATACTTCGCATACTTCTCATACTTCTCATACTTCTTATACTTCTCATACTTATACTTATACTTCTTATACTTCTCATACTTCTTATACTTTTCATACTTATACTTCTTATACTTCTCATACTTCTCATACTTCTTATAGTTCTTATACTTCTTGTACTTCTCATACTTCTAATACTTCTCATACCTATACTTCTTATACTTCTCATACAACTCATACTTCTTATACTTCTCATATTTCTTATACTTCTTATACTTCTCACACTTCTCATACTTCTTATACTTCTCATACTTCTCATACTTCTTATACTTCTCATACTTGTTAGACTTCTCATACTTCTCATACTTCTTATACTTCTCATACTTATATTTCTCATACTTCTTATACTTCTCATACTTCTTATACTTCTCATACTTCTTATACTTCTCATACTTATACTTCCCATAGTACTCATACTTCTTATACTTCTTATACTTGTCATACTTATACTTCTCATACTTCTATTACTTCTCATACTTATATTTCTCATACTTCTTATACTTCCTATACTTCTCATACTTCTTACACTTCTCATACTTCTTATACTTCTTATACTTCGCATACTTCTTATACTTCTCATACTTATACTTATACTTCTCATACTTATACTTCTTATACTTCTCATACTTCTTATACTTCTCATACTTATATTTCTTATACTTCTCATACTTCTTATACTTCTTTTACTTCTCATACTTGTCATACTTATTCTTCTCATACTTCTCATACTTTTTATACTTCTCATATTTCTTATACTTCTCATACTTCTTATACTTCTCATACTTATATTTCTCATACTTCTTATACTACTCATACTTTTTATACTTCTTATACTCCTTATACTTCTTATACTTCTCATGCTTCTCATACTTCTCATACTTATACTTCCCATACTTCTCATACTTCTTATACTTCTTATACTTCTCATACTTATACTTCTCATACTTCTCATACTTCTTATACTTTTCATACTTCTTATACTTCTCATACTTATATTTATTATACTTCTCATACTTCTTATACTTCTTATACTTCTCATACTTCTCGTACTTATTCTTCTCATACTTCTCATACTTATTCTTCTCATACTTCTCATACTTCTTATACTTCTCATATTTCTTATACTTCTTATACTTCTCATACTTATACTTCTTATACTTCTCATACTTCTCATACTTATACTTCTTATACTTCTCATACTTCTTATACTTCTTATACTTCTCATACTTCTCATACTTCTTATACTTCTCATACTACTCATACTTCTTATACTTCTCATACTTCTTATACTTCTCATACTTCTTATACTTCTCATACTTATATTTCTCATACTTATACTTTTTATACTTCTTCTACTTCTTCTACTTCTCATACTTCTTATACTTCGCATACTTCTTATACTTCTCATACTTCTTATACTTCTCATACTTATACTTATACTTCTTTTACTTCTTACACTTTTTATACTTCTCATACTTCTTATACTTCTCATACTTACACTTCCCATACTTCTCATACTTCTTATACTTCTTATACTTCTGATACTTATACTTGTCCTACTTCTCATACTTCTTATACTTCTCATGCTTCTTATACTTCTCATACTTATACTTCTTATACTTCTCATACTTCTCATACTTCTTATAGTTCTTATACTTCTTGTACTTCTCATATTTCTTATACTTCTCATACCTATACTTCTTATACTTCTCATACTACTCATACTTCTTATACTTCTCATACTTCTCATACTTCTTATCCTTATTATACTTCTCATACTTCTCATACTTATACTTCTCATACTTATATTTCTCATACATATACTTCTCATACTTCTTATACTTCTCATTCTTCTTATACTTCTCATACTTCTTACACTTCTTATACTTCTTATACTTCTCATACTTCTTATACTTCGCATACTTCTTATACTTCTCATACTTCTTATACTTCTCATACTTATACTTATACTTCTTATACTTCTCATACTTCTTATACTTTTCATACTTATACTTCTTATACTTCTCATACTTCTCATACTTCTTATAGTTCTTATACTTCTTGTACTTCTCATACTACTCATACTTCTTATACTTCTCATACTTCTTATACTTCTTATACTTCTCACACTTCTAATACTTCTTATACTTCTCATACTTCTCATACTTCTTATACTTCTCATACTTGTTAGACTTCTCATACTTCTCATACTTCTTATACTTCTCATACTTATATTTCTCATACTTCTTATACTTCTCATACTTCTTATACTTCTCATACTTATACTTCCCATAGTACTCATACTTCTTATACTTCTTATACTTGTCATACTTATACTTCTCATACTTCTTATACTTCTCATGCTTATATTTCTCATACTTCTTATACTTCTTATACTTCTCATACTTCTTATACTTCTCATACTTCTTATAGTTCTTATACTTCGCATACTTCTTATACTTCTCATACTTATACTTATACTTCTCATACTTATACTTCTTATACTTCTTATACTTCTTATACTTCTCATACTTATATTTCTTATACTTCTCATACTTCTCATACTTCTTATCCTTATTATACTTCTCATACTTCTCATACATATACTTCTCATACTTCTTATACTTCTCATTCTTCTTATACTTCTCATACTTACACTTCTTATACTTCTTATACTTCTCATACTTATACTTATACTTCTTATACTTCTCATACTTCTCATACTTCTTATACTTCGCATACTTCTCATACTTCTCATACTTCTTATACTTCTCATACTTATACTTATACTTCTTATACTTCTCATACTTCTTATACTTTTCTTACTTATACTTCTTATACTTCTCATACTTCTCATACTTCTTATAGTTCTTATACTTCTTGTACTTCTCATACTTCTAATACTTCTCATACCTATACTTCTAATACTTCTCATACAACTCATACTTCTTATACTTCTCATATTTCTTATACTTCTTATACTTCTCACACTTCTCATACTTCTTATACTTCTCACACTTCTCATACTTCTTATACTTCTCATACTTGTTAGACTTCTCATACTTCTCATACTTCTTATACTTCTCATACTTATATTTCTCATACTTCTTATACTTCTCATACTTCTTATACTTCTCATACTTCTTATACTTCTCATACTTATACTTCCCATAGTACTCATACTTCTTATACTTCTTATACTTGTCATACTTATACTTCTCATACTTCTATTACTTCTCATACTTATATTTCTCATACTTCTTATACTTCCTATACTTCTCATACTTCTTACACTTCTCATACTTCTTATACTTCTTATACTTCGCATACTTCTTATACTTCTCATACTTATACTTATACTTCTCATACTTATACTTCTTATACTTCTCATACTTCTTATACTTCTCATACTTATATTTCTTATACTTCTCATACTTCTTATACTTCTTTTACTTCTCATACTTGTCATACTTATTCTTCTCATACTTCTCATACTTTTTATACTTCTCATATTTCTTATACTTCTCATACTTCTCATACTTCTTACACTTCGCATACTTCTTATACTTCTCATACTTTTACTTATACTTCTTATACTTCTCATACTTCTTATACTTCTCATACTTATACTTCTTATACTTCTCATACTTCTTATAGCTCTCATACTTCTTATACTTCTCATACTTCTTATACTTCTCATACTTATACTTCTTATACTTCTCATACTTCTTATACTTTTCATACTTATACTTCTTATACTTCTCATACTTCTCATACTTCTTATAGTTCTTATACTTCTTGTACTTCTCATACTTCTTATACTTCTCATACTTGTTAGACTTCTCATACTTCTCATACTTCTTATACTTCTCATACTTATATTTCTCATACTTCTTATACTTCTCATACTTCTTATACTTCTCATACTTCTTATACTTCTCATACTTATACTTCTCATACTTTTCATACTTCTTATACTTCTCATACTTGTTAGACTTCTCATACTTCTCATACTTCTTATACTTCTCATACTTTTATTTCTCATACTTCTTATACTTCTCATACTTCTTATACTTCTCATACTTCTTATACTTCTCATACTTCTTATACTTCTCATACTTATACTTCCCATAGTACTCATACTTCTTATACTTCTTATACTTGTCATACTTATACTTCTCATACTTCTTATACTTCTCATACTTATATTTCTCATACTTCTTATACTTCTTATACTTCTCATACTTCTTATACTTCTCATACTTCTTATACTTCTTATACTTCGCATACTTCTTATACTTTTCATACTTATACTTATACTTCTCATACTTATACTTCTTATACTTCTCATACTTCTTATACTTCTCATACTTATATTTCTTATACTTCTCATACTTCTCATACTTCTTATCCTTATTATACTTCTCATTCTTCTCATACTTATACTTCTCATACTTATACTTCTCATACATATACTTCTCATACTTCTTATACTTCTCATTCTTCTTATACTTCTCATACTTCTTACACTTCTTATACTCCTTATACTTCTCATACTTCTTATACTTCTCATACTTATACTTATACTTCTTATACTTCTCATACTTCTTATACTTTTCATACTTATACTTCTTATACTTCTCATACTTCTCATACTACTTATAGTTCTTATACTTCTTGTACTTGTCATACTTCTTATACTTCTCATACCTATACTTCTTATACTTCTCATACTACTCATACTTCTTATACTTCTCATACTTCTTATACTTCTTATACTTCTCACACTTCTCATACTTCTTATACTTCTCATACTTCTCATACTTCTTATACGTCTCATACTTGTTAGACTTCTCATACTTCTCATACTTCTTGTACTTCTCATACTTCTCATACTTCTTATACTTCTCATACTTCTTATACTTCGCATACTTCTTATACTTCTCATACTTATACTTCTCATACTTATACTTCTTACACTTCTTATACTTCTCATACTTCTCATACTTCTTATACTTCTCATACTTCTTATACTTCTCATACTTATACTTCCCATACTTCTCATACTTCTTATACTTCTTATACTTGTCATACTTATACTTCTCATACTTCTTATACTTCTCATACTTCTTATACTTCTTATACTTCTTATACTTCTCATACTTATACTTATACTTCTCATACTTATACTTCGTATACTTCTCATACTTCTTATACTTCTTATACTTCTCATACTTATATTTCTTATACTTCTCATACTTCTCATACTTCTTATACTTCTTTTACTTCTCATACTTCTCATACTTATTCTTCTCATACTTCTCATACTTATACTTCTCATATTTCTTATACTTCTTATACTTCTCATACTTAGACTTCTTATACTTCTCATACTTCTTATACTTCTCATACTTCTTACAGTTCTCATACTTCTTATACTTCTCATACTTATACTTCTCATACTTATACTTCTTATACTTCTCATACTTCTTATACTTCTCATACTTATACTTCTTATACTTCTCATACTTCTTATACTTCTTATACTTCTCATACTTCTTATACATCTTATAATTCACAAACTTTTAAAACTTCTCATACTTATACTTCTCATACTTCTCATACTTCTTATACTTCTCATACTTATACTTCTTATACTTCTCATACTTCTCATACTTCTTATGCTTCTTATACTTGTCATACTTTTTTTTTTTACTTCTCATACTTATACTTCTCATACTTCTTATACTTCTCATATTTCTTATACTTCTTATACTCCGAATACTTCTTATACTTCTCATACTTTTACTTATACTTCTCATACTTATACTTCTTACACTTCTTATACTTGTCATACTTATACTTCCCATACTTCTCATACTTCTTATACTTCTTATACTTCTCATATTTCATATACTTCTTATACTTCCCATACTTAAACTGCTCATACTTCTTATTCTTCTCATACTTATACTTCTCATACTTCTTATACTTCTCATACTTCTTATACTTCTCATACTTATACTTCTCATACTTCTCATATTTCTTATACTTCTTATATTTCTCATACTTCTCGTACGTCTTATACATCTTATACTTCTCATACTTATACTTCCTATACTTCTCATACTTATACTTCTCATACTTCTCATTCTTCTCATACTTCTTATACTTGTCATACTTCTTATACTTCTCATACTTCTTATACTTCTCATACTTATACTTCTCATACTTACACTTATACTTCTCATACTTATACTTCTTACACTTCTTATACTTCTCATACTTCTTATACTTCTCATACTTCTTATACTTCTCATACTTATACTTCCCATACTTCTCATACTTCTTATACTTCTCATACTTCTTATACTTTTCATACTACTCATACTTCTTATACTTCTCATACTTCTTATACTTCTCATACTTATATTTCTCATACTTCTTATACTTCTTATACTTCTCATACTTCTTATACTTCTCATACTTCTTATACTTCTCATACTTCTCATACTTCTTATGCTTCTTATACTTGTCATACTTTTTTTTTTTACTTCTCATACTTATACTTCTCATACTTCTTATACTTCTCATATTTCTTATACTTCTTATACTCCGAATACTTCTTATACTTCTCATACTTTTACTTATACTTCTCATACTTATACTTCTTACACTTCTTATACTTGTCATACTTGTCATACTTCTTATACTTCTCATACTTCTTATACTTCTCATACTTATACTTCCCATACTTCTCATACTTCTTATACTTCTTATACTTCTCATATTTCATATACTTCTTATACTTCCCATACTTAAACTGCTCATACTTCTTATTCTTCTCATACTTATACTTCTCATACTTCTTATACTTCTCATACTTCTTATACTTCTCATACTTATACTTCTCATACTTCTCATATTTCTTATACTTCTTATATTTCTCATACTTCTCGTACGTCTTATACATCTTATACTTCTCATACTTATACTTCCTATACTTCTCATACTTATACTTCTCATACTTCTCATTCTTCTCATACTTCTTATACTTGTCATACTTCTTATACTTCTCATACTTCTTATACTTCTCATACTTATACTTCTCATACTTACACTTATACTTCTCATACTTATACTTCTTACACTTCTTATACTTCTCATACTTCTTATACTTCTCATACTTATACTTCCCATACTTCTCATACTTCTTATACTTCTCATACTTCTTATACTTCTTATACTTTTCATACTACTCATACTTCTTATACTTCTCATACTTCTTATACTTCTCATACTTATATTTCTCATACTTCTTATACTTCTTATACTTCTCATACTTCTTATACTTCTCATACTTCTTATACTTCTTATACTTCGCATACTTCGCATACTTCTCATACGTATACTTATACTTCTCATACTTATACTTCTTACACTTCTTATACTTCTCATACTTCTCATACTTCTTATACTTCTCATACTTCTTATACTTCTCATACTTATACTTCTCATACTTCTCATATTTCTTATACTTCTTATATTTCTCATACTTCTCGTACGTCTTATACATCTTATACTTCTCATACTTATACTTCCTATACTTCTCATACTTATACTTCTCATACTTCTCATTCTTCTCATACTTCTTATACTTGTCATACTTCTTATACTTCTCATACTTCTTATACTTCTCATACTTATACTTCTCATACTTACACTTATACTTCTCATACTTATGCTTCTTACACTTCTTATACTTCTCATACTTCTTATACTTCTCATACTTCTTATACTTCTCATACTTATACTTCCCATACTTCTCATACTTCTTATACTTCTCATACTTCTTATACTTCTTATACTTTTCATACTACTCATACTTCTTATACTTCTCATACTTCTTATACTTCTAATACTTATATTTCTCATACTTCTTATACTTCTTAAACTTCTCATACTTCTTATACTTCTCATACTTCTTATACTTCTTATACTTCGCATACTTCTCATACGTATACTTATACTTCTCATACTTATACTTCTTACACTTCTTATACTTCTCATACTTCTCATACTTCTTATACTTCTCCTACTTATACTTCTCATACTTCTTATACTTCTTATACTTCTCATACTTCTTATAATTCTAATACTTCTCATACTTTTCATACTTCTTATACTTCTCATACTTCTCATACTTCTTATACTTCTCATACTTCTTATACGTCTTATAATTCACAAACTTTTAAAACTTCTCATACTTATACTTCTCATACTTCTCATACTTCTTATACTTCTCATACTTATACTTCTTATACTTCTCATACTTCTCATACTTCTTATGCTTCTTATACTTGTCATACTTCTTTTTACTTCTCATACTTATACTTCTCATACTTCTTATACTTCTCATATTTCTTATACTTCTTATACTCCGAATGCTTCTTATACTTCTCATACTTATACTTCTCATACTTCTCATATTATACTTCTTATACTTCTCATACTTCTTATACTACTCATACTTATATTTCTCATACTTCTTATACTTCTTATACTTCTCATACTTCTTATACTTCTCATACTTCTTATACTTCTTATACTTCGCATACTTCGCATACTTCTCCTACGTATACTTATACTTCTCATACTTATACTTCTCACACTTCTTATACTTCTCATACTTCTCATACTTCTTATACTTCTCCTACTTATACTTCTCATACTTCTTATACTTCTTATACTTCTTATACTTCTCATACTTCTTATACTTCTAATACTTCTCATACTTTTCATACTTCTTATACTTCTCATACTTCTTATACGTCTTATACTTCTCATACTTCTTATACATCTTATAATTCACAAACTTTTAAAACTTCTCATACTTATACTTCTCATACTTCTTATACTTCTCATACTTATACTTCTTATACTTCTCATACTTCTCATACTTCTTATGCTTCTTATACTTGTCATACTTCTTTTTACTTCTCATACTTATACTTCTCATACTTATACTTCTCATATTTCTTATACTTCTTATACTCCGAATACTTCTTATACTTCTCATACTTATACTTCTCATACTTCTCATATTATACTTCTTATACTTCTCATACTTCTCATACTTATACTTCTTACACTTCTTATACTTCTCATACTTCTTATACTTCTCATACTTATACTTCTCATACTTCTTATACTTCTCATACTTATATTTCTTATACTTATCATACTTATCATACTTCTTATACTTCTCATACTTCTTATACTTCTCATACTTCTCATACTTCTTATACTTCTTATACTTCTCATACTTCTCATTCTTATACTTCTCATACTTCGCATACTTCTTATACTTCTCATACTTTTACTTATACTTCTCATACTTATACTTATTACACTTCTTATACTTGTCATACTTCTCATACTTCTTATACTTCTCATACTTCTTATACTTCTCATACTTATACTTCCCATACTTCTCATACTTCTTTTACTTCTCATACTTCTCATACTTCTTATACTTCTCATACTTATATTTCTTATACTTCTCATACTTCTCATACTTATTCTTCTCATACTTCTCATACTTCTTATACTTCTCATATTTCATATACTTCTTATACTTCCCATACTTATACTGCTCATACTTCTTATTCTTCTCATACTTATACTTCTCATACTTCTCATACTTCTTATACTTCTCATACTTCTTATACTTCTCATACTTATACTTCTCATACTTCTCATATTTCTTATACTTCTTATATTTCTCATACTTCTCGTACGTCTTATACATCTTATACTTCTCATACTTATACTTCTTATACTTCTCATACTTATACTTCTCATACTTCTCATTCTTCTCATACTTTTACTTCTCATACTTCTCATACTTCTTATACTTGTCATACTTCTTATACTTCTCATACTTCCTATACTTCTCATACTTATACTTCTCATACTTACACTTATACTTCTCATACTTATACTTCTTACACTTCTTATACTTCTCATACTTCTCATACTTCTTATACTTCTCATACTTCTTATACTTCTTATACTTTTCATACTACTCATACTTCTTATACTTCTCATACTTCTTATACTTCTCATACTTATATTTCTCATACTTCTTATACTTCTTATACTTCTCATACTTCTTATACTTCTCATACTTCTTATACTTCGCATACTTCGCATACTTCTCATACGTATACTTATGCTTCTCATACTTATACTTCTTACACTTCTTATACTTCTCATACTTCTTATACTTCTCCTACTTATACTTCTCATACTTCTCATACTTCTTATACTTCTCATACTTCTTGTACTTCTCATACTTATATTTCTTATACTTCTCATACTTCTTCTTCTCATACTTCTCATACTTATTATACTTCTCATATTTCTTATACTTCTTATACTTCTCATACTTATACTTCTCATACTTCTCATACTTCTCATTCTTCTCATACTTCTTATACTTGTCATACTTCTTATACTTCTCATACTTCTTATACTTCTCATACTTATACTTCTCATACTTACACTTATACTTCTCATACTTATGCTTCTTACACTTCTTATACTTCTCATACTTCTTATACTTCTCATACTTCTTATACTTCTCATACTTATACTTCCCATACTTCTCATACTTCTTATACTTCTCATACTTCTTATACTTCTTATACTTTTCATACTACTCATACTTCTTATACTTCTCATACTTCTTATACTTCTAATACTTATATTTCTCATACTTCTTATACTTCTTAAACTTCTCATACTTCTTATACTTCTCATACTTCTTATACTTCTTATACTTCGCATACTTCGCATACTTCTCATACGTATACTTATACTTCTCATACTTATACTTCTTACACTTCTTATACTTCTCATACTTCTCATACTTCTTATACTTCTCCTACTTATACTTCTCATACTTCTTATACTTCTTATACTTCTCATACTTCTTATAATTCTAATACTTCTCATACTTTTCATACTTCTTATACTTCTCATACTTCTCATACTTCTTATACTTCTCATACTTCTTATACGTCTTATAATTCACAAACTTTTAAAACTTCTCATACTTATACTTCTCATACTTCTCATACTTCTTATACTTCTCATACTTATACTTCTTATACTTCTCATACTTCTCATACTTCTTATGCTTCTTATACTTGTCATACTTCTTTTTACTTCTCATACTTATACTTCTCATACTTCTTATACTTCTCATATTTCTTATACTTCTTATACTCCGAATGCTTCTTATACTTCTCATACTTATACTTCTCATACTTCTCATATTATACTTCTTATACTTCTCATACTTCTTATACTACTCATACTTATATTTCTCATACTTCTTATACTTCTTATACTTCTCATACTTCTTATACTTCTCATACTTCTTATACTTCTTATACTTCGCATACTTCGCATACTTCTCCTACGTATACTTATACTTCTCATACTTATACTTCTCACACTTCTTATACTTCTCATACTTCTCATACTTCTTATACTTCTCCTACTTATACTTCTCATACTTCTTATACTTCTTATACTTCTTATACTTCTCATACTTCTTATACTTCTAATACTTCTCATACTTTTCATACTTCTTATACTTCTCATACTTCTTATACGTCTTATACTTCTCATACTTCTTATACATCTTATAATTCACAAACTTTTAAAACTTCTCATACTTATACTTCTCATACTTCTTATACTTCTCATACTTATACTTCTTATACTTCTCATACTTCTCATACTTCTTATGCTTCTTATACTTGTCATACTTCTTTTTACTTCTCATACTTATACTTCTCATACTTCTTATACTTCTCATATTTCTTATACTTCTTATACTCCGAATACTTCTTATACTTCTCATACTTATACTTCTCATACTTCTCATATTATACTTCTTATACTTCTCATACTTCTCATACTTATACTTCTTACACTTCTTATACTTCTCATACTTCTTATACTTCTCATACTTATACTTCTCATACTTCTTATACTTCTCATACTTATATTTCTTATACTTATCATACTTATCATACTTCTTATACTTCTCATACTTCTTATACTTCTCATACTTCTCATACTTCTTATACTTCTTATACTTCTCATACTTCTCATTCTTATACTTCTCATACTTCGCATACTTCTTATACTTCTCATACTTTTACTTATACTTCTCATACTTATACTTATTACACTTCTTATACTTGTCATACTTCTCATACTTCTTATACTTCTCATACTTCTTATACTTCTCATACTTATACTTCCCATACTTCTCATACTTCTTTTACTTCTCATACTTCTCATACTTCTTATACTTCTCATACTTATATTTCTTATACTTCTCATACTTCTCATACTTATTCTTCTCATACTTCTCATACTTCTTATACTTCTCATATTTCATATACTTCTTATACTTCCCATACTTATACTGCTCATACTTCTTATTCTTCTCATACTTATACTTCTCATACTTCTCATACTTCTTATACTTCTCATACTTCTTATACTTCTCATACTTATACTTCTCATACTTCTCATATTTCTTATACTTCTTATATTTCTCATACTTCTCGTACGTCTTATACATCTTATACTTCTCATACTTATACTTCTTATACTTCTCATACTTATACTTCTCATACTTCTCATTCTTCTCATACTTTTACTTCTCATACTTCTCATACTTCTTATACTTGTCATACTTCTTATACTTCTCATACTTCCTATACTTCTCATACTTATACTTCTCATACTTACACTTATACTTCTCATACTTATACTTCTTACACTTCTTATACTTCTCATACTTCTCATACTTCTTATACTTCTCATACTTCTTATACTTCTCAAACTTATACTTCCCATACTTCTCATACTTCTTATACTTCTCATACTTCTTATACTTCTTATACTTTTCATACTACTCATACTTCTTATACTTCTCATACTTCTTATACTTCTCATACTTATATTTCTCATACTTCTTATACTTCTTATACTTCTCATACTTCTTATACTTCTCATACTTCTTATACTTCGCATACTTCGCATACTTCTCATACGTATACTTATGCTTCTCATACTTATACTTCTTACACTTCTTATACTTCTCATACTTCTTATACTTCTCCTACTTATACTTCTCATACTTCTCATACTTCTTATACTTCTCATACTTCTTGTACTTCTCATACTTATATTTCTTATACTTCTCATACTTCTTCTTCTCATACTTCTCATACTTATTATACTTCTCATATTTCTTATACTTCTTATACTTCTCATACTTATACTTCTCATACTTCTCATACTTCTCATTCTTCTCATACTTATACTTCTCATACTTCTCATACTTCTCATTCTTCTCATACTTATACTTCTCATACTTCTTATACTTGTCATACTTCTTATACTTCTCATACTTCTTATACTTCTCATACTTATACTTCTCATACTTCTCATATTTCTTATACTTATACTTCTCATACTTCTCATACTCCTTATACTTCTCATACTTCTCATACTTCTTATACTTCGCATACTTCTTATACTTCTCATACTTATACTTATACTTCTCATACTTATTCTTCTTACACTTCTTATACTTGTCATACTTATACTTCTTATACTTCTCATACTTCTCATACTTCTTATACTTGTCATACTTCTCATACTTCTTATACTTCTCATACTTCTTATACTTCGCATACTTCTTATACTTCTCATACTAATACTTATACTTCTTATACTTCTCATACTTCTTATGCTTCTCATACTTATACTTCTTATACTTCTCATACTTCTCATACTTCTCATACTTCTTATACTTCTTATACTTCACATACTTCTTATACTTCTCATACTTCTTATACCTCTTATACTTCGCCTACTTCTTATACTTCTCATACTTATACTTCTCATACTTACACTTCTTATACTTCTCATACTTCCCATACTTCTCATACTTCTTATACTTCTTATACTTCTCATACTTCTTATACTTCTCGTACTTATATATCTTATACTTCTCATACTTCTCATACTTCTTATACTTCTTATACTTCTCATACTTATTCTTCTCATACTTCTTATACTTCTCATATTTCTTATACTTCTTATACTTCTCATACTTATACTTCTCATACTTCTCATATTTCTTATACTTCTCATACTTCTCATACTTCTTCTACTTTTTATACTTCTCATACTTATACTTCTCATACTTCTTATACTTCTCATACTTATACTTCTCATACTTCTCATACGTCTTATACTTCTTATACTTCTTATACTTCTCATACTTATACTTCTCATACTTCTCATATTTCTTATACTTCTTATACTTCTCATACTTCTCGTACTTCTTATACTTCTTATACTTCTAATACTTCTCATACTTCTCATACTTCTTATACTTCTCATACTTCTCCTACTTCTTATCCTTCTCATACTTCTTATACTTCTCATACTTCTTATACTTCTCATACTTCTTATACTTCTCATACTTATACTTGTCATACTTCTTATACATCTCATACTTCTTATACTTCTCATACTTCTTATACTTCTTATACTTTGCATACTTCTTATACTTCTCATACTAATACTTATACTTCTTATACTTCTCATACTTCTTATGCTTCTCATACTTATACTTCTTATACTTCTCATACTTCTCATACTTCTTATACTTCTTATACTTCTCATACTTCTTATACTTCTCATACTTCTTATACTTCTTATACTTCTTATACTTCTCATACTTATACTTCTCATACTTCTTATACTTCTTATACTTCTCATACTTCTTATACTTCTCATACTTATATTTCTTATACTTCTCATACTTCTTATACTTCTTATACTTCTCATACTTTTTTTTCCTCATACTTCTTATACTTCTCATATTTCTTATACTTCTTATACTTCTCATACTTATACTTCTCATACTTCTCATATTTCTTATACTTCTCATACTTCTTATACTTCTTATACTTGTCATACTTCTCATACTTCTTATACTTCTTATACTTCTTATACTTCGCATACTTCTTATACTTCTCATACTAATACTTATACTTCTTATACTTCTCAAACTTCTTATGCTTCTCATACTTATACTTCTTATACTTCTTATACTTCTCATACTTCTTATGCTTCTCATACTTATACTTCTTATACTTCTTATACTTCTCATACTTCTCATACTTCTTATACTTCTTATACTTCTCATACTTCTTATACTTCTCATACTTCTTATACCTCTTATACTTCGCCTACTTCTTATACTTCTCATACTTATACTTCTCATACTTACACTTCTTATACTTCTCATACTTCCCATACTTCTCATACTTCTTATACTTCTTATACTTCTCATACTTCTTATACTTCTCATACTTATATATCTTATACTTCTCATACTTCTCATACTTCTTATACTTCTTATACTTCTCATACTTATTCTTCTCATACTTCTTATACTTCTCATATTTCTTATACTTCTTATACTTCTCATACTTATACTTCTCATACTTCTCATATTTCTTATACTTCGCATACTTCTCATACTTCTCATACTTCTTCTACTTTTCATACTTCTCATACTTATACTTCTCATACTTCTTATACTTCTCATACTTATACTTCTCATACTTCTCATACGTCTTATACTTCTTATACTTCTTATACTTCTCATACTTATACTTCTCATACTTCTCATATTTCTTATACTTCTTATACTTCTCATACTTCTCGTACTTCTAATACTTCTCATACTTCTCATACTTCTTATACTTCTCATACTTCTCCTACTTCTTATCCTTCTCATACTTCTTATACTTCTCATACTTCTTATACTTGTCATACTTCTTATACTTCTCATACTTATACTTGTCATACTTCTTATACATCTCATACTTCTTATACTTCTCATACTTCTTATACTTCTTATACTTTGCATACTTCTTATACTTCTCATACTAATACTTATACTTCTTATACTTCTCATACTTCTTATGCTTCTCATACTTATACTTCTTATACTTCTCATACTTCTCATACTTCTTATACTTCTTATACTTCTCATACTTCTTATACTTCTCATACTTCTTATACTTCTCATACTTCTTATACTTCTCATACTTCTTATACTTCTCATACTTCTTATACTTCTCATACTTCTTATACTTCTTATACTTCTCATACTTCCCATACTTCTCATACTTCTTATACTTCTTATACTTCTCATACTTCTTATACTTCTCATACTTATATTTCTTATACTTCTCATACTTCTTATACTTCTCATACTTATTCTTCTCATACTTCTTATACTTCTCATATTTCTTATACTTCTTATACTTCTCATACTTATACTTCTCATACTTCTCATATTTCTTATACTTCGCTTACTTCTCATACTTCTCATACTTATACTTTTTATACTTCTCATACTTATACTTCTCGTACTTCTCATACGTCTTATACTTCTTATACTTCTTATACTTCTCAGACTTATACTTCTCATACTTCTCATATTTCTTATACTTCTTATGCTTTTCATACTTCTCATACTTCTCGTACTTCTTATACTTCTTATACTTCTCGTACTTCTTATACTTCTAATACTTCTCATACTTCTCATACTTCTTATACTTCTCATACTTCTCCTACTTCTTATCCTTCTCATACTTCTTATACTTCTCATACTTCTTATACTTGTCATACTTCTTATACTTCTCATACTTATACTTGTCATACTTCTTATACTGCTCATACTTCTTATGCTTCTTATACTTCTCATACTTATACTTGTCATACTTCTTATACATCTCATACTTCTTATACTTCTCATACTTCTTATACTTATACTTCTCATACTTCTTATACTTCTCATACCTCTTATAGTTCTCATATTTCTTATACTTCTTATACTTCTCATACTTCTCATACTTCTTATACTTCTTATTCTTCTTATACTTCTCATACTTATACTTCTCATACTTCTCATATTTCTAATACTTCTCATACTTCTCATACTTCTTATACTTCTTTTACTTCTAATACTTATACTTCTCATACTTCTCATACTTCTTATGCTTCTTATACTTATACTTCTCATACTTCTTATACTTCTCATACTTCTTATAGTTCTCATATTTCTTATACTTCTCATACTTCTCATACTTCTTATACTTCTTATACTGCTCATACTTCTCATACTTCGTATACTTCTCATACTTATACTTCTCATACTTCTTATACTTCTCATACTTCTTATGCTCCTTATACTCCTTATACATCTCATATTTCTCACACTTCTTATACTACATACACTTCTCATCCTTCTTATACTTGTCATACTTCTTATACTTCTCATACTTATACTTGTCATACTTCTTTTATTTCTCATTCTTCTTATACTTCTCATACTTCTCATACCTATACTTGTCATACTACTCATACTTCTCATACTTCGTTAAGGCAGTTCATCCCCTGCTGGCCGGTGATGAGTTCAGAGTTCACCTCCATATTTTTTTACACAGATTGTTTGCTGTAAAGGCCTGTTTATACTTGTGAGGCATCTGCGTCAGGTTGGTTACGCCGCGACCAACACAGGTTCTGTGTCAGTCTACAGAAGCTCAACACACACCTCTTCAGACCTGACATGCTTCCCCGGCTTCCCAAACGCAGCCCCGCCAACGTATATATATGTACAGAAGTGTATGTTTGGATAAACGCCATTAATGCTGTTCTAAAACAGGAAATATTTCAACTGAACAGAACTGAAACAAATCATCAAAAAACGCCACCATGTGGAGTTTACCGGCCGAAAGCAGCCTTACTGCTATGTGCAAACCTTACCCCGGGAATCCACTGAACGCAGAGGCGCCGTCGCACCGCGCCTTCGCAGCTGATCACTGGTAAATAGAACTGGTTTTACACTGCGGTGCCTTTCTGAAGCCTCTCAGAAGCGCTGCCGCTTTCCGTTTCTCTAAAATATGCATCAGTTTTATTTTTTCCACTTTGAAACCTCATCAATTTGGAGCAGATCAATCAGACAGGAAATCGGCTGATGGAAACCGAAGTGGATCTGGCGGCTTTTACCGGTAAAAGAGTAAATGGCCACTTTTGATGCATTAAACCATTAATATAGCATTAATATACCACAATAAAGTTGTTTACAACTGTCCAAAAATGCCTGAAGAAGAATAAAACCAACTTAGTTTTGGTGTTATAAACTTCTTTTTCATCTTGTTCGAGTGCTTTTTATCTGATGGTTTCTGCGTTGTCTTCTTCCTGTTCCTCTTCTTCTCTGGTTTGCTCTTCTTCTCTGGTCGTGTGCCAGTTGTACAGCCCAACACTGCCCCATGCCATTTCCGGTGGAATTCCTCAGTTTTCTGAGTGGTGACGGATTGTTCAGCCTCTTGAAAAAGAAGAATTGCGAGCGAAACCAACGCAGAAGTCGGACAAAACTGTACGTTGGTCTACGTATCCGTCTTCAGCGTTAATCAAGACCTGATGCATAAATTTGCATGACTTTTTCATGTCTGATGTTCTGTCATATTACATTTTGAACAATCATCTATTTTTTCTCCATGTGTTTTTTTTTTTTTTTTGTTTTGTCGTTCCACACATTTTGTTTAAAATCTCCAGAGACTTACATGCAGAAGTTTTTCTCTCTGTTTTTAATCCTCATATATGCTGAAATATATTTACTTCTCAGTTTGTCACCTTGTTGTCGGTGATTTCAGGCTGCAAACTGACACACACTTCCTTCTGATGTGAACTCCACAAAACACCACATTTTCCTTTTAATCCAAAATATCTCACATTTCAGAGGAATGATAATTTGCGTCGTGGCACATGCTTTCTGTGTGAGGATTAACTAACGACGTAGTGCCGAAGAAATCCCAGACACGTGTCATCGTGACTCATTCAGAAATCCTCCCCGGAGACAAATTGCATTCACTCGTCAAAGTATTGAAGCAAGAATGGAACAACTGAAATTTAATTAGAGTAAAAATTCATTAGTTTTGGCTTCATAACGGAGAAATGAAGATGTTTCGAGCAGGATGTTCTTTCCCACTGAAAAGGGTCAGACTAATACCTTCATTCATTTAGTGCACGGCATCAATTAGTCTAATAGTCCTACTGTCTGCATAGGTATTTAAGTGGACTATTTTTACAGGACAGATATAAGCTAGAAGCATATCCCAGCTGCTTGTGTGGACGTTGGTGCTTCACACCGTGGAGTTTAGCTAATGAAGGAAGTGCTGCAGGTTGGGGGATGTTTGCTTACCGCAGCGTTGGATGGGAAACGATGACTGGACATCGTGACTGATTCAGCTGATCACATTTAATTTCCCTTCATAATGAGATTACCTGGCTTGTTTTTTTTCTGCCTCTTGTTGTCTTTAGAAAGCCATTTTAAACCAGATGTATATTCAGAGCAGTATGTCAGGTAAAAGGTTATCTTTGATTCTCTGCTAAGCTCTGTGTGACCCATTAGGGTGATTGGGAATGATGCTTCTCCTGTTAAATGAATTGTCAGTCTCTGAACTTGAGTTTTGTTTATGAGAACGCAGTGTGGCACTTTGTGTTTATCTTCTGGAAGAACAGAAATATGTCTCTCCTGAATGAAAATGACCTCCAATACAATCTGAAACAAGCAGTGGATGCTGTTGTCTATGTAAGAAGTTGTATTAAACTCATCATATGTAGTGTTATGTTTGGGAAAACCAGCAGTTTCACATTAAGAATTAGCTGAAGTAGTGACTTTACATCCATATATCTGTCTTTTTCCACTCATCCAAAGCCAGGTGGAGGGACAGGAGCCTACGCAGGGAATCTTAGTCTTTTTCCTGCTTGTCAGGGGGAATCCTGAGGTGTTCCTCTGCCAGCTGAGAGATGAGTCTTGGATCTTCCCAGTGAGGTGTTCCATCTCAGTGAGGCGTCCAGGAGGCATCCCCACCAGATGCTAATGACAAAACTTCTCACACTATCTGTAAAAGTCCATTATGGTCGACGCAGAAGACAGAAATGCAGATGGATGGACAGTTTTGTTCGTCTCGTGGACATTATTTCGTCCATTTTCAAGGGGCTTAGCTATCAGTCACTTGACACAGAAAATGGAATCATTCCCACCAGAAATCACGGGGGCGGCATTGAGTTTTATAGCTGACACGCAACCAGCGACAGGAACAAACCAGAGAAGAAGAAAAGGAACATGAACACAGACGAGGAAGAAACCGGCGGTAAAAAGCACCCGAAGAAGACACGAGAGTTGAGAACAGCAAAGAAACTTTGTGGTTTTCTTCTTCTTCTGCTGTTTTTAGATGGTTGTAAGCAACTTTACAGTGGTACTGAACTACCATGGCGACATAAAAGATGCATTTACGTATGTAAGGGAACATAAATGGCCCTTGAGGGACAGCCCAAACACCCTACGGAGAAACCAAATTTTACTGTTCATGTCTGAAAGTGATATATTTCCTGTTATTTCGCTGATCACCCAGAGCTTGTGACTGTTGGGGAAATCCATGTGACTCTCCGATTAAACAGACATTATCAGTTGTTTCATATGGCGACTGTCCCATACGGAGGGACTGATATCCACTGATAATATCCATCCAGTCAGAGCAGAACGTCCAATCAGGGGGTAGGAATGTACATCAACTGGTAAACCTTCGCCTTTCGGTTCAGCTCTACCAACAATCCACCTCTACATTTATTGCTTCATTCTTTTTTCTTTCTGGAATAAAACCTCAAAAGACTTTAACTCCTCTACTTGGGGTGGGACTTCATTCCAAACCCATATGGGACACTCCAACCTTTCCTGACTGAGGACCACGGTCTCAGATTCGGATGTTCTGGTCCTCATCCCAGTTGTTTCACACTTGGCAGCAAACAGCTTTTTATACCTCTTCCCTGTCACAGTCTGAGATTAATGTATTGTTGTCGGGAGTAAAGACCTCATCCAGCATGGGAACGTCCCAACTGTCTCCTATCTGCTATCATTTGACCAAACCTTCCAGGCCATTCCAGATATTCACTGGAATGGCCTCGATAGCTCAGCTTCGCAATACAGGTACCAAATCATGTCAGAAATCCAACAGCATCTCTTCTGGGGAGTGGCATCTGATCAGAAGTCACTCATTAGATCAATTATAGTTCTGTCACAGGTGTCTTGTACATTTAGAAACCAATGAAATTGAGTAAATATGAAGCAAAATGCACGGAGAACCGACCTGCATAACTAATACTGTTTCCTATTTATTGCCATCAGATCCTCTGCGTATGAATGGTCAGAGGACATTTCAAAGCAGAAGTAGAAGATGGTAAATTGCCAATTTTGTGTGAAAATGTGCACAAATCTCTGCTTAAGAAAGGCTGATAAATACGCTCCTTGATATGTTCATAGTTCAGACTGAATGACCAGAGGTTTACTCAGCATTCATTTTCTGTTCCAGCCTTCAAGCAGATCCAGTGGTTTTTTCAGGCGCTTCAGGACTATAAAGTTCCTGGCCAAGCTCTGGTCACGTTTGTCCAGCTTCAAATATCTCAACAACTCCAGGAAAGATTGTCCTGAAATTGTGTCTAGACACTTATGACTCCCAAAGGGAGACTCTGTGGACTTTGGTGACTTGTATCTTTTCCTCCAGCACCATCATCAGATCAAAATTTTCATTTTTCCAATCCAAGTTATTTCTAGCCTCATGATATCTTCCATGAATTATGAATGGAGCTTATTTCCTTTCACTGAGCCAGCATCTTAGAGAGTTATCTGTAGAGAATGGATGTCCTCACTTTCCTTCAAGCTATTTGGGTAAAACGAACACAAGTCACACTGAAGCCTTGTAATGTAATCATTCCGTTGCTCTTCACCACTTAGCGCAACTTGCAAGCACAAGTGCAGCCCAAACAGTTTGCAGATATAAGCAGTCAATGCAAAATGTGAAAAAAACATTAAAAATGCGACCATTGTAAAGTCTCATAAACTATTCCTATGAGATCATAAACAACATATAAGATGTTGAAACGGAAACATTTCACCATTTCTTGGGAAATATTAACTCATTTTGAGTTGGACGGCAGCAACTCTTAGGGCCCATTCACACTGGTGCTGTTTAATCCACTTTAACCCAAGGAAAAATAGAGAGAAACATTTAATTTTTAATCCTAATTTGTTATTTGACTCTTTCAGAAATAAAAAGAAAACATTTATAGCTGTGTAATCTGTGAAAGTGATTGTAGTATGGTGTTCTGGCTCCTGGTTCACCAGGCAGCAGAAGGCAAGTGTTAGACCGTACAACAGGGTTTAAACAAAGTTTTTACCATAAAGTGATGCAAAAGGTCTCAGAAACTGCATGAATGACACGGGAACATCAGCACTTTTATGCTACCTTTGTTAAACAGTTTTAACCCCTAAAAATCCATTATGTAACTTTCTGACCATAAAACTGCCGAGTCTTGGACGTGTTCAATGACACAGTGACATCTATTATGTGTTTTTCTAGAGCCGCTGCTACCCAGTAGCGTCCTGAGGCTGAGAAACCAACACTATACAACGTTTACATCCGGGAAGCGACGTGACGTTTCGCTTCACAGTATAATAAGGAACTGTATGTTCTGAACATGCAACGTCGCTGATTCAGCAAAGAAACGTAAGATTATTAAAAGAGAGAAAGAGACAAAACAAGAGTCATGGTAAGATGGTCTTCTGCTGGCTGGAGAGAGCTAACAGCTCAGGTAGGATGCAGGATGGAGGCTGGGTTTGCCGTAGATGGGGGGCGTGTGACGGGAAAATGGCAAAAGTTTTGTAGCATGTCTTTAAACCCCCCCAAAAAAATTTTTAAAAAAAAAAGTTAATTCTTTATATGAGATATTTATTTAACCCTTCAATAAAGTGAAGGAAATATCATAATCATTTGTGGGAATATTTACTATTTATTACAATCGTTGGGAAGTGGAGAAATATGGGAAATAATATACCAAAGAGTGGGAGATGAATCCAATGACATTCTGCCGATTTTGCAAGTGCAAAATTCGCGCTCACCATGCAGACACATGACTGGGTGTAAAAGGAGCATTTCAGAGAAGCAGAGTCTCTTTTATGGAAAGATGGACAATGCTTCACCAATCTGAGACAAACAAGACCTAAGACGTATTTTAAAAAAATGTGAAATAAAATTAATTGCAATTTGATCAATGAAACAGTTTCTGGAAATGAAATGTCTGGTTGTAAATATTGTCGTAAATACTTTAGTAGGACAGCTTTAAAAACTGTTAAGTCTGCAAGTTAACTTCACTGTAGAAATATAAAGCAGCAATTATCAAGAAATGTCACATTTTTTAAATAAAGCTTGTTGACATGACAACCCAACGCTACACGAGCAGAGCAGACTTGCAGAAATGGAGAGTTTGCATTAACAATAATGAGAGGCTGGAATAACTGCCGAGCAACAAAACGGAGGGCTGTCTCCCGGTTTCCTGATGCCACACAGCGATAAGGTCGCAGCTACAACTTCATTATCTCATTCTTACACCTTATCAACTTGTGACCACGAGTTATTGATCTTATTGCCACGTGCTTCTGGCTTGTGGCCACACATCATTAACTCATGGCCACAGAGTTGTGTTTTCCCCTCTGTGTCACCAACGAGGTTGTAGAGGAAGGGTGCATGGTGTGTTTAATGAACCGTTACACAAACGTATCATTTTGGTTTGTCATCATAGAGATTTCTGTATTTGTTTTTTTCCCTCCTTTTCTCATGTTGCCATGCTAGCATTAGCATGTAGCACAGCTGCTGTGGCCACTAACATGTTGTTGATTGTGAAATGAATTTATAAATTTCATGTCATGAAACTGTTTCCATTTGTATTATGAGTGACATATTATTGCGTCATCTTCCTATTCTGTTTTTTGGCAGTGTTACAGCAACATTTCACATTTTCCCTCCCTGCAAGCTAATAAATCATCAAGCTAATTGCCCTCTCTTCTCAGTCCAGCTTTTTCTATTTATCCCTCTTTTACCAGGGTAATGGTATTTTATCACATAAAGAAATTACACATTTAAATAGATTAATTCATGTGAGACAAACAGTATGAGGCATTTAAAAGAGTGAAACTGTTTTCATTTAACCCAGGTGAGAAGTAGAAAGTAGCCAGTGTGTACTGGTGTTTATATCAGTTTAAACTCAAGTTAGTTTGCTCACTTAAGCTATTTCTTCCACATTAAAGAAATAATGTTTTCCAAAAGGTTAACTTTAATGTGTTTTCCTTATTAAGACCTTATTTTAACATACTGTTTTTGTTTGCCAGCATATAGATTCCTGTATTTGTTTTTTCTCTCCTTTTCTCATGTTGTCATGCTAGCATTAGCATGTAGCTCGGCAGCTGTGGCTGCTAACATCTTGTTGATTGTAAAATGAATTTATAAATTTCAAGTCATGATACTTTGTCTCAATTTTAGTTATTATTCACATCCTCTTCTGTTTTTTGGCAGTATTATAATGACCTTTCACATTTTCCCTCCCCTGCAAGCTGATAAATTTACATGCTAATTGCCCTCCCTTCTCAGTCCAGCCATTCCTCCTCATGCTAATCAGAGTAATAATATTTTATCACATGAAAATTACATATTTATAAACGCAGATGCTCATTTTGAGGCAAAAAGTATGAAGCATTTAAAAAGGTGAACTGTTTTCATTGAACCCAGGTGAGAACTTAAAAGAACATTAGCCAATACAAGTGTACTTGTATAAACTCAAGCTAGTTAGCTTACTCAAGCGTTTAGTACAGGGGTGGGCAACTTCGGTCCTCAAAGGCCACAGTCCTGCTAATGTTCAGAGATTCCCTGCTGTTACACACTTGACACACATCAGACTTAATTAGCAGACTGGTGCAGACCTTGATATTAAACTGGACACTAGTCTGCTTATTTAGCCATCGTTTTGATGTAGATGTGTTGCAGCAGGACTGCGGTTCTTGAGGACCAGAGTTGCCCACCCCCGTTTTAGAATCTATATCAAAAACATAATGTGCTCCAAAAGATAGACCTATGTATTTACCTTCATATTCTCTTATATATCACATATGATATTGGTTTGTCAGTGTAGAGATTTTTATATTTGTGTTACCCTCCTCTCCTCATCTTTCCATGCTAGCATTAGCATGTAGCACAGCTGCTGTGACTGGTGTGTCTATTGATGGTGAAATGGATGTATCCAGTTCTTGTCATTCTCTTATTCCACTTTAAATATTAGTAACATATTATTGCTACATCTTCCTCTTCTTATGTGCTCATCTCACAGTTATTTAGTGTCATCTGGATCAAGTGTGATGTGGATCAGATGTGCTACAGCAGGGAAAAATCTAACCCTGAAGGACAGTTGGCAACCCTGCACTGATGTATCATATCTCTATATTCAGGAATATTTTAAATAAGCTGCCGTTTTAGTTTAGAAAATGTCTCTGTTGGTCCAGATGGATTTTTCTACACATTAAAAACTGTTGGATAAGCTATGTTAAGAGCATTTTCACTGTCTGAACACATTTCTGTCTTAATCTACAAGTTTTCTGAATTCAGTAAAGCAAATAAATCATCCAAAGTAGAGGGACGGTAAAGTCGTGAGTTTGAGCTAAAGATCAGAGCTGTTACAAACACTGGTAGATAAAGACCGAGTCTGGGTTTTAAACTCCCTGGATATTATCATGCAGTATTCTAAGCAGACCAGGCAGCGAGTCACACATGGCAGATCACACATTACAACTAAAAGGGACTTGCGACCTGACTTGGACTTGAGCCATGGGATTCTAGACTTGACTTGGACTTGAGTCATGGGATTTTAGACTTGGACTTGGACTTGAGCCATGGGATTCTAGACTTGGACTTGAGTCATGGGATTTTAGACTTGGACTTGGACTTGAGCCATGGGGTTCTAGACTTGACTTGGACTTGAGCCATGGGGTTCTAGACTTGACTTGGACTTGAGCCGTGGGATTCTAGACTTGGACTTGAGCCATGGGGTTCTAGACTTGACTTGGACTTGAGCCGTGGGATTCTAGACTTGACTTGGACTTGAGCCATGGGGTTCTAGACTTGACTTGGACTTGAGCCGTGGGATTCTAGACTTGGACTTGAGCCATGGGGTTCTAGACTTGACTTGGACTTGAGCCGTGGGATTCTAGTCTTGACTTGGACTTGAGCCATGGGATTCTAGACTTGACCTGAACTTAAGCCGTGGGATTCTAGACTTGACCTGAACTTAAGCCGTGGGATTCTAGACTTGGACTTGAGCCGTGGGATTCTAGACATGACTTGGACTTGAGCCATGGGATTCTAGACTTGGACTTGAGCCGTGGGATTTTAGACTTGACTTGGACTTGAACCATGGGATTCTAGACTTGACTTGGACTTGAGCCGTGGGATTCTAGACTTGGACTTGAGGTGTGGGATTCTAGACTTGGACTTGAGCCGTGGGATTCTAGACTTGAATTGGACTTGAGCCATGGGATTCTAGACTTGGACTTGAGCCGTGGGATTCTAGACTTGACTTGGACTTGAGCCGTGGGATTCTAGACTTGGACTTGAGCCGTGGGATTCTAGACTTGACTTGGACTTGAGCCGTGGGATTCTAGACCCGGACTTGAGCCGTGGGATTCTAGACTTGACTTGGACTTGAGCCGTGGGATTCTAGACATGACTTGGACTTGAGCCATGGGGTTCTAGACTGGACTTGAACTTTAGCCATGGGGTTCTAGACTTGACTTGGACTTGAGCAATGGGACTCTTGACTGGGAGTTGAGCCGTGGGATTCTAGACTTGACTTGGACTTGAGCTGTGGGATTCTAGACTTGACTTGGACTTAAGCTGTGGGATTCTGGACTTGGACTTGAGCCGTGGGATTCTAGACTTGACTTGGACTTGAGCCGTGGGATTCTAGACTTGGACTTGAGCCATGGGATTCTAGACTTGACTTGGACTTGAGCCATGGGATTCTAGACTTGGACTTGAGGCGTGGGATTCTTGACTTGACTTGGACTTGAGCCATGGGGTTCTAGACTTGGACTTGAGCCGTGGGATTCTAGACTTGACTTGGACATGAGCCATGGGATTCTAGACTTGGACTTGAACTGTGGGATTCTAGACTTGACTTGGACTTGAGCCATGGGATTCTAGACCCGGACTTAAGCCGTGGGATTCTAGACTTGACTTGGACTTGAGCCATGGGGTTCTAGAATTGACTTGGACTTGAGCCATGGGATTCTAGTCTTGACTTGGACTTGAGCCATGGGATTCTAGACTTGGACTTGAGCCATGGGATTCTAGACTTGGACTTGAGCCATGGGATTCTAGACTTGGACTTGAGCCGTGGGATTCTAGACTTGACTTGGACTTGAGCCATGGGATTCTAGACTTGACTTGGACTTGAGTCATGGGATTCTAGACTTGGACTTGAGGTGTGGGATTCTAGACTTGACTTGGACTTGAGCCATGGGGTTCTAGACTTGGACTTGAGCCGTGGGATTCTAGACTTGGACTTGAGCCGTGGGATTCTAGACTTGACTTGGACTTGAGCCATGGGATTCTAGACTTGGACTTGAGCCATGGGATTCTAGACTTGACTTGGACTTGAGCCGTGGGATTCTAGTCTTGACTTGGACTTGAGCCGTGGGATTCTAGACTTGGACTTGAGCCATGGGATTCTAGACTTGGACTTGAGCCATGGGATTCTAGACTTGACTTGGACTTGAGCCGTGGGATTCTAGACTTGACTTGGACTTGAAACAAGGGACTTGTGAACATCTCTGGGTTGTTATTAAACACTTTGATGTTATGTAATGGAACCAGATTGGAACCTTATTAGGAACTGAAATGCATGAAATCAACCTTTTGGGCATGTTTTTAATGTGAAGTACCAGCTGCTCATTTACACCATTTACTCTCAGCTAAAGTGTTGTATTTTAAGGGCAGTTTGGTTGTTTTCCCATGTCTGCCACGCTGTGACATGCCAGGGCTGAAGCAGTTGAGTCAATATGCTCTACATTTAGGCCCTGTTTCCTGTAGTTGTCTAGTTCCATGTTGATGGGGAAAACAGGGCCAAACTGACCTCGTAAGCGGACTCCTGAAGCTCTGATCCAGCTATGAGGTGAGCGCTGCAGAGCGAGCCAACAGTGATTCTGAGAACACAGTTTAATCTTCTCAACATGAAACCAAACCTCAGGAACAACCTCGTGTCTGGTAGGAATTACGTTTGTTTTCCCCCCAGCAGCTAAGACTTGTACATCAGCTGAATGCCAATCCCGAGACCTACCTGTCTGGTAAACGGAGCCCATTCCTTTCTGCGTCTGGGTGCTAAACCCGACTGACAACAAATCCTCCCATGAACATTCGTGCTCATGTTTTCTCAGAATGGATCTGCAAAACATGGTGGAGGAAAACGGATGCCATGATTGGATCCTCTTATAGGAAGCAGACAGTATACGGAAAGAAAAAAACAGTCTTGGATTATGTCATTCAGAGCTGGTGCTCTGACAGGCCATAAAGCTTGTGAGCTCCACGGGGCATTTTCAATTTAAAGATTCAAGGCTTCTCAGAGCCTGTCAATACAATTGACGGCTGCTCAATCAAGGCTTCTGTTTACGGTTTTCCCCGATAAACATGGTTCTGTCAGACTTGTTTACTTCTGAGAAACTGATTCTTCTTTTAACATTTACATTCGCAACAAAGCCCTTCTGTTAAACTGTAATCAGATGTGAATATGGAAGCTCATTTAGTGGAATAGTGACTGGAAATCAAACTAGTTTTAAAGATCTGGCTCTTTTAGAAGAATTGATTCATTCAGTTCTTAATTTTTCTTCATTTACTACAAGTCAGAGCTGTAATTTAGAATGAAGGAATGAATTCATGAAAGAAAATTAAAACTGCAAAAACAAGGTATGTTTCTGCTTCTTTAAGTACATAAAATGAGGATGTCCATTTAAAACATTGTCATATGTCACCACCTTCATACTTCCACGTCTTTTATGTTGCCATGGTTACATCATCCACTAGTGGGCAGTGCTGAGTCATGAGTTCACTCCACTTTTTGACACTGGTTAGTTAGTAATGCATCACTATAAAGTTGTTCCCAACTTTCCAAAAACACTAGAAGAAGTTGAGAACTTCTTCTGCATCTTCTTCTTCCTGGTAATCATCTTTTTCTGTGTTTTTTTTTTCTTCCTCTGGTTGTGTGTCAGCTACACAACTCAACACTATAGTTTTTATCTCAAAGGATGGATAGCTTAGCTTCTTCGAAAAAAACATGAAATTATGTGTGTAATCGATGCAGGAGATGGATGAAGGATCCATCTCCTGCATCAAACATGAATATGACTTGAGGCGTTGTGTCGCTATGACAACAGATGCCAGGATTTAACAAACCAAACTGCACGAAATCGTTAGTAACGAAGATGGACTCCTCTGTGAAAATGGAACTTAAGTCAGCGGGGTTAGCCCAAATGCCCAACATGGTGTATTAGTCTGATTACAAGAAATAGAACACAACAATTACTAATTATATATAAATAATCGTTGATGTACTGAATGTATGTATAAGGGATGGGACGATATGCTTTTCTTTTTTGGGTGCCGATTCGATTTAAATTGCGATTCTTCAGGATTGCTGATTTTTACTTTGCTTTTTAAACACCAGACCATGTGAAAAAAGTCGCATCTGATCAAGTTTACAGATTAAATCACGAACCAGATTTCCCAAATAAAAACATCAGCAGTGTGTCAGTTTTTCCAGATTAATTCAGCAGCGATGAATCTGAACCAGCTGATTAACATCTTGTTCCAGAAGCTGGAACTGCATGTAAAAGTTCTGGTTTGACTTTCTGTTGTCTCCCTGCTGCGCTACATTTGGCTGTTAGTTCTGCAGGACGGCGTCCTGCTGGGTTGGCGGTAATGTTAGTCGTGTTTCCGCAGTACGTACCATGTGTATTACAGAGTTTACAGCTCTGCTTTTTCCTTAAAAGCAGAAAATCCAAAACGTGTCCAGACTTTTGACTTAAAACGTGACGATGGAGGATTCATCTCTGCAGGTTGTCGTCATTCTCCATGTTTTCCAGAACAGACGTAACGTCGTGTTACTAGACAGTAGTAGAGGAACACGTTGCCCCCTGCTGGAGAGAAGCTGTAACTTCTTCTCCTTCCGGCATCTAAACATAGAAACATTAATAAATGGGGGGAGGGGGGGAATCAATTTTGGACCAAAAACAAAAGAAAAGGTTTTTCATGTGAATTTTCTCCCAAAGTTGATGCTGAAGGGAAATTCCTGACGTCTTGTGGGGTGTTTGTCCCACTTGACTTTTGCTGACAGACGTAACGTCGTTCTTTCCAGGACCACCAGCCTAACTGTATGTTGTTATTCTACCCAGATACGGTACGTTTCAGCGATGGAAACACACCTACCGTACCAACCCGTACCGTACTGTCTGATGAACTGGGTAACAGACTTCACATTCTTTGCAAAAGAACGTGTGACCCCTCCCAGAGAGCTGATGTCTTTCCTCCTTGGCATTGTGTAAACAGAGATCTGAAATACTGCTGGGAGGTGCACGGATTTATCAAAACCCTGCTAATTTTGTTGTGATACACGTTTGAAAAGCTTCAACAATGAAGATTATTGTTGTTCTCATCGTGTCAATGGTTTTGAGTGAGTCTGAATAAGACCAAGTCAAAGCTCTCGCTAATACTTAAAAAAAAGCCATTTGGCAGCTGAAAAAAGTCCGACTTCCCATCTCTGTCTGTTAATTCCTCTGCAAGCAGAAAGACTTTTACACAACTTCTGCATGTGGTTCAGCTTTATTAGATTAATTTTATTAGTCAGACCCCTTTACATTGGACTCCACAAGCATGCGGTTTGGACACTTTTATGTCAGTTCTATCTGTAAGCAGATACTAATATATATGTGTGTGTGTATATATATATACTGTGTGTATATATATATATATATATATATATATATATATATATATATATATATATATATATATATATATATATATATATATATACAGTATGTATATATATATATATATATATATATATATACATACTGTATATATATATATATATATATATAAATATATATATATCCAGTATATATATATATATATATATATATATATATATATATATATATATATATATATATATATATATAAATATATATATATACAGTATATATATATATATATATATATATATATACTGTATATATATATATTTATATATATATATATATATATATACAGTATGTATATATATATATATATATATATATATATATATATACATACTGTATATATATATATATATATATATATATATATATATATATATATATATATATATATATATATATATATATATATACTGTATATATATATATATATATATATATATATATATATATATATATATATATATATATATATATATATATATATACTGGATATAATTTTAGAGATGACATATCTTAAATAGAAGCTAAGATATGACAGTAAATTAAAGGCATATGAAGTGTTATGTTTGCACCAGCAGGCGTGCACGTCTGGTCTCTACCTCACAAATCAGGCGCCAACTCAACTGTACATGTTGGCTTAAGCTCCCGGGTTTGTAAAACCTTTAAGTCAACATGCTGTGAAGTATCAACACACTGCTTCGCTCCCAGCAGGACGGTCTCGTTGCACACATAAACACAGACGCCGGCTATAAAGTGGAATGACAGAAACGGCTATAAAAAGCATATGAGTCAGCTGCAGATTGAGATCCCAGTTCCAAGCTGAATGACACAGATCATTACCACTCGCACAAATCACGGTTCTGATAGGACAGGAAGCAGCTCTCACACTACCTCTGCTATTTTCAGCCTGTTTTTGATGATTCGGGGGTTTTTTCAGGTGTTTGTTTGTTACTGTAATATGCTCAGTTCAGATCCTGTGTGTGTACATTAGAGTCACTACATCTGTTTTTGTCGTCATGGTTGAAAACAAATTAAATCTCATTTTTAATCTTGACAAAGGTTCCGCTTCAGGTCGCCGATGCAGGCTTGGGTCTTTCTGTGTTCCTGGTTTACAGAAGACAGGTGCTCTGGAACATGGGAAGATTTGCAGTTTTACTGTCACACTTGTTTATATTCACAGAATCGTCTTCTTCCATCAAGGTTTTGTTTTAAAACACGGCATTATCGTCAGAAAACGGACCGAGCGAATATTTGGCTTGATATATATATATATATATATATATATATATATATATATATAGAGAGAGAGAGAGAGAGAGAGAGAGAGAGAGAGAGAGAGAGAGAGTTTAGCTTTGAACTTTTGAAGTTTTAAAATTCTTATAGTAGCCGATATTTTTTCTTCTTTTGGTTAATTTGATTTATTTATATATTTTATATATTTATTTACATATTAGTATAAATTTTATTGTTTTATTATTTTTTAAATGGATTTTTACTTTTGTTTAGTTATCACTCCAGTTCTCTCCTCATTGGGGTCCTCTTCACCGAGGGCTGTCCCTGACCTGACTGCATGAGTGTTGCTGTGGGGGCTGTCCCTGTCTGGTGGGTCAGGATCCGGCGCTGCAGCCTTACAGTTGTGGCGTGGGTCCTGTCTGGCCGGACCCGGGTGGCCCCCATGGTGAAGGCCTGGGTGGTCGTAGTTGGGGGTAGCCCTTTGTGTAGAGGCTCCCTGAGAATATCGTTTCCTTATCTGGTACAAATGCACCTGGTCATTCATCTTCTTTTAACTGTTATAAGGCAAAGAGGGCATGGGTGAGGGTGGTTGTGGGTGAATGAAAGGGGACTATGGGTGTATGTGTGTGTGTGTTTTATCTATTTTGATATTTTATGATGTAAAGCACTTTGTATTGTTTTTAAGCATGAAAAGTGCTATACAAATAAAGTTTGATTTGATTTGATCATCTCATTTGATTTGATCAAACATATGTGTATATATATATATATATATATATATATATATATATATATATATATATATATATATATATATATATATATATGTATGTATATGAACCTGCAGATGAACCTTAACGCGGAGGTTTAGAACAGGAACGGAGCGTGGAACAGTATGTCCTGCTAGCTGCAGATGAACCTTAACGCGGAGGTTTAGAACAGGAACGGAGCGTGGAACAGTATGTCCTGCTAGCTGCAGATGAACCTTAACGCGGAGGTTTAGAACAGGAACGGAGCGTGGAACAGTATGTCCTGGTAGCTGCAGATGAACCTTAACGCGGAGGTTTAGAACAGGAACGGAGCGTGGAACAGTATGTCCTGGTAGCTGCAGATGAACCTTAACGCGGAGGTTTAGAACAGGAACGGAGCGTGGAACAGTATGTCCTGCTAGCTGCAGATGAACCTTAACGCGGAGGTTTAGAACAGGAACGGAGCGTGGAACAGTATGTCCTGGTAGCTGCAGATGAACCTTAACGCGGAGGTTTAGAACAGGAACGGAGCGTGGAACAGTATGTCCTGCTAGCTGCAGATGAACCTTAACGCGGAGGTTTAGAACAGGAACGGAGCGTGGAACAGTATGTCCTGCTAGCTGCAGATGAACCTTAACGCGGAGGTTTAGAACAGGAACGGAGCGTGGAACAGTATGTCCTGGTAGCTGCAGATGAACCTTAACGCGGAGGTTTAGAACAGGAACGGAGCGTGGAACAGTATGTCCTGCTAGCTGCAGATGAACCTTAACGCGGAGGTTTAGAACAGGAACGGAGCGTGGAACAGTATGTCCTGCTAGCTGCAGATGAACCTTAACGCGGAGGTTTAGAACAGGAACGGAGCGTGGAACAGTATGTCCTGGTAGCTGCAGATGAACCTTAACGCGGAGGTTTAGAACAGGAACGGAGCGTGGAACAGTATGTCCTGGTAGCTGCAGATGAACCTTAACGCGGAGGTTTAGAACAGGAACGGAGCGTGGAACAGTATGTCCTGCTAGCTGCAGATGAACCTTAACGCGGAGGTTTAGAACAGGAACGGAGCGTGGAACAGTATGTCCTGGTAGCTGCAGATGAACCTTAACGCGGAGGTTTAGAACAGGAACGGAGCGTGGAACAGTATGTCCTGGTAGCTGCAGATGAACCTTAACGCGGAGGTTTAGAACAGGAACGGAGCGTGGAACAGTATGTCCTGCTAGCTGCAGATGAACCTTAACGCGGAGGTTTAGAACAGGAACGGAGCGTGGAACAGTATGTCCTGGTAGCTGCAGATGAACCTTAACGCGGAGGTTTAGAACAGGAACGGAGCGTGGAACAGTATGTCCTGGTAGCTGCAGATGAACCTTAACGCGGAGGTTTAGAACAGGAACGGAGCGTGGAACAGTATGTCCTGGTAGCTGCAGATGAACCTTAACGCGGAGGTTTAGAACAGGAACGGAGCGTGGAACAGTATGTCCTGCTAGCTGCAGATGAACCTTAACGCGGAGGTTTAGAACAGGAACGGAGCGTGGAACAGTATGTCCTGGTAGCTGCAGATGAACCTTAACGCAGAGGTTTAGAACAGGAACGGAGCGTGGAACAGTATGTCCTGCTAGCTGCAGATGAACCTTAACGCGGAGGTTTAGAACAGGAACGGAGCGTGGAACAGTATGTCCTGGTAGCTGCAGATGAACCTTAACGCGGAGGTTTAGAACAGGAACGGAGCGTGGAACAGTATGTCCTGCTAGCTGCAGATGAACCTTAACGCGGAGGTTTAGAACAGGAACGGAGCGTGGAACAGTATGTCCTGGTAGCTGCAGATGAACCTTAACGCGGAGGTTTAGAACAGGAACGGAGCGTGGAACAGTATGTCCTGGTAGCTGCAGATGAACCTTAACGCGGAGGTTTAGAACAGGAACGGAGCGTGGAACAGTATGTCCTGCTAGCTGCAGATGAACCTTAACGCGGAGGTTTAGAACAGGAACGGAGCGTGGAACAGTATGTCCTGCTAGCTGCAGATGAACCTTAACGCAGAGGTTTAGAACAGGAACGGAGCGTGGAACAGTATGTCCTGGTAGCTGCAGATGAACCTTAACGCGGAGGTTTAGAACAGGAACGGAGCGTGGAACAGTATGTCCTGCTAGCTGCAGATGAACCTTAACGCGGAGGTTTAGAACAGGAACGGAGCGTGGAACAGTATGTCCTGCTAGCTGCAGATGAACCTTAACGCGGAGGTTTAGAACAGGAACGGAGCGTGGAACAGTATGTCCTGCTAGCTGCAGATGAACCTTAACGCGGAGGTTTAGAACAGGAACGGAGCGTGGAACAGTATGTCCTGGTAGCTGCAGATGAACCTTAACGCGGAGGTTTAGAACAGGAACGGAGCGTGGAACAGTATGTCCTGCTAGCTGCAGATGAACCTTAACGCGGAGGTTTAGAACAGGAACGGAGCGTGGAACAGTATGTCCTGCTAGCTGCAGATGAACCTTAACGCGGAGGTTTGGAACAGGAACGGAGCGTGGAACAGTATGTCCTGGTAGCTGCAGATGAACCTTAACGCGGAGGTTTAGAACAGGAACGGAGCGTGGAACAGTATGTCCTGCTAGCTGCAGATGAACCTTAACGCGGAGGTTTAGAACAGGAACGGAGCGTGGAACAGTATGTCCTGCTAGCTGCAGATGAACCTTAACGCGGAGGTTTAGAACAGGAACGGAGCGTGGAACAGTATGTCCTGGTAGCTGCAGATGAACCTTAACGCGGAGGTTTAGAACAGGAACGGAGCGTGGAACAGTATGTCCTGCTAGCTGCAGATGAACCTTAACGCGGAGGTTTAGAACAGGAACGGAGCGTGGAACAGTATGTCCTGGTAGCTGCAGATGAACCTTAACGCGGAGGTTTAGAACAGGAACGGAGCGTGGAACAGTATGTCCTGGTAGCTGCAGATGAACCTTAACGCGGAGGTTTAGAACAGGAACGGAGCGTGGAACAGTATGTCCTGGTAGCTGCAGATGAACCTTAACGCGGAGGTTTAGAACAGGAACGGAGCGTGGAACAGTATGTCCTGCTAGCTGCAGATGAACCTTAACGCGGAGGTTTAGAACAGGAACGGAGCGTGGAACAGTATGTCCTGGTAGCTGCAGATGAACCTTAACGCGGAGGTTTAGAACAGGAACGGAGCGTGGAACAGTATGTCCTGCTAGCTGCAGATGAACCTTAACGCGGAGGTTTAGAACAGGAACGGAGCGTGGAACAGTATGTCCTGGTAGCTGCAGATGAACCTTAACGCGGAGGTTTAGAACAGGAACGGAGCGTGGAACAGTATGTCCTGCTAGCTGCAGATGAACCTTAACGCGGAGGTTTAGAACAGGAACGGAGCGTGGAACAGTATGTCCTGGTAGCTGCAGATGAACCTTAACGCGGAGGTTTAGAACAGGAACGGAGCGTGGAACAGTATGTCCTGGTAGCTGCAGATGAACCTTAACGCGGAGGTTTAGAACAGGAACGGAGCGTGGAACAGTATGTCCTGGTAGCTGCAGATGAACCTTAACGCGGAGGTTTAGAACAGGAACGGAGCGTGGAACAGTATGTCCTGGTAGCTGCAGATGAACCTTAACGCGGAGGTTTAGAACAGGAACGGAGCGTGGAACAGTATGTCCTGGTAGCTGCAGATGAACCTTAACGCGGAGGTTTAGAACAGGAACGGAGCGTGGAACAGTATGTCCTGGTAGCTGCAGATGAACCTTAACGCGGAGGTTTAGAACAGGAACGGAGCGTGGAACAGTATGTCCTGCAGCACCAGGCCTCCGTCAGAGGAAGATCTACACGCTGCAGACAGGACTTGTTGCTACAGTCCGCGGGTTATATAACAACCATCACTGTGGTGAGTTTCAGATGCCAGGACTGCTGCCACTTCAGTGCCAAAGCTTCGGCGCTCCAGTCCTAATTTCTAACCAGATGTCAGGCTGTAGTAGTCAGCTCGTAGTCGCTGAGCGTGGACATATTTCCGAAGCATTTGGAAGCGTGTTGGTGGATGATTCGGCTGCAGGTAGCGCTGGTGGTCGTGCGTCTGGTGCGTGTGTCTGCAGCGGCCTGGAGCTGCATGGCGACGGCGGCTTTTCACTGCCGCTTCCCCACATTCACACTGATCACACATTAAGCTGATCAAATCAGACTCCAGGCCTGCTTCCTGACTAACTCAATTTGCTCCTGTATGCTTCCCTTTTCACGCTGCGCACACGCTCAGACCTGGGTGCACGGCTAAATGTGTGCACGTGAAGGGAAAAAAAGCGACGGCGAGCGGGGCAGTTCCCATTGAGCTCTAATGAAAAGCAGAAACAGCCGTTACCGTGGCAACTGCCAGCATACATCTTCAGGAGGACCCAGATTTCCCGTCTCGCTGTGATCGTATTGTTTTGCTTCTCCTTTGATAGCCACGGCATCCCTAGACAGATTAGCTCACCGCTGCAAGAATTTTATGCAAAATCATGTGAAATGAAGCCACAGCCACTTGCACGGACGGAGAATCCGCCACGCGTGGAACGCTCCCCCACTTCTGCCATGAAATGGCTCAAATCACTGATGGGAGTGATTTTTATCGCGGCCTTGAGCCGGTTTTTGTTTTTCCTGCTGTGCATTCATCTGTTGAGTCCCTCTCCGATGACAGCAGAGGATCATGGGAATTGATCTTGTGGAGTGATTCATCCAAATTACCACCTAATACACAAAGAGCTGTGATCACTATAGCTTTAATTATCATGTTAGCCATGAAAAAACCCAGAAGGAAATGTTGGCTGACAGAGCACCTCCATGTGAGGCCAGGAGGACGTACATGTCTGCAACATGTACGTCCTCCTCATCACCATTACCTTAACCGGATTATTAGAACGATTAGAACGGGCTGTGCTGCGCTGTTATCTTTCCTTCTTGGCGCAAACAGGAAGCGCATGAGGACATGGTGGGACATGGTAAGACTGGTGGAAAACCCAACAGAAACATCCAGGCTAAACCGTAGATACTCCTCTACAACACAAGCTGTTAACACGGTTGTCTGTCTGGAGCAAATTCTCTGCTGAAAACCAATAGTTAGTAGATCTCAGGAACCCTTATTCTATTCCCAGGAGAACATAATCAGCATGTCAGATGTTAAAAATGATTTCAGCATCAGCTCACTTTGAGCTGCATGGCTGGTCTAGTTCTCCTGTTCCACCATCAGGATGTAGTTCAGCGTGGTCCGGCTGGTCCAGTTCTCCTGTTCCACCATCAGGATGTGGTTCAGCGTGGTCCTGCTGGACCAGTTCTCCTGTTCCACCATCAGGATGTGGTCCATCGTGGTCCTGCTGGACCAGTTCTCCTGTTCCACCATCAGGATGTGGTCCAGCGTGGTCCGGCTGGTCCAGTTCTCCTGTTCCACCATCAGGATGTGGTCCAGCGTGGTCCGGCTGGTCCAGTTCTCCTGTTCCACCATCAGGATGTGGTTCAGCGTGGTCCTGCTGGACCAGTTCTCCTGTTCCACCATCAGGATGTGGTCCATCGTGGTCCTGCTGGACCAGTTCTCCTGTTCCACCATCAGGATGTGGTCCAGCGTGGTCCGGCTGGTCCAGTTCTCCTGTTCCACCATCAGGATGTGGTTCAGCGTGGTCCTGCTGGACCAGTTCTCCTGTTCCACCATCAGGATGTGGTCCATCGTGGTCCTGCTGGACCAGTTCTCCTGTTCCACCATCAGGATGTGGTTCAGCGTGGTCCTGCTGGACCAGTTCTCCTGTTCCACCATCAGGATGTGGTCCATCGTGGTCCTGCTGGACCAGTTCTCCTGTTCCACCATCAGGATGTGGTCCAGCGTGGTCCGGCTGGTCCAGTTCTCCTGTTCCACCATCAGGATGTGGTTCAGCGTGGTCCTGCTGGACCAGTTCTCCTGTTCCACCATCAGGATGTGGTCCATCGTGGTCCTGCTGGACCAGTTCTCCTGTTCCACCATCAGGATGTGGTCCATCGTGGTCCTGCTGGACCAGTTCTCCTGTTCCACCATCAGGATGTGGTCCATCGTGGTCCTGCTGGACCAGTTCTCCTGTTCCACCATCAGGATGTGGTCCATCGTGGTCCTGCTGGACCAGTTCTCCTGTTCCACCATCAGGATGTGGTTCAGCGTGGTTCTGCTGGACCAGTTCTCCTGTTCCACCATCAGGATGTGGTTCAGCGTGGTCCTGCTGGACCAGTTCTCCTGTTCCACCATCAGGATGTGGTTCAGCGTGGTCCTGCTGGACCAGTTCTCCTGTTCCACCATCAGGATGTGGTTCAGCGTGGTTCTGCTGGACCAGTTCTCCTGTTCCACCATCAGGATGTGGTTCAGCGTGGTCCTGCTGGACCAGTTCTCCTGTTCCACCATCAGGATGTGGTTCAGCGTGGTCCTGCTGGACCAGTTCTCCTGTTCCACCATCAGGATGTGGTCCATCGTGGTCCCGCTGGACCAGTTCTCCTGTTCCACCATCAGGATGTGGTCCATCGTGGTCCCGCTGGACCAGTTCTCCTGTTCCACCATCAGGATGTGGTCCATCGTGGTCCCGCTGGACCAGTTCTCCTGTTCCACCATCAGGATGTGGTTCAGCGTGGTCCCGCTGGACCAGTTCTCCTGTTCCACCATCAGGATGTGGTTCAGCGTGGTCCCGCTGGACCAGTTCTCCTGTTCCACCATCAGGATGTGGTCCATCGTGGTCCCGCTGGACCAGTTCTCCTGTTCCACCATCAGGATGTGGTTCAGCATGGTCCCGCTGGACCAGTTCTCCTGTTCCACCATCAGGATGTGGTCCATCGTGGTCCTGCTGGACCAGTTCTCCTGTTCCACCATCAGGATGTGGTTCAGCGTGGTCCTGCTGGACCAGTTCTCCTTTTCCACCATCAGGATGTGGTTCAGCATGGTCCTGCTGGACCAGTTCTCCTGTTCCACCATCAGGATGTGGTTCAGCGTGGTCCTGCTGGACCAGTTCTCCTGTTCCACCATCAGGATGTGGTTCAGCGTGGTCCTGCTGGACCAGTTCTCCTGTTCCACCATCAGGATGTGGTTCAGCGTGGTTCTGCTGGACCAGTTCTCCTGTTCCACCATCAGGATGTGGTTCAGCGTGGTCCTGCTGGACCAGTTCTCCTGTTCCACCATCAGGATGTGGTCCAGCGTGGTCCTGCAGGACCAGTTCTCCTGTTCCACCATCAGGATGTGGTCCAGCGTGGTCCTGCAGGACCAGTTCTCCTGTTCCACCATCAGGATGTGGTCCAGCGTGGTCCTGCTGGACCAGTTCTCCTGTTCCACCATCAGGATGTGGTCCAGCGTGGTCCTGCTGGACCAGTTCTCCTGTTCCACCATCAGGATGTGGTTCAGCGTGGTCCTGCTGGACCAGTTCTCCTGTTCCACCATCAGGATGTGGTTCAGCGTGGTTCTGCTGGACCAGTTCTCCTGTTCCACCATCAGGATGTGGTCCAGCGTGGTCCTGCTGGTCCAGTTCTCCTGTTCCACCATCAGGATGTGGTCCAGCGTGGTCCTGCAGGACCAGTTCTCCTGTTCCACCATCAGGATGTGGTCCAGCGTGGTCCTGCAGGACCAGTTCTCCTGTTCCACCATCAGGATGTGGTCCAGCGTGGTCCTGCTGGACCAGTTCTCCTGTTCCACCATCAGGATGTGGTCCAGCGTGGTCCTGCTGGACCAGTTCTCCTGTTCCACCATCAGGATGTGGTTCAGCGTGGTCCTACTGGACCAGTTCTCCTGTTCCACCATCAGGATGTGGTTCAGCGTGGCTCTGCTGGACCAGTTCTCCTGTTCCACCATCAGGATGTGGTCCATCGTGGTCCTGCTGGACCAGTTCTCCTGTTCCACCATCAGGATGTGGTCCAGCGTGGTCCTGCTGGTCCAGTTCTCCTGTTCCACCATCAGGATGTGGTCCAGCATGGTCCTGCTGGACCAGTTCTCCTGTTCCACCATCAGGATGTGGTTCAGCATGGTCCTGCTGGACCAGTTCTCCTGTTCCACCATCAGGATGTGGTCCAGCATGGTGGAAGGTCTTCCCTGAAAGAGACGTTGTCTGGATGGGAGCAGATGTTCCAGCATTGATGGAGCTTCCCAGATGTGGAAGCTGCCCACGCCATCGGCACTAATGCAACCCCATCCCATCAGAGATGCAGGCTGATAACAAGCTGGATGCTCCCTCTCCTCTTTAGTCTGCAGGACACGCCGTCCATGCTGTCCACAAACTATTCCACATCTTCATCCAGGTTTCCACTCAGAACATTTTAAATGAGCTTTGGTCCAGAGAAGACGGCGTGTTTCTGGATCCTCTTCACATATGACGGTGCTTTAACCTGCATGAACTGGGTTCACACTGGTTTCTGGAAGCTTCCTGAGTCCATGCACTGGTTTCCAGTAGAGAATCGTGTTATAATGCAGAACATCACCAGCATCCAGCCTGGTCCCAGCATACAGAGATTCTTTCTTTTTCTCCAAATGTTTTCATGGTATTTTATTCTTTCTGAGGAACATTTAAGTGAAATTGTTCACTTAAATGTTGTCCTCTCAGTCTGTAGGTCAGTCCATGCCCAGACTGAAAACTCATGTTTTTTTCTTTACCTTTAATCATTTAAGCGAACTTGTGTGGGTACATCTTGGCTTTTTATACTGTTTCATTTTTGTATTTTTTTTCTTGTATTTTATTTTACTGCCGTCTTATTTGTAGGTTTTATCGTTTAGTTTCATTTTTCTATTTTTATCATACTTGTAGAAGTTTCATCTGTATTTTCTGTTCTGTGAAGCTCTTTGGTCAGCAGCTGTTTTACATGTGCTGCATAAATAAATTTCAGTTTGAATACAAATTAATATTTTCCATGAAATGATAAAATGTTGGGCTGCACAGGCACAGTGGTTAGCACTGTGGCCTCACAGCAAGAAGGTCGCTGGTTCGATCCTTGGCTGGTTTGGTCAGTGGCCTTTCTGTGTGGAGTTTGCATGTTCTCCCCGTGTATGCGTGGGTTCTCTCCGGGTACTCCGGCTTCCTCCCACCTTCCAAAATACATGCATGATAGGTTAATTGGTCACTCTAAATTGCCCCTAGGAGTGAGTGTGAGTGTGAGTGGTTGTTCATCTCTCTGTGTGGCCCTGCGATGGACTGGCAAGCTGTCCAGGGTGTACCCTGCCTGTCGCCCAAAGCCAGCTGGGATAGGCTCCAGCTTCCCCGCGACCCTGAATTGGAATAAGCGGTTCAGAAAATAAATGAATGAATGATAAAATGTTTCGGTTTTATCATGTGAAATGTTGTTTATCTTCTGCTGGGAATAAAATATGGCCTGATGAGATGAGGAAATAATTGCATCCTGATATTATTGACATTTAACCATAGACTGTATATAAAAGATGGGCGGAGCCTCCGTGACGTCACCCGTAGGTTTCTGAAGAGCTGAATTGAAGCTCGGTGGGCGGTTCCTACCATCACCATCTTGGCAGGGACATGCGCGTCGTCTTACCCGGAAAATAAAAATATGGGCAAAGAGGTGGAGCTGAGAGGGGGGCTGTGAGTGTCATGGTGGATGATTGACATCGAGCGAACTCCGAGCTTTCTGTAGCTAAGAGCTAACCGAGCTAACCCGGAGATAACAGGAGATAACAGGAGCTAACCAGCTAACGGAGGTAAGCGGGCTAAAGCTAAGTCACGTTGTTAACCGGCTAAAAACCACGGTTGTTCTACGTTCTTCTTACATGAAGCGGGAGATCGGGTACCTGTCAATCAAAAGGACACGCCCCTAAATATGCAGAACTTTGAGATTAAATTACTTTTAAACGGCGAGTTAGAAATAGATTCACTTCCCCCACAGTTGTCATGAAGGTAAACCTGACCTATTAAACCTAAAATGGATTTTTGAACCAGGCTGTAAACATGTTTATTTCTGCTGTAAACATGTTTATTTCTGCTGTAAACGTGTTTATTTCTGCTGTAAACATGTTTATTTCTGTTGTAAACGTGATTATTTCTGCTGTAAACATGTTTATTTCTGCTGTAAACATGTTTATTCCTGCTGTAAACATGTTTATTTCTGCTTTAAACGTGTTTATTTCTGCTGTAAACGTGTTTATATCTGCTGTAAACATGTTTATTTCTGCTGTAAACGTGTTTATTTCTGCTGTACACGTGTTTATTTCTGCTGTAAACATGTTTATTTCGGCTTTAAACGTGTTTATTTCTGCTGTTAAACATGTTTATTTCTGCTGTAAACATGTTTATTCCTGCTGTAAACATGTTTATTTCTGCTGTAAACATGTTTATTTCTGCTTTAAACATGTTTATATCTGCTGTAAACATGTTTATTTCTGCTGTAAACATGTTTATTCCTGCTGTAAACATGTTTATTCCTGCTGTAAACATGTTTATTTCTGCTTTAAACATGTTTATTTCTGCTGTAAACATGTTTATATCTGCTGTAAACATGTTTATTTCTGCTGTAAACATGTTTATTTCTGCTTTAAACATGTTTATATCTGCTGTAAACATGTTTATTTCTGCTGTAAACGTTTTTATTTCTGCTGTGAAGTTGGTTTTTTTTAACATGGGAGTCTATGGGGATTTGCAGCCCCTAGTGGATGAAGGGGGAACTGCAGGTTTATGCACTTCTACATTGGCTTCACTTTTAACCGTCAGACTTTGCCCCTCGCATTTAACACAACTATAATAAAGGTCTACAATACATAATGGCAACATCTCTGTCAGTTTTCTTTTCGGATGAAGAATCGGATTAAAACGTAGATCAATTTGATTTCCTAAACAACTTGTTAGTTTAAGAATTAACACTAAATTAAATTTAATCACACCGTTTAAAGAAGTATCTAACATACTACTGTCAGGGTACTTTTTAATCAGACGACATAAGATTAATTGTTTTGTACACATGCAAACACGTGTCTGGAGGTACAAGTAGTCCCGGCTTCACATCACTGGTGTCAAACTCCATCTGTTATGTAATAATTTCAGGAGGCAGGGGGCCTAGAACTGAACAATCTTCACATAATGCAGTTAGTTGTATGAAAACAAACTGACTTATTAGACTTATAGACATTTAAATGTTGGCTCTCCAGCTGATTTATTATTAAAACTTATTAAATCACAGCTACTCTGCAGCCTGAGAAATGTTCAGATTAATGGATTCATTTTCAATTTCAGACTTCACCATCCCACACAGGAAGACAGAAATCTTTATTTTACTCGTTTCATCGTTCGCCATCACCTGGATGTGTAAAACCGGCTCAGTTCTTCTTAAGAGCGTCTCATTTTTTTTTAAAACATTCATGTAAAACTGTGCTTATGCTGGCATTTGTGAACGGTCCTGCTACCTGACTGATGCTAATGGATTGTTTAGACTCTGATTCACGACTTGAAAAGGCCTGCTGTACATTTTCGCTTGAATTTGTCAGGCAGTCACATTACTCTCCTGGTGTCTTTCATCTCATAATAGCAACATTTTCCTCCATTATTTGCCAGACAGAGCTTTTCTTTGCACGTCTCACCGCCCTGCGAGAGAGTAATTGAACTACTGTGTTGCCTTTCGGGGACGGGAGGCAGGAGTTGGGTTAGGACACAAGCTAAGTCCAAGCTATGTTTGTCCTGGGATGGATGGAATAAAGATCTGCTTGCTGTAAACATGACTTTCCACTGGTTTAAGGCAGAGGACGATGCTTTACATTGAAGAGACCAAGCTGCTGCCAACCATCCATTATTTTTTTCATCCTTTATAACATGACGTGCATCTTTTCTCATTCAACTGACACGTGCCGTTTGAAGCCGGTATCTGTCTGGTTCAGCTCAACCAAAAAGACAGCGACTGTGAATAACAGAGAAATGGCAAAACAAAAAGAAACCCTACAATTTCATTGAATTTTTACTAGATAATTAGCTAGCGTGCTAATTTACACAGTTTTTATTGTGCCTGCTACTTGTCAGATAATCAGTAGCACTGTGAGCATATTAGCATTTAGCTTCAAACTGCTGCACTCTCATATTGGAGTAACCTACTTCACTAATCTTTTCTTTACTAGGAACTTTTGTCACTTTACTAAAGTTTAAATATGACTCTAACTTAACGCAGGGACCTGAGGACTTAAATGTCAGGTGTGCAGATTAGCATTTTGGCTAACAGCCTTGATCTGCTAGCTTACCTGTTGACTGTTTAGACTGTAAAGTTTTTAGTCTTGTCATTATGAGTTCTGACAGTCCAGAACTTTTGCCCAAACTTACATTTATTAATCAGAGATGCTCAGAAAACAATTCATGTAAGTTAATATAAACATGCTAATATTGTTTGCTTCCTGATTTAAGCAACTTGAACTCTTTCTCGTGTTTTTAGTTTTCAACTGTAAGCTGTGAAAAACACATTTTTCACATTTAATAAATACACAAATTGAAGATTTAAAAGGAAAACCCATTTAAAGAAGCTTGATGTTCTCTAATGGATTAACTGTGGTGATCTGTGAAAGATGCTAGCATTTACAAGCTAACCTGCTTATTGGAAATGTCATCCCTCGGGATGGAGACTGATGATGTGTTATGATGGTAATTATCAGTAAGAAAAGAAAATAGGAACAAATAATGAGTTTTAGTCCAGTTTTAGACTGGGGTTTGTCCAGTTCGTGTTGTGTTGCTAAGTCTGAAGCTTTGGCTATTTCATGCTACCATCTGTCTTCTTACGCAGATGCATCTTGTGCAAACTGAATTAGATTCCAGTATATCGTATGAGACTGGGGAGCTTATTTTGTGGTTTGCATCAACATTGTAAACACCAAGTCAGATCCCTGTTGAGTTTAGCAGAGGCTAGCAGGTTAACTGCCAATTTCACTTGTAAAACTTTGTGCCCTAAAGGTTTGGGTAATTATTGTTTCTTCTCTGGAAAATTAAATGGGCTCTTATGAAACTCTAACAACAGATCCAGATAAATTCCACCAATGTTTATGAACCTGCATCTAAATGTCCTTTTTTGTCTCTCCCACCGCCTCAGATGGCCTACAAGCCCTGGTTATGTGCTCAGTATTTCCCCACCACCCAGAAGTCCTGTCAGAGGACAGTACCGTGCCACCAGTACTGCCTGGAGGTCCAGCAGAGCTGTCCATTCATCCTGCCTGACAACGACGACCTGATTCATGGCGGAAGCCCCAGCTTCATCTGCACAGGTGAACACAAGCTCATTGTCTGATCTGGTTGCTGCATCCTTCAGTCCAACAGATAAAGACGGGCAGGAGTGGGCGTCTGAGCAGCCTTGTTCTCTTCAGAGGAGGATTCTCTATTTCTCTTCCAGTAGTGAAAAACATTTTCTAAAAGGCTGCACAGAATGAATTTATCCACAGTACATGTCAAAATGACTAGATGGTATCCCTCCAGGGAAATGTGAGGGTTTCTTTCTTGCCCAGAAAGCTTTCTCCTGACATCTAGTGGCATGTTGGAGAATTGCAACAAGGATACAAGGGCGTTTTAACAATGTACTGATGAACTTATTGGTTCTTTATGTCAATATTCAGTGTAAGTTTCTTTATATGCAAACCTCAAAGGATCGGATACAGCTTATCTTTTAATCTGCAAGTCATCCTGCAGACAAACACGGCTCTATTCAGGCAGTTATGGTCTCTGCTGATGCAGAGACTGGCCTTTCAGACCTCTTATAGAAAAACCTTCACAATGGTACAGTGTGAAGAAAAAGGGACAGGCAGAGACAGGTGTTCTACAATCAACACAAGGTTTGTTATTATCATGTGGCTGCTGATTAGTTCCCCTCCCATCGCAGTCAGAACTGCTTGAGACTGGCAGCTCTCAGAGATAATGAAGCTGCTCTACGTCTGCTGTGTCTGACTGCATCTGCCGCCTTCTTCGTGGCTCTACTCCTGGCATGACGGAAGTTTGGGAAGTTTTCCTCAATCAACTCTCTTATCTGCCATTTGTTCATGTGTTGGATCATGATTTATCTTCACAGACCAAATTCATCATATTTGGAATATGGGGACAAATATAGACTGAAAACCAAAATTCCAGGTTCAGACCAACTTTTTTTTCTCTGGACGTACCAGCCAGTTCAACCTTAGAGCCCATTTCTGCCGTCTTACGGACGTGAATGGGGACGTCCGTTTCTAAAGCCATATGTCGCCATCGTCATCATTCCATGCATCTTTTACGTTAACGTGTTAAAGGTTCGTCCACTAGGGGGCAGAGTCCACATTCTGACACGGTTGGATGCAAGAAATGCACAAAATGCATGTAAGGTTGTTTAAAACTGTCTAAAATCACCTGAAGAAGAAAAATCACAAAGTTTTTTTTTCCAACTTCTTCGTCTTGGGGTTCTTTTTATTCAGAGGTTCCTGCGTTGCCTGGTTCCTGTTCCTCTTCATCTCTGGTTTATTCCTTCCTCTGTCAGATATACAACTCAACACTGCTCCCATCGTTTTTAGTGCTATTGCTCTGTTTTCTGCATCAAGTGACAGATATCTAAGATCCTTTAAAAGACCAAATTATGTGCGTCAGCGACACAGAAGACGGACGAAACTATCCATCATTCTGCGTATCTAAGCTTGAATGGGCTTTTAGGTTCAGGAACCAGCACCAGTCTATTCAATTCAATTCAATTAAACTTTATTTATATAGCGTCAAATCACGGCAATGCCATCTCAAGACGCTTTACAGACAGAGGGGAAAACATAATGAAGGCCAATTCATAACAGCCTATATAAGGAAACCAACAGATTGAGTTGAGTCCAACTCAATCTCCCATCCTGAGCAAGCACACTGGCGACAGTGGGAAGGAAAAAACTCCCTTTTAACAGGAAGGAAACCTCCGGCAGAACCCGGCTCAGGACAGGCAGCCATCTGCCTCTGCTGTGTGGGGGGAAGAGGACAGAAAGACAACAGACAACAGGAACTGCTACTCCCGGCCAGGTCTCCCTGGCCAGGTCTATAAACCTCTGTATGACATAATCTCCTGGTGATGCAAATTCACTCATATTTTCATCATATTTTGCATTATAGATTCACAAATACAGAAAGTCGTTACATTTTTTCATCTAGAGATATTTATTCAGAGATGACTGGTGTTTCAATAAAATAAGTTATAAGCTATTCACACTTGGAAAGACTAAATCTTGTTGGATGTTTTTTATCCTGACACCCTGACCAGTCAGAACTTAATTCTTCCAAAAGGGCGGTACAGGTATATTATACAAACCTTTCAGTCTGTTTTATGTCCTTTTACTGCTAATGACCCGACTCCAAAGCCATGACAAAAACGGTGCGAGGCAGGTTTCCAACCAAGAAGTAATAGAATTTATTGGTCAGCATAAAGCGACCAACAAAATCAGAACAAACAGGACAAGCTGTGTGTGTGTGTTTGTGTTTGGGGGGACAGATAATAATAATAATAGAATATAAACCAGGACTGACCAGATGCTCCTAACTGAACCCCAAGAGGGTCGTCACACTGCATTGCTGTGTAAGTCCTAGATGTGTTTTCTACATGCAGTGTTGGATAAAGGTCTGATGCAGCGCTGAACGATCCAGTTGTAGGAAGGATCCGACGGTGTCCTGCAGTTTTCAAGTTAAAAACAGGCTGTCCTGAAGTGGACAAAAGATAAAGAGATAAATAACTTCTCATCAGAGGTGCATAAAGGCTAGATCTGGTCCACCCGATGAGGCAGTTCTCCATTGGCTGCTTTGCTCGGTGAGAACTCCTCAACGTGGCGTCCATGTGCAGATCGGCGCTGCGACAGCCCTTTGACGCGCTAGCAGTTTAAGTCTTTTACAGTTCCCCCTCGCAGCAGCGATGCATCACCGTCAGGGTCATCGTTTGGTTCTCCTCCTGATTAGAGCCACACAGCCAGGTCTGATGGGTCTGATGGGTCTAATGGGTCTGATGGATCTGATGGGTCCGATGGGTCCGATGGGTCCGATGGATCTGATGGATCTGATGGGTCTGATGGATCTGATGGGTCTATTGGGTCTAATGGATCTGATGGATCTAATGGGTCTGATGGGTCTAATGGGTCTGATGGGTCTGATGGGTCTAATGGGTCTATTGGGTCTAATGGGTCTGATGGGTCTGATGGATCTGGTGGATCTAATGGGTCTAATGGGTCTGATGGGTCTGATGGATCTGATGGGTCTAATGGGTCTGATGGGTCTGATGGATCTGATGGGTCTGATGGATCTAATGGGTCTGATGGGTCTGATGGATCTGATGGGTCTGATGGGTCTAATGGGTCTGATGGGTCTGATGGATCTGATGGGTCTGATGGATCTAATGGGTCTAATGGGTCTGATGGGTCTGATAGGTCTAATGGTTCTGATGGGTCTGATGGATCTGATGGGTCTAATGGGTCTGATGGGTCTGATGGGTCTGATGGGACTGATGGGTCTGATGTGTCTGATGGATCTGATGGATCTGATGGATCTAATGGGTCTGATGGGTCTGATGGGTCTGATGGGACTGATGGGTCTGATGGATCTGATGGGTCTAATGGGTCTGATGGATCTGATGGGTCTAATGGGTCTGATGGGTCTGATGGGTCTAATGGGTCTGATGGGTCTAATGGGTCTGATGGGTCTGATGGGTCTGATGGGTCTAATGGGTCTGATGGGTCTGATGGGTCTGATGGGTCTAATGGGTCTGATGGGTCTAATGGGTCTAATGGGTCTGATGGGTCTAATGGGTCTGATGGGTCTGATGGGTCTAATGGGTCTGATGGATCTGATGGGTCTGTAGAGGTGGGGGAGGTCCAGAAGACGGTTTAAGATGTCCTTGAAGTCACAAACACGCAGGAAGATTAATACACTGTGCATTCATTTGCAGAGCATTGTTTATCCTGATGTGTTACCATCACAAAGTGTGTATCTTCATCCAGTACTGGTGTATTTTGCAGGGCTTCTGGGAGATCATCCTGCAGACAGCGAGTCGGAGTGCTGCGACGTCCGATGGGACTCCAAAATGGACAGCCCTTCAGGTGGGACGCTAAAAAGAACTGCTACTTCCTGTCAGCCCGAAGGCGCCTCGGTCACGTCTGCCGCCACCCCGAGACTGTGCAGTGGGCGGCTGAAGATCTGCCTGCTGGCGCTTGTTCTCCTACACACTGTCATCATCATTTCAGCCTCCCATAATTCCACGCTGGTGGGCATGGCCACCATTTTCTCACCAGAGGAGGGTGCTTCAAATGAGGAGTGAACCTCGCCGTTGGAAAGAGTGACGTCACCAGAGCAGGATTATGGCTGCCAGGGACACATCTGGCAGGACGTGATGGAGATGTCGCTACAAAGCGCTGCAGAGAAACGCCAACCACAGGAAGTGGGCGGGTTTAACTGGAGCTGAAGGGTCTGGTATTGGACATCCACGCCACCAACCATCCCCTGAGAGAACTGACCTCTTGCCACTTGAAACCTGTTCATTGTTTCTATCCCATCCAGATGTTTTTGCATACTGTCCCTCTCCTCCTCCCATTCTACCCTCCTCTTCCTCCAATCAGTGTGCGTACGGGTGACACGTCAGAGGAACACGGACATGAAGTTTGAGCTCCAACTCGTCATTACTTTTAGATTTTTGCTGCGTTTTTCAGGTGGCAGAATGTTTTGACATATCAGTTCCACCTCCTGTTCCTTATCACCTTCGAGGCGTCTCCTTTAGTATCTTGTCTGTGATGCTGCTGAAGGGCCCGCGAGTGTCAGCTTATCCATTTGTTGGGTCTTGCTTCTCTGAAAACAAAATGTACGTGGTTCTTCTGTATTCTGATGTTCAGCTTTGTGTTTGTTTGTCTGTTTTATTTCTGATTCTTACTGGACCTTTTCCCGACCCTTACCGACAGGACATGCCTAAGCATTTTAGGACCTCAAGTGCTCTGAGACTGGCTCACTTTGTCCACTGACTTGTAGGCGTGAAGTGGAGAAGGTAGCGGCATTTCAGGAGTCGGCGCTGAGTTTAAGCGTGTTTTCTGTTCTTTTGAAGACGATCAATTTACCTCAAAGGGTGGTCTTGTGGACGGGAAGCCCAGTGGCTCATGATATTTACAGCTGTTGTGCAGGAGACTGCAGGGAAAAGCCAGGGATACAAGAGTTGCATGAAGCCAAAACACCAGGGGGCCTCATTCTGTCAACCAATCGTTGAATGGTTTCCAGCGGCAGAATTAGTTTAGCTGCTTTAAAAGACCAAAACACAGAAATTCCCAGCTGGAAACTTAAGCTAACCCTTCAGCAAAGTGTTTTATTTCTTTTAATGTGTCCTAATGTGTCTTTCTCACAATGAGGAGATGTTGGACTGTCAGAGAAAGGAAGAAAACGTAGAACTTTACTGAAGATAAAATAAACAAAAATTGGCTAGCATGTTCAACCAATCAGGAACAGCTGCGTTTCCATTACAGTTTTTTTCAAAATAAAAGTACAACTGCAATTAGATAGTGTTTTGTGTAAAATCTCACAAGTTTTCAGTTTGAGAAGGCTGGAGATACAAAACAATTTGCATTTTTGGTTTTTTCCGTTGCCACAACTACCATTGACGCTCTCCAGAAGCCATCTTTACTTTAAATGAACCGGTCATGTGACCTCCCGCATCACGTCCGTTGGCGTGTAGATGTCAATAAGAGTGTTTCCATGACACTTTTATGATATACTTCTGTATCGACGCGTCTGAAAAGCCACCTCATGAAAGCAGAAAAACTTTTAAGGATTCATTTTCTTGTTTGCGATATTTAGGTTTTTGCAGAAATGGAAACACAACTAATCTCACCGAAGCTGTTAAAACCATCCTTATTTTAAAACAATATGAACACAGGTTTAAAATCAGTCATTTATCTTTTTGCACAAAACCCATTGGTATCTGTTGCAAAGTTTTTACGTCAGGTGTTATGGTTGCTAGCTAAAAAAGTGTTGGTTTTTTTTATTAGCCTTTGAATCTGGATGTTTTTTTTCAAAGCCAATCAGATTGAAGCCGATAAACTCCTGTAAGCCTCATTTATGCGCTACGCTAAACATGCATATGGTTGCAAGCTGCTGTTCATATATGCTGTTTTCAGAAATGTGTAATACCACTGAAAACCACAGGGGGCGGAGTTGTGCAACATGGCTACTTTGCAACCAGTAAAATGAGCAAAGAAACCAAGAAGCTTTGTAAAACCATTTCATCTATAATTGAAAATATGCGTATTCACAAAGACGTTTATGTGACAACGTAAACAAGACTTTAGCCAATCTAAACCCAATGTCGTTGTGTTCCTGCAGCTGAGAGGCGGAGCTGGAACACGATAGACGCCTCAGCTACATAATAGCATTTCCTTCTTCAATTTCTCCCTGGACGTCTTCCTCCCCATGAACCTGAGGGAACGACTCAGGTTGCTTCGAAACAGAGATTAAACAAAGATTTGTTCAATAATAAGAAAATTTGTCGTTTTAAACCAGAGTCCTTCCTGCTTTGTTGTAAGGCCAGGTTGCACAGGAAGGAACCTTTTTTATTTCAACCAATCAGATGATTGCATTATGTCTCCCCTCTTTTGGGTTGGACCAGTTAGATTGGTACCCCAGCGGAAAGAAAAGTGGGATGGGTCGGGTTGCAGATTCTGTAACTCTTCCCAGTTTTCATGTGTGGACACATGAAATAAACACGTCTCATCCCAACCTGTAGGTGGAAATGAGGCTACACCGTTTTTTTCTTTCATAATGCTATGATGCAAGTCTTACTGTCTTCATAAATTCCCATCTCTTCTGAAGAGTCAGCTCTTTCCGATGGGTGTCGACGCCTCGGAATGAACGCTTTATGCTGAACTCAGATGGACGGAGAGTTTGTCTCCTACATCGGTTATGCACGTAATTTGGTCCGTTTTCAAGGAGCTCAACTATCCGTCACTTAACGAAGAAATGCAGCAATTCCAGCAGAAATCCCGGGGGCAGTGTTGACTTCTGGAGCTGACACACAACCAGAAATAGGAACAAACCCGAGAAGAGGAAGAACAAGATGCAGAAACAAAAACTCCAGAAGAAAATACAGGAGTTGAGAACAGCAGAACGTTTTGTAGTTTTATTCTTCTTCTGGTGTTTTGGGATGGTTGTAAACAACTTTACAGCATTTCTGAGAGCAGCTGTGTCAACAAGCAATAGTGAACTCAACACTGCCCTCTAATGGAAACAAACGTCCACATATGTCAGGAGGCATAAATGGGTCTATTTTACAGGAACAACCCATCCCTGTTTTATACATAAAGAGAGAATGAATTAAGCTTTCATGCAGGGTTAAATATTAATTTCAAAATCCAGATTTGAGTCGTCTTTGCAGGTTTTGACTGGTGTAAAAAGGGCTTCAGGGGAAAACATACTTTGCTTGATGAACGAGGCCCCCGAATCTACGAGTGCCTCTCTGCCATGTAAAACCAGTGAGGCAATGGAGCAATATAGGGGAAAAGCAAGGGTTAGTGTCCCTACTTTGTTGCTTGTTGGCTTACTAGTATCACAGTTGGTTCGAGTGACCAGAGCCAATCAATCAAATCAATCAATCAAATCACTGGTTCTTAAATCACCCTTAGACAAACTGATTGCTTTCAGCAAAGGGCTGTGCTAAGAATCAGTGTGCAAGGAGAGGAAAGAGTTATCAAGGGCTGATCCATCTGGTTTTGTTCCACATGCCTTTATGTTTTTATCTCCTCTGCATGGCTCCTGCTAGGAAAGCTCGCCACTTTATTATCCATTTATTATCCGCTTAATATCCGTTTATAAGCATGAAAATAAGGAATTTATCCAAAGCTGCAACAGAAAACGACCAACCAACCAAAATGAGAGGCAGGGATGCCTTGTCTTCTTCATCACCTGTAAGATGTAATAAAGACAAATAAAGCCCAATCTTCACCGAGTGCATGTGCAACGCATTCCATCTGCGCCGCCGCCCCCAGATTTTATCTCGCCTGTTTTAGTTACACCGGGTGCACTCCTGTAGGTGTCGGGCCCAGAAGTGCCTAGACTGCACTAAATATACACGCCAGCTCTATTGTTGATGGACCATGCTTCCAGAACGCTTCAAGCCCAGCAGTTCTGATGGAGCCAAACAGGAAATCAGACACGGGACCAGTGTAAATCATCCATTAAATTTCAAAATAAAATCCTGCTGTAGGTTTGCAATGGCTGAACTCTGTAAACATTACCGATGACACCAGGTTAGATGTCAAGTTGGTCACATCCTTCTTACAAGGACAACACCAGGAAGGAGAAGACGCGGACTGAGATGTCAGCAGTTTTTGGATGGCAACTTTAACATACTTTGCCATCGCGGGCGCTCGGCATCTGACGCGCCTGGTGGACATCGGTGCATCATGGAGGTCAGAACAAAGCTTTGACGCAGACAACACGTGCCACACTCGGACCTGGTGGAAATTGGGGATAAGAGTGCATTCACACCACATTAGCCTGGAGGAACACGCTTTTATTTTGGTGAGAAGTTGCGGAAAAATTTTGCGCGTATGTTTTGTTTGGTTTGCTTTTGGATTGAAAAATTCTGACTGATTGATTGGCTGAGACTGAAAATGTCTTGTTAACAGGAAGTAAACAATGATGCAACAATAAATATATGCGGTTTTGAGGTGTTTAGTTTTGTGGTAAAACTTTTTTTTTCATATTTTAGAAGAATCTGTCCAGCATGAGGAGCAGGAGAGGCGAGATAGCCAACACAAACTTCCAAATCCAGAACTTCTTGCTAGCGAACCACACCTGGGTTGACTTGCAACCTGCAAGTGTGCCAGATTTAGATTATTTGGTCCACATCAGAGTGCAAATAAGCTCTAACTCTGCTACAAATAAACCGTACTACCCAGGCAAGCAGACCAGAGTTCAACGGCTCATACAACTCCAAGTTATTTTTAGTTGAAGCCGGTTAATCCAGTCAGCATGCAGACATGATGCTTTTAGCCTCAGATGTCAGATTATGAGGCTTAAATGATGTAAAATGAATTGATCAATAGATATAGCAGCGTAAAAAAAACACCAAAACAACTCCAGCCATAGAGGATCATCATTTTCCTGCTTTTCTCATCACTTGTTGATCTTTGGCTGCTCCTGATTGGACGTTACCGTCAGTTTAAGCTCTCTTATTGGTGGAAAGTCTGACAGGAAGTGGTTTCTTAGCAACACAGTGGTTATATTGATCTTGGTTTAGGATGATGATGGGATAAATAATTGGAGTCATCAGTAATCATTGTTAAATTACCGTTTTTATCAGCTCTGGTCCTCATGGGCCTCAGTCTTGCAGTTTTCCATGTATCCCTGCTCCAACACACCTGACTCCAATTAATCACGCAGAACTTCATTGGAGCCATTTAATGTAAGCCAGTAATTTAAAGTGTTGGAGCGGAGATACGTCATTAACTTCCAGGGCAGCGACCGTCGCGGAGCGACTATAGACATCGGTGATATAACATCACGTCTTGCAGCTGGATTGTAAACCTGGACGGTTATAAGTGCTGGAAAACGTTCGTAAATCACCTGAGGGGTCAGAAATCTATCCGAGCTCCACACTGCCGTTCCTGAGATGCAGCTGATGAAATAAGTGATGGCGCTCGGGGCGATCTAGCGAAGCTTTAAGGGTTGAAGCGAACCAAACGATACCGGTGTGAATGCACTTTTCAGTCTTAACTTTGCCTCCTCATTGGCTGAACACTACTGTCCATGCACAGCTTGACCTTACCTTTCAATCGGTTTGCTTTCCACTCGCATTAAAGTACGATGAAAGTCCAGCCAGTTGTCGCCTCACCATCCATCAAGCCCCCCCCCCCCCAAATGCCACCTTTTGATCCCTTGTTTGCAGAGATGTACCGCTCCACGCATTTCTTTGTGTTTACTTGAACCTGAACCGCATTCCCTTGCAGACAGCAGCGGATGTAATGGACCCATACTTGTGCTCCGTCCCTCTTCGTCTCCAGCTGTTCATGAGTTCTGTGGATCTATGCAGATGAACCCCCGCCTCAAACATTCCACCCCCCCGTCAGAAGTGCCACCACAACCCCTTCCAGCCTCCTTGTCTTTTCTGTTGTAAATATGTCCTGAGGATGCGGGACCCCCAATGACCCCCTCCTGCCTTACCCAGCCCCCCCCCACAATGGATTCTCACTGTGTTTTCTGTTCACCTCCTTGGTTTTTTGTCTGTTTCCTGAGATTTTGCCGCATTTTTTCCTTTTCTTTCTCTTTTGTTGTCTAAACAGTGGTGTGAGTTGATGAGTAGGACTAAGTTGGATGTTAAAAAGATGCGATGAAGAGGTCTTTAAAGGTATATATAAAAAGTCTACGCTTGAATTGAGAAAAAGGTTCAAATATAGAGAAAAAATTATGATAAAGTTGTCATATTGTCATACTAGAGATGCTTTAGTTTGCTATTTTACTTTCTTTTATTTCTTTTCTACAAAAGACTTGGATGAAATTATTTATAAAATGCGTCCCACGAGTCACGATCTTTTTGGACGTAAAAAGATACATTTATTAACATTTTGTTCAAAAGAAAATAAATATAAATTATGTTAAACATTCCTCTTGTTTGTGTTTTTTGATGGCCACTGGTAGACTCGTGCATGCTCGTACTGAGTTTATTTGCATCGTTTTTTCTCATTTAAAACAGATTATTCTATAAATTCGCGCTAAATGTCTAATTTAAGTATTTTTAAGGAATTGAAGAAAAGAGAATTATTAAAGATTGTAAAATGTTCTTCCAACCTGCACAAGGAGCCTCGAAACATGTTTAATCCCAGTGCTGTTGGCTGCACCAGCCCAACTCGCCATGCTGCCAAGCAGGAGGTCAGACTTACCATCAGACGTCTTCAAGTGGATTTTAAACATCATTCTTTGGTATTTCAGGTAATGAATGCAGACAATCTCCATCATCTGTTCAATTTCATTCATTCATTCATTTTCTGAACCGCTTAATCCAATTCAGGGTCGCGGGGAAGCTGGAGCCTATCCCAGCTGGCTTTGGGCGACAGGCAGGGTACACCCTGGACAGCTCGCCAGTCCATCGCAGGAACACACAGAGAGACGAACAACCACTCACACTCATTCCTAGGGGTAATTTAGAGTGACCAATTAACCTATCATGCATGTCTTTGGATGGTGGGAGGAAGCCGGAGTACCCGGAGAGAACCCACGCATACACGGGGAGAACATGCAAACTCCACACAGAAAGGCCACTGACCAAACCAGCCAAGGATCAAACCAGTGACCTTCTTGCTGTGAGGCCACAGTGCTAACCACTGTGCTACCGTGCAGCCTCCTTGACTGTTCAATTTCATATTCTACAAATACAGACCTGTCTCCGCGGTAACGACCGGGTCATCTGAACCTTCCAGGCTTCGGTTGAAGCTGTCAAACAGACCACAGCTGGACGTCAGAGACCTGCAGTTCTCTTGGCTTCTTCTCATAAACGGACTAAAAATCTGTTTCTGTTCCTTTGATGTGCCATCCATCCATCCATCCATCCATCCATCCATCCATGCATCCATCCATCCATCCATCCATCCCTCTATTCATCCATCCATCCATCCATCCATCCCTCTATTCATCCATCCATCCATCCATCCAGTTGGGTCGCGGGGGCAGCAGTCTAAGCAGGGAAGCCCAGACTTCCCTCTCCCCAGCCACATTTGCCAACTCTGTGGGGGGGATCCCGAGGCGTTCCCAGGCCAGCCGAGAGATATAATCCCTGCCCACCCCCATCCTGCCGACTTACCATCATAAGCAAACTTTCATATTTACAAACAGAAATGTTTATTTTTTACTTTTCTGAGCAGCAGAACTCATGATGATGCTAAAAGTCGCAAATTCATAAAAACTCTTGAAGACTTTATCTGAAATGCTTTCAAATGAATAGAAAACCTTTTTGGAGGGATATTTCTATGAAATCTTACTGCGTCTATCATATGAATCTATCAGTTGTCATGGCGACCAGCAGGGGGCAGTATAGCTGTACATTTCTGGTCTTCACAGATATGGATTATTCCAGGTCACACATGTGGCATGTCAGCCATGTTTCATGTCATGTAACATTCCCGAGGCGTGGTGGTGACTGAAAACATCTGGATGAAATATTGCGATGCTGACTCAGTTTTTGTTGAATAAGTGAGAAATAACATCTCTGGGTGGCACGTCGAGCTTCTGGTCCTGGTGTTTTACTGTTCAACAGCTTTTCATTGGACTGGAATTAAAATGTAATATAGGAAATTATTGGACTTCTACGTTACACTTAATTTGCTCATTTGCTTCACCTGAAAACCTATGAAACATACTACACCAGCATATAATGACAAATACTACACTTAGACATACTATGACACCCACTGTCCTATGGCATATTATGACACATACCATACTATGGCTTATGATGACACATCCTGTATTATGACAGATTGTAACACATACTATTATATGACAAAATGTGGCACATACTATGCTATAACATGTCATGGCACACACAATTCTGAAACATATTGTGACACTATTATATGGTATATTATGACACATACTATATTTTGAAAGATTCTATCATTTACACTGCTATGAAAAATTGTGACGCATACTATATTATGGAATTTTTTACACATACTCTGCTGACATTTTTGACATACTATACTATGACGTTTTTTGACATCACACTATGGATTGTTTTGACAATGTACTGAGACATTTCTGACACATACTACAATATAATTTTTTTACTTACTATGCTGTATCATTTCTTTTTACATTTTATGTTGTTGAAACACATACAATACTATCACATTTTTAACACATACAATACTATCACATTTTTAACACATACAATACCATCACATTTTTAACACATACAATACTATCACATTTTTTGACGCATACTATACTATGACTTTTTTTTTTTTTAAACTTACTATGCTATGACATTTCAGCACATACTATACTATGGAACTTTTTCAACACATACTATACTGCAGTGGTCGGCAACTCCGGTCCTCGAGTGCCACAGTCCTGCAAATATCAGGAGTTTCCCTTCTGAAACACACTTGATTCAAATCAATGGCTAATCAGCACACAGAGTTTGATGTCAAGCTCTGCACTAGTCTGCTAATCAGGTCTGATGTGTGCCAGGTGTGTTGCAGCAGAGAGACTCCTAACATTTGCAGGACTGTGGCACTCAAGGAGCGGAGTTGCCTACCCCTGCTATACTATGACATTTTTTAAAATATACTATTATATGAATTTCTTTTACACATACTATAAAAGGACATTTTTGATATTACACTATGACTTACACAATACAATGACATCTTTTTGACACATGCCATGTCATGCAATGCAATGCCATCACACATACAAAACCATGACTTTTTTTTTGACAGATGCTATACTGTGACATTTTTGACAAATAAAATACTGTGTTGTGTCACATGTACTACTGTAATACTGTAATACACACTATATACCTACACCTCTACACACTGGAGTCATGTTCTCCCTGCGGCAGGATGAAGCCATCCTGCCAACCTAGAACTCACAAGCTAGATCAGACACACAGGAAGAAAACCAGCTGCTGTCAGTAAATAAACCTGCAGACGGCTCGGTGACTGTGTCACATGCAGAACATGCAGAGTGGAACGTGTTCAGAGAAGAGTGATCATGCCAATGTGACCCCGCCCACACATTGTGACCCGCCCATGCAATGGGAACAGGCAGGCCAGGGCACCGGCCACCCAGGGCAGACAGAGCGCGGGCCCCAGGGCCCCGAGAGCTCGAAGGCAACCTCCCACCCCCGCAGCCAGAGGGTCCAGCCCACACCAATGGGGAGCCAGGACACCCAGGCCGCACTTCAGTGCACCAGTCACGCTCCCCGGGCACCAAGACCCCCCCTTCCCTCTAATCACACAAACACACTTACACACACATTCCCCCCTACACACCCTATCAACCATGTCACTTACACACACTCCAACTCGCACTGCCCCACCCCCCACATACTCTCTCATAAACACATACACACCCCATAAGAAACCCCCCCTCACACACTCCCCTCAACACACCCTTACACTTCCCATCATGCACCCCCTACTCAGTCCCCATTCACACACTCTTCCCTTTACACACACACACCTCACCCCACCTACACTCACCCATTCCTCCCTACACACACACACCTCCCACCCCACCCCTCCACCTCCATACACCCACACACACCCCATCACACACTCCCCTACCCCACCTCCACTTACGTGACCCCCATTTATTCACACACACGCTCCGTTACATACTCCACCCTAGACACATACACACCCCCTAACCCCCCTTCCATCCGACCTCACACTTCTCCTTATACACAAACACACTCCATCATACACAACATACCCCCCACATCTGCATACACGCCCCCCCACATCCCATCGCCCTGATTCCTTCCCTTACCCCCCGCTCACCCTCATCTCACCTGCCTAACATCCCACGCGTAAGATGTCCCGGGGGGAGAGGGGGGGATGGGGGAGGCAGAGGTGCTCTCCCTCAGCCAAGCCAGTGCAGGCCCAGGTCTACCAGACAGCAGAATGTACTACGACATATTCATACATTACCTTACAATGACATATTATGACACATAATATTCTACGAAATGTTATGACACACAATATAGTGTTGCAGATTATGCATACATACACACATAAACACATCTACTGATGTATACATACATACATGTATACATACATACACACATAAACACATCTACTGATGTATACATACATACATGTATACATACATACACACATAAACACATCTACTGATGTATACATACATACATGTATACATACATACATGTATACATACATACACACATAAACACATCTACTGATGTATACATACATACATGTATACATACATACATGTATACATACATACACACATAAACACATCTACTGATGTATACATACATACATGTATACATACATACATGTATACATACATACACACATAAACACATCTACTCATGTATACATACATAAACATGTAAAATGTCATGTTTGCAGCTCTGACCTGCCACTAGGTGGCAGTCATATGCTACTGGTTGATGTAAGGGGATGAGGGAAAGAACTAATCAGGCCAAGTTGGTACATCTGTGTGGTGCATCCTCTCAGTTTGTTTGTTCATTCTACTGATGGCTGCCTCCGCGTCTGCAGCACCTTTCATAAAGTGATGGTCACATCTCAAACTGAGCTCTGATCCAGAGGAGAATGGCCCTCCAAACGCTTGACTCCTGATTGAGTAAGTTTGGTTTTATTCTTCCTCTCCACCTCCTCTTGCTTTACTGATTGAAACATGTTGCCCCCCCCCGCCCTTGTCTGATCTGTCTATGAGGTGGATGTTTCTACAAACTGCTTGAATTTCTCAGGGGTTGAATAAGCGCCCTTAGTGAAGTGGAATGAGGTGTGCTACGTTTTATTTTAGATCTTTTATTGTTGGATTGTGTTTTTGTTTTAAGTCTATTAAAACTATCCTTATTGTTCAGTTTGTTTGATTAGTTGCCGTTCTGTTTTTAAGGGTTATATATGTAGACAATATTTGTGACTATATATTTCTAAGACGTTTTTAAATTTTGTATATTCAGTGTGTTTACTGTCTTCTTATGTCATTCTTTTGTATTTTAGTTTTCACGGCACACAATAGAAACTAGTACCAGTATGGGACTCTCCACGGGCTTTTACTGTTAAGCCAGGGGTCAGCTACAACACACACATGCATTTATGCCTGTATACTTACATATATTCATTCTTGTTTTTCATTCATACATACATACAGTACATAGAAATATGCATTTACTCTTGTAAACGTACATTCATTCACTCCTTTATTAACACAAATACATCATTTTCCACTCCTGCTCTCCTCGAAGGCGGACACTTTTTTTTACTCTCTCCCCTCCCTCCCTCCCTCGCGGCCGGCTACTTGTCCTGTTTGACTCGGAGCCTCTTCTTACATCTCTTTTCCTTAAAATTTTTATATCATGGATCTGATCGGCTGGTCTCTCAACGCAATTGATCAAATTTTCTCAACCCGAAGATCGAGCAGAGGGGAGGCCACATGTCCTGAGGGGACACTTCCGGCTGGATACGTTCAGGACTCATGGGCCAGGTGGAGACTGATGTGTCTGGCAGTTCTGTCCTCTGAGGACGTGGAGGATGTCTACATCTTCGGATTATTGGGATTCTGCTGATTGGCGCTGGTGGAGTTCTGATCTACCTGAAAACCCGTGAGATTCTGGCAACAACTGGCAGGCTGCCGGAATTCTGTAACGGTATGTGCTGAGCTAGCAGTGCACAGACTCTTGCGTTGACCGGACTCGACCGTAAGCAGGATGCCAGTCTGGCCCAAACTAGTTATCTTGCATCAATCCTGGAGCTGGTACGTAGAATCGACAACAACATGGAGAAGATGTCTGCTAGAATCGGTGGAAAGTGACCCCCCCATTCAGCTGTCTGGATCTGCCTGTCTGAGACCTGCTATGGACTCAAGGCCGAGGGCAAATTGTTTTCCTCGCCTGGAACCCAAACAACATCATATCTGGATTCGGCTTCCCAGCAGCCTTGGGCCGGGGCAATCCATCTTTCAGGTCCTGGTTCTGGTAAAAAAAAATCTTCAGTGTTTGCTGGTTTCTTTACAGAACTAGAAACAGAAACCAGTCCAGCATCCTGTTGGTCTGTTATCACTACCAGCAACAACCAGCCGGTGTTTTACCTTTAATAATGTTAAATTGTTCACTTTATTCCATAAAAATGTTCAGTTTCTGTCAAACCAACACAAAGACATGGATTCAATCAGACACGGTGGGGACCGTCCGCTAAAGGACTTTTATTTTCTCATAAACAGCCAGTAAAAAGATTACATGATATATACAACCACACATACCTGACAATAATAAACATGTAAATAAATAAATACTTCACTGATGGTTTACGTGCATTTTCAGGACTCGCTGGCTTTCCTCTGGTGGTCAAACAGTAGCTTCTAATGTCAGCTCCGATATCAAATCCAATATCAGCTCTGATATCAGAACCAATAACAGCTCAGATATCAGCTCCGACATGAGATCAAATATCAGCTTGAACATCAGATAGAGTTTAGTTCTGATATCTGCTCAGTTATCAAGATCAGATCAAATAACATCTCCAATATCAGATTCAGTATCCGATCCGATATCTGCTTTGATATCACATCTAATATCAGCTCCGTCATCAGCTCGCTTGTTTCCGTGTTTTCAGTTGACGCCTGGCATCAGAAACTACCGCTGGACGTCAGCCTCGAGCGACCGGCAGCTGGAACATCAAGAGAGAGATTTTAGCTTCATCTAAAGAAAATTTTTTAATTAATTTTAAGAATTTGGTTTAAATTTTGATCTAGTCTGTCATGTGATGGACGGGTCACCTGTCCAGTGACGGGTCACCTGTCAGGTGTCCTGTCCAGGTGAGCCGTCTGTCCTGCTACCTACTAGCTGCTATGTGGACATTTACAAGCCTCCTGATGGATCCCTGTGTCTGGTCTTTACCAGTTTGAGCCCAGCTGATTACAACTGGTGTCTTTCTGTGTGCTGGGACGTCTTACCCTCGTGGAGCACAGCGAGCCGGAGTATCCGGTCCGACAGGAGCAGACGTTTGGCCGAACGCAGCGACCGCCATGCAGACACTTCTGTTCACAGACAGCTACAACAAACCAGATAAATATAGACCAGCTGAGAGACCAGAACCTGTTCCTCTGCAGACCTGAACCGTCACGCTGCAGAGATACTTACGGATCTGACACAGCATGCCCTGCCATCCCCGGCTACAGAGGCAGGAGTTCGGACCAACACATTCGCCTCCGTTCAGACACTTCTGGAGACAGCTGGCTGGAGGACACAACCATACCTCCGTTACAATCATCGTCACGCAGGGGACGGAATGTAGCAGCCCGGCAGGAATCCTGTTTACTGTGTTCTGCACTCTTTATTCACCACTGCAGATGTATCTTACTACTCTGCAAGCTCCTCTTAAATGAATCTTTTCTTTATATTTAACATATTTATGGCGTTCGTGGACGACAAAGTACGGTTTTCAATATGAAGAGAAACCGGTTTCCTTACCGAGGATCCTGACTGACCTGTCTGTTCAACACAAGTTTACTTATTTTCTGTTTTTACCAAAATATTTTCCACAAACTGTTTTATAATCAGGAAGAGCTTAAAGTGCAGACTCAGGTTTAAACTCAGGGCGGTCTGGGACTCCAGATGATCTTTAACCTTGGAAGGAATGGGACTCATGGTGGTCTAGAACTCGGGGAGGTCTGGGACTCGGGAGGAGAACCAGCGTTTGTTGGCGTTCCCGGTTCCAGACTTCGGGACATTTCTGTGTTTCTGTTGCTGCTGGAGCGACCGGTTCAGAGACTTCAGGACTGGATCCACTCCAGCAGAATCTCTCCTCTTACGTTTGTCGCATCGCTTTCCTCGCCAGCCGGACGGACAGTCACACACATGTGGACCAACACACCTGCCGCCGTTCACACACCTGGGCTCACACACACCTGGACAAGAAACAGGCAGAACAACGGGTTTAATCTTCTCCATCGTGGGAAAAAACAGAAGTTCTTCAGGATGATCGTTTCATCTGAACGGACCAGAAACCGGTCCTGTCTGGTACCGGCTGGACGTGGAATGAACAGGAGGAATAAACGAGTTGATGAAAGGAAGCAGAGGAAGAAGAGAGGAATCAGAGTAAAGAATCATGATGTGGCAACAGAACAAACAGGTTGAGTTAAAATCACCTAAAAGGGTAAAAATGATCCCAGAAGGACCAGAGAGGAGAAGAAAGTAAAACATGCAGAGGACATCACAAAGACGTTGAGAGGAGAAGGACTGACTTTTCTCACAGCGTCTTCCCGCGAATCCCTGCAGACACGAGCACACGTTGTTCCTCATGCACACGCCGCCGTTTTTACACGGCAGGCTGCAGACGGCTGGAGGAGGAAGACCATGGAAGCGTGAGACGTTGGGAAGCTGAAGATTTAAGCTTTGTGTTTTAGACGGAGTCCTGCTGGTTTACCGTTCTGACACCCAGCTCCATAGAAACCAGGAGGACACTGGCAGGTGTTCGGCCGGACGCACATCCCTCCGTTCAGACAGATGGGGGCGCAGAGAGCTGCATGGAGACGGAGACAGGCGAAGACAGGTCGGCATCTTCATCTCCACCTACAGACACCTGATGTTGGTGTGAATAAAAACCCACCGGTCTCACAGGACGGTCCAGTCCATCCCGGCGGGCACAAACACTCATCTGGAGACACACACTGACCTCCGTTGTTGCAGTGACGGCGACACACCACTGTTATCGGCACAAAGAAGCATTTCTGATGAAATCTGCATCATCTGAAGAACAACTACGTCCAGAACTCCTTTTAATACGTAAACGCTTCTGGTTCTTGTTCTGAAAGAACTCAGTCCAATAGAACGTCCCGATACACTGACTGGAAACCAGTGGAAGTCTCTGGTCCAGTTCTGAACTGGTCTGAATCCCGTGACAGTGACGCCGTGCAAAGCTTGTTACGTCCTCCACCAGAAGCCAGAACTTTGTTCTGGCTTCTGGTGGAACACGGAACAAGTTTTACGCCAGCCTGATGCCAGGAAAGATGGAGGGTTTCTGGGGTCCTAACGCGTGTCTGCGCTCCGAGGGGCCGCCCTCTTCAGAAACCAGACATTGTGGCTCTGCAGGAGCGGATCCGTGTCTAATGGGGTCATGTGACAAATGTATTCTTAAAAATAAATTGACAAAAAATAAAAAATAAATGAACAACAACAAAAACAGAACCTAGTAAATATGAATAGATATTTTTTAACTTACTGGTCTCACATCTGGGACCAACAAACCCGTAAAGACAGGAACAGGTCTGCAGACCCACACAGGTACCTCCGTTTTCACACGGTAACCTGCACAGAGCTGATCAGTTTCACTCATCAATGTTAGTGTTCCATTTATAAATGATCAATTAAATCTGAAAAATAAGTTAATGGAAACACATAAGTGCCACAAAGTTAATAAAATATGTAGATGAAACAGTAAAAATAATGATGGAAACAAATGAGGAAATGCAGAAACATATCTGGATAAATAAAGACAAAAGAATTATAATAAAAAGACAAAACTATTTTTCCACATTTATTTAAATATTTAAATATATGTATTTATTACTCTTTATAAGTTCAGGAGAAACTAAGGTTTATTATAAAAGATAAAATGCATTTAATCATTAATCAATACTGGAAATATTGAAGAGTCTAACCTTCCTGACAGTCGTCTCCATGGAAACCTGCGGGACATTGGCAAACATCCGGAGCGATGCAAACGCCCTCATTCACGCACTCCGGATCACAAATTACTAATAAAATATGAGAGCAGAAACGTTCACAGCAGAAGCCGCGAAAAAGTTGAAATTAAGATTTTAGCCGTTCTTTTCTCACCTGACTGACAGTTTGGACCCGTGTAGCCGGGTTTGCAGCGGCACGTGTTGGGCGCAGCGCACACCATGTTTCTACCGCAAGCATGTCTGCAAACGGCTTCACACAGACGGGGGAGGGAGGAGAGGCATTAAGATGCAAATACTCTTTACTGTTGATAGAATAACGTAACGTCTGTTTCCAATAAAGATGTAAAACAAACCTGCAGGGCTCCTGCTAGCTACTTTCATCTACCTGCTTTCATCTACCCGCTAGCTGCTTTCATCTACCCGCTAGCTGCTTTCATCTACCCGCTAGTGGCTTTCATTTACCCGCTGACTGCTTTCATCTACCCGCTAGTGGCTTTCATCTACCCGCTAGTGGCTTTCATCTACCCGCTAGCGGCTTTCATCTACCCGCTGACTGCTTTCATCTACCCGCTGACTGCTTTCATCTACCCGCTAGTGGCTTTCATCTACCCGCTAGTGGCTTTCATCTACCCGCTAGCGGCTTTCATTTACCTGCTAGCTGCTTTCATTTACCCGCTAGCGGCTTTCATTTACCCGCTGACTGCTTTCATTTACCCGCTAGCGGCTTTCATCTACCCGCTAGCGGCTTTCATCTACCCGCTAGCGGCTTTCATTTACCCGCTAGCGGCTTTCATTTACCCGCTGACTGCTTTCATCTACCCGCTGACTGCTTTCATCTACCCGCTGACTGCTTTCATCTACCCGCTGACTGCTTTCATTTACCTGCTAGCGGCTTTCATTTACCCGCTAGCGGCTTTCATTTACCCGCTGACGGCTTTCATTTACCCGCTGACTGCTTTCATCTACCCGCTAGCGGCTTTCATCTACCCGCTAGCGGCTTTCATCTACCCGCTAGCGGCTTTCATCTACCCGCTAGCGGCTTTCATCTACCCGCTGACTGCTTTCATCTACCCGCTGACTGCTTTCATCTACCCGCTAGTGGCTTTCATCTACCCGCTAGCTGCTTTCATTTACCCGCTAGTGGCTTTCATCTACCCGCTAGTGGCTTTCATCTACCCGCTGACTGCTTTCATCTACCCGCTAGCGGCTTTCATTTACCCGCTGACTGCTTTCATCTACCCGCTAGTGGCTTTCATCTACCCGCTGACTGCTTTCATCTACCCGCTAGCGGCTTTCATTTACCCGCTGACTGCTTTCATCTACCCGCTAGCTGCTTTCATCTACCCGCTAGCTGCTTTCATTTACCCGCTGACGGCTTTCATCTACCCGCTGACGGCTTTCATTTACCCGCTAGCGGCTTTCATTTACCCGCTAGCGGCTTTCATTTACCCGCTAGCGGCTTTCATTTACCCGCTAGCGGCTTTCATCTACCCGCTAGCGGCTTTCATCGCCCCTTCTGTTCAGCTCGGATCCAGAACCAGACCAGATTTACCTCGACAGGTGCGTTCATCCCCCGTGTAGCCCACAGGACACCTCCCACAGCGGAAGCTGCCGTCCACGGCCGGCTCACAAGGGACTCCAGGAAAACATGGCTGCTCTGCACACGCCGTCAGAAGCCTGTGAGCTGTTGCGGTGGTCCTGAACCCCTCCTGGACCGGGGCGGGTCCTTGTGGGGATAGGTGGAGAGTCTTTCCTGGAGTTGTTCTGGTCAGCAGCGGTACCAGAGTGTCCCGTCTAGGTTCAGCATCGTCTCCGTCTGCAGAGAAGTCGGACTCGGACAGCGAGAAGGAGACCGCGGTGAGAGCTGCGGTGAGAGGAAGGACGGGCCTGGGAGGGGTCCGCGGTTTGGCCTGGGTGGTTGCCACATGGTTCAGCTGGACTTTCTGTTTGGACTGATAGGACGGAGGTACCTGTAGGGGTTCAGCGCTAGGCGGCGCTGCATCGGACATCTGGACATGAAGCGGGAACGTTACTGGAGTCCTGATGGGGCAGCTCAGCAGTACAGAAACTGGACTTACCTTGGAGATCAGGATGCGAGATCCAGCGTTCATCCTGGTATCCAATCTGGAGCCAGCACCTGTACGAGTGTTGGACTCGATGTGGAGGACAGCGACCAACATTCCTGGCCCGTCCCTGGAAGCAGTAACCGCCTCCCTCCTCCCGGTCCCACCTCCTCTCTCTGAGGCTGGATCACGGTGCGAGGAGCCGTCCCGGTGCGAGGGGCCGTCCCGGTGCGGTCTCCTGACAAACGAGGACAGGTGATCGACCCCAAGTCTGCTGGGGAGGCTGGGCAGGTGGAGCATGGACGCTTTGCTTTTATAGGAACGTCTGCTGGACTTTCCATATGTCTGCTGCAGAGGGAGGTGATTGGATGCTGGAGGAAAAACAAGTCAGATCAGCTGTTTTAGGTCTCGTTTGTTTCCTCTGCAGTCAGCACCAAGTAGGGCTGTGCGATTAATCGGATTTTAATCTCAATTACGATATTTTCAGCGATTATAAAAATAAAAGGGTGTGATTATTTTTCTCTCTGCAGTTTCCTCTCCTGCTGTCTTCAGCTGCTAATCGAGCGTCTCTGGCGTTGCAGCGCTGTGCTGTAAACTCCTCCCACAGCCGCTTTGCTTTCATTCAGACACTGTTGCCAACTTGGCGACTTTCTCGCGAAAGCTGGCGACTTTTTTTGTTAAAATCAAATCAAAGATACTTTATTCATCTCCGAGGGGAAATTCAGAGTTCAAGCCAGCTCGTCCAAGGTCAGACATACAGACGTAACATTAATGACAAAAGAGTAATACAGAACCAAGCTTAAGCTTAGGCCGTGCAGCCAGTTTACTGGCACTGCCTTACAAGATAAGAACAGAGATACATTTGGATCATAGGGGGGGGGGGGTCGAGAAAAAAAAGGTCATGTAACTCCGAACATACAGAGAAAAAAACCTCATACACTGAAGCACAAACTAAACCAAGACACACAAAGTCCAGAGAGGCAGTGAGTCATGTGGGAGGGGACCGGGGGCGGATGAGGAGGGGGGACAGAGCGTCTATGAACATCTCTACTTCCGTTCTCAGGGGGGGGTTGCGCCGACCAAAGGCCGCTGGGAAGCCAAATCCAGATATGATGTTGTTTGGGTTCCAGGCGAGGAAAACAATTGGCCCTCGGCCTTGAGTCCATAGCAGGTCTCAGGCAGGCAGCTCCAAACAGCCGGGGGGTCAATTTCCACCGATTCTAGCAGACATCTTCTCCATGTTGTTGTCGATTCTACGTACCAGCTCCAGGATCAATGCAAGATAACTCTCCTCCCTCCCCCGTCTGTGTGAAGCCGTTTGCAGACATGCTTGCGGTAGAAACATGGTGTGCGCTGCGCCCAACACGTGCCGCTGCAAACCCGGCTACACGGGTCCAAACTGTCAGTCAGGTGAGAAAAGAACGGCTAAAATCTTAATTTCAACTTTTTCGCGGCTTCTGCTGTGAACGTTTCTGTTCTCATATTTTATTAGTAATTTGTGATCCGGAGTGCGTGAATGGGGGCGTTTGCATCGCTCCGGATGTTTGCCAATGTCCCGCAGGTTTCCATGGAGACGACTGTCAGGAAGGTTAGACTCTTCAATATTTCCAGTATTGATTAATGATTAAATGCATTTTATCTTTTATAATAAACCTTAGTTTCTCCTGAACTTATAAAGAGTAATAAATACATATATTTAAATATTTAAATAAATGTGGAAAAATAGTTTTGTCTTTTTATTATAATTCTTTTGTCTTTATTTATCCAGATATGTTTCTGCATTTCCTCATTTGTTTCCATCATTATTTTTACTGTTTCATCTACATATTTTATTAACTTTGTGGCACTTATGTGTTTCCATTAACTTATTTTTCAGATTTAATTGATCATTTATAAATGGAACACTAACATTGATGAGTGAAACTGATCAGCTCTGTGCAGGTTACCGTGTGAAAACGGAGGTACCTGTGTGGGTCTGCAGACCTGTTCCTGTCTTTACGGGTTTGTTGGTCCCAGATGTGAGACCAGTAAGTTAAAAAATATCTATTCATATTTACTAGGTTCTGTTTTTGTTGTTGTTCATTTATTTTTTATTTTTTGTCAATTTATTTTTAAGAATACATTTGTCACATGACCCCATTAGACACGGATCCGCTCCTGCAGAGCCACAATGTCTGGTTTCTGAAGAGGGCGGCCCCTCGGAGCGCAGACACGCGTTAGGACCCCAGAAACCCTCCATCTTTCCTGGCATCAGGCTGGCGTAAAACTTGTTCCGTGTTCCACCAGAAGCCAGAACAAAGTTCTGGCTTCTGGTGGAGGACGTAACAAGCTTTGCACGGCGTCACTGTCACGGGATTAAGACCAGTTCAGAACTGGACCAGAGACTTCCACTGGTTTCCAGTCAGTGTATCGGGACGTTCTATTGGACTGAGTTCTTTCAGAACAAGAACCAGAAGCGTTTACGTATTAAAAGGAGTTCTGGACGTAGTTGTTCTTCAGATGATGCAGATTTCATCAGAAATGCTTCTTTGTGCCGATAACAGTGGTGTGTCGCCGTCACTGCAACAACGGAGGTCAGTGTGTGTCTCCAGATGAGTGTTTGTGCCCGCCGGGATGGACTGGACCGTCCTGTGAGACCGGTGGGTTTTTATTCACACCAACATCAGGTGTCTGTAGGTGGAGATGAAGATGCCGACCTGTCTTCGCCTGTCTCCGTCTCCATGCAGCTCTCTGCGCCCCCATCTGTCTGAACGGAGGGATGTGCGTCCGGCCGAACACCTGCCAGTGTCCTCCTGGTTTCTATGGAGCTGGGTGTCAGAACGGTAAACCAGCAGGACTCCGTCTAAAACACAAAGCTTAAATCTTCAGCTTCCCAACGTCTCACGCTTCCATGGTCTTCCTCCTCCAGCCGTCTGCAGCCTGCCGTGTAAAAACGGCGGCGTGTGCATGAGGAACAACGTGTGCTCGTGTCTGCAGGGATTCGCGGGAAGACGCTGTGAGAAAAGTCAGTCCTTCTCCTCTCAACGTCTTTGTGATGTCCTCTGCATGTTTTACTTTCTTCTCCTCTCTGGTCCTTCTGGGATCATTTTTACCCTTTTAGGTGATTTTAACTCAACCTGTTTGTTCTGTTGCCACATCATGATTCTTTACTCTGATTCCTCTCTTCTTCCTCTGCTTCCTTTCATCAACTCGTTTATTCCTCCTGTTCATTCCACGTCCAGCCGGTACCAGACAGGACCGGTTTCTGGTCCGTTCAGATGAAACGATCATCCTGAAGAACTTCTGTTTTTTCCCACGATGGAGAAGATTAAACCCGTTGTTCTGCCTGTTTCTTGTCCAGGTGTGTGTGAGCCCAGGTGTGTGAACGGCGGCAGGTGTGTTGGTCCACATGTGTGTGACTGTCCGTCCGGCTGGCGAGGAAAGCGATGCGACAAACGTAAGAGGAGAGATTCTGCTGGAGTGGATCCAGTCCTGAAGTCTCTGAACCGGTCGCTCCAGCAGCAACAGAAACACAGAAATGTCCCGAAGTCTGGAACCGGGAACGCCAACAAACGCTGGTTCTCCTCCCGAGTCCCAGACCTCCCCGAGTTCTAGACCACCATGAGTCCCATTCCTTCCAAGGTTAAAGATCATCTGGAGTCCCAGACCGCCCTGAGTTTAAACCTGAGTCTGCACTTTAAGCTCTTCCTGATTATAAAACAGTTTGTGGAAAATATTTTGGTAAAAACAGAAAATAAGTAAACTTGTGTTGAACAGACAGGTCAGTCAGGATCCTCGGTAAGGAAACCGGTTTCTCTTCATATTGAAAACCGTACTTTGTCGTCCACGAACGCCATAAATATGTTAAATATAAAGAAAAGATTCATTTAAGAGGAGCTTGCAGAGTAGTAAGATACATCTGCAGTGGTGAATAAAGAGTGCAGAACACAGTAAACAGGATTCCTGCCGGGCTGCTACATTCCGTCCCCTGCGTGACGATGATTGTAACGGAGGTATGGTTGTGTCCTCCAGCCAGCTGTCTCCAGAAGTGTCTGAACGGAGGCGAATGTGTTGGTCCGAACTCCTGCCTCTGTAGCCGGGGATGGCAGGGCATGCTGTGTCAGATCCGTAAGTATCTCTGCAGCGTGACGGTTCAGGTCTGCAGAGGAACAGGTTCTGGTCTCTCAGCTGGTCTATATTTATCTGGTTTGTTGCAGCTGTCTGTGAACAGAAGTGTCTGCATGGCGGTCGCTGCGTTCGGCCAAACGTCTGCTCCTGTCGGACCGGATACTCCGGCTCGCTGTGCTCCACGAGGGTAAGACGTCCCAGCACACAGAAAGACACCAGTTGTAATCAGCTGGGCTCAAACTGGTAAAGACCAGACACAGGGATCCATCAGGAGGCTTGTAAATGTCCACATAGCAGCTAGTAGGTAGCAGGACAGACGGCTCACCTGGACAGGACACCTGACAGGTGACCCGTCACTGGACAGGTGACCCGTCCATCACATGACAGACTAGATCAAAATTTAAACCAAATTCTTAAAATTAATTTAAAAATTTTCTTTAGATGAAGCTAAAATCTCTCTCTTGATGTTCCAGCTGCCGGTCGCTCGAGGCTGACGTCCAGCGGTAGTTTCTGATGCCAGGCGTCAACTGAAAACACGGAAACAAGCGAGCTGATGACGGAGCTGATATTAGATGTGATATCAAAGCAGATATCGGATCGGATACTGAATCTGATATTGGAGATGTTATTTGATCTGATCTTGATAACTGAGCAGATATCAGAACTAAACTCTATCTGATGTTCAAGCTGATATTTGATCTCATGTCGGAGCTGATATCTGAGCTGTTATTGGTTCTGATATCAGAGCTGATATTGGATTTGATATCGGAGCTGACATTAGAAGCTACTGTTTGACCACCAGAGGAAAGCCAGCGAGTCCTGAAAATGCACGTAAACCATCAGTGAAGTATTTATTTATTTACATGTTTATTATTGTCAGGTATGTGTGGTTGTATATATCATGTAATCTTTTTACTGGCTGTTTATGAGAAAATAAGTCCTTTAGCGGACGGTCCCCACCGTGTCTGATTGAATCCATGTCTTTGTGTTGGTTTGACAGAAACTGAACATTTTTATGGAATAAAGTGAACAATTTAACATTATTAAAGGTAAAACACCGGCTGGTTGTTGCTGGTAGTGATAACAGACCAACAGGATGCTGGACTGGTTTCTGTTTCTAGTTCTGTAAAGAAACCAGCAAACACTGAAGATTTTTTTTTACCAGAACCAGGACCTGAAAGATGGATTGCCCCGGCCCAAGGCTGCTGGGAAGCCGAATCCAGATATGATGTTGTTTGGGTTCCAGGCGAGGAAAACAATTTGCCCTCGGCCTTGAGTCCATAGCAGGTCTCAGACAGGCAGATCCAGACAGCTGAATGGGGGGGTCACTTTCCACCGATTCTAGCAGACATCTTCTCCATGTTGTTGTCGATTCTACGTACCAGCTCCAGGATTGATGCAAGATAACTAGTTTGGGCCAGACTGGCATCCTGCTTACGGTCGAGTCCGGTCAACGCAAGAGTCTGTGCACTGCTAGCTCAGCACATACCGTTACAGAATTCCGGCAGCCTGCCAGTTGTTGCCAGAATCTCACGGGTTTTCAGGTAGATCAGAACTCCACCAGCACCAATCAGCAGAATCCCAATAATCCGAAGATGTAGACATCCTCCACGTCCTCAGAGGACAGAACTGCCAGACACATCAGTCTCCACCTGGCCCATGAGTCCTGAACGTATCCAGCCGGAAGTGTCCCCTCAGGACATGTGGCCTCCCCTCTGCTCGATCTTCGGGTTGAGAAAATTTGATCAATTGCGTTGAGAGACCAGCCGCCGATCAGATCCATGATATAGCTTGAGTAGAAGTAAAGAGATGTAAAAAGAGGCTTAGAGTCAGACAGGACAAAGTCGCAGGCCAGAATGGGAGGGAGGGGGAGGAAACAGGAGCAGAAGAAAAGCATCCGCCTTCGCTGAGAGCAGGAATGGGAAGCGACTAGCGATAAATCTAGCAGCTTTTACTGGAGTTATTGGAGACTTTTCTGGTGTTTTGGCGACTGACTTGAAGGCACATATTGTTCTGCAGTTACTGTAAGGAAGCAGCAGCGGGAGCCTCTCCCGTCCTAAAGCACTCCCAGGCGGCCAGTCTCAGTCGGCTCCGGCTGCAGGTCAATGTAGAATAACTGCAGTAGGTTGTGGAAGTTCACCTAAACATAGTTTATACCATTGTCAGTGACAACTGGCTGCATTATTTTCCTATACATAGTTCGGCCAGTTAATATCCCTCCGTTACGGGGCGTTACCATAGCAACGCGTTAACCAGCTGGTTCAGATCAGCCGTCTTTTAACAGGTGAACGAGAGAAACACGCTGCAGCCTGACAGCGGTTGTTTGGCATAAAACGTACATCCAGGCCAACGTAAAATAGTTCCTATATAAGCAGTAAAAGCAGATTAAACAACTCTGAACCGTCCATTAGACGGTTATAATGTACGACACGGAGTCTAGAACACCACGACGCGCAGCGTTGTTTATAAATACTGGATAATTGTGTTAAATAATCAAGATCTCAGTTTCAGTCAAAATAATTGTGATTATATTTTTTGTCATAATCGAGCAGACCTAGCTCTAAGGAACGATCGGATTTCTCCGCAGCATGTCTCGTGCTCCAGTTAAAACAATGCTTCATGTAGAAATAGTGTGAAAAGCTGTTGTTCTGATTTCATTCATTCATGTTCCTAACTGCTCAGTGTAATTCAGGTCGCAAGGAGGCTGGAGCCTATCGGAGAGAGGCAGGTACACCTGGACACACCAGTCCATCGCAGTGTGTCCCAATTAATCCACCCAGAACCCGGCATTCGCTGCGTTTGCATTTCCAACAACCTACACAAGAAAAAACTGAAAAATACGTGAAGAAGTAGATCACTAAAGAGTCATGGAAAGACTTCCCACATTTACGCATCACCGGGCGAGAGGTCATGTGACCAGCCCATGTCAGGTGAAGGTGGCTGTGTGTGTGTGTGTGTGTGTGTGTGCGTGCGCGCGCGTGTGTGCGGACACGGACATGGAGGAGACGGAAATCTTTCTACAAACACTTAAAGAGAAAATATAATCCTTCATAGCAAACAGCAGTGAAATGCAGACTTTCACAGGGAAGACAAATGAGGGAGAAACTGTGGAGAACGGTCCACAGGAAGTGGAAAAGCCTGGAACGCCACCAGGACGCCAGCCTGTGTGCTGAACACCATTCAGCTGAAACTCCTGCTCATCGCCCAGGTTTTATCATCTCTTCACTGGCTGCCCGTGCACTTTAGGATTCATTTTAAATGTCTGAATGGTGCTGCCCCGCGGTACCTCTCTGGGCTCCTCCATCCCTACACACCCTGTCGGTCTCTCAAGTCAGCTGACCAGCTACTTCTGTCAGTACCGAGGAGGAAACAGAAGCTCAGAGCGGACCGGGCCTTTGCAGTGGCAGCACCTAAACTGTGGAATGAGCTTCCTCTATACGTCAGACAGGCCTCCACTATATCTGCTGTTAAATCTGGACTGAAGACACGTTTAAGCTGGCTTTCCGCACAATAAGTAGACTTTTTATTTTGATTGCTTTTATTTTTGTATTTGATTGTTTTTAAATGTCTGAATTTTTTTTTTTAAGTTGTCCTGATGTATGTTATTTATTCTGTTTCTTTTTAACCCCCAACAATGTGGCACTTTGGTCAACATTGTTGTTTTTTAAAGTGCCTTATAAATAAAGTTGTATTGTATCACAGACACACTTTGTCCAAAGATCAGAAATGTTGCTTTTATTTGTGGAAAAGCAGCTGATGATGCAGGGAAACAACCTCCATGGAGACAACAAACCCTGGACGCATCTGGGGAGCGATAAAACTGTGAACTTCCAGACGAAGCGGAAGTTTTTCCACATCACTCAGCTTTACTGCTTCCTGCTTCCAGACAGCCTCTAACCACAGACTGCCGCGGCAAAGGACGGCCCGTAGCCGCAGACTGCCGCGGCAAAGGACGGCCCGTAGCCGCAGACTGCCGCGGCAAAGGACGGCCCGTAGCCGCAGACTGCCGCGGCAAAGGACGGCCCGTAGCCGCAGACTGCCGCGGCAAAGGACGGCCCGTAGCCGCAGACTGCCGCGGCAAAGGACGGCCCGTAGCCGCAGACTGCCGCGGCAAAGGACGGCCCGTAGCCGCAGACTGCCGCGGCAAAGGACGGCCCGTAGCCGCAGACTGCCGCGGCAAAGGACATTCCTCCCGTCATATTAATCCCCAGTCTGGAGTGACTGGTTTAAGCACAGCCTGCTTTCAGCAAAGTAACGAAGGACTTTTCTTGAAAACAATATGCCAATAAAAACTCTGATAATTAAACAAAGAATTTTTCAATAAAAGTTCATTAAAATCTTTTGTGGTGCAAATAAAAGCTGAAGCCGAACATGTTTCTCAGACTGAAGCTACAATCCTGTACCTTCCTTCTTGGACTTGGTGCAGATGCGACCGTTGCCGTGGAGTCCCGGAGGGCATCGGCCGCAGACGTAGCCGACATGCGGCGGCCTGCGGTTGATGCACTGGACTCCAGGGAAGCAGGGCCGGCTGGCACAGGTAGCCGACACGTTACCGGCCGGAGGGGAAGCCGATCCTGAGGAGAATATCACATGGTTCAGTTTAGCTCTCCTGTTTTCCATCACTTCCCAAATTAGAAGTTAAAATAAACCCTTAAACGTCCAGTAAAACAGACATGTTGCTTTGTCTGGTCGGCCTGTTTTCTAATCTAAACCATCTCAATCTTTCTACCTCCAGTCAGCGTGCAGACACATGTAGACGTGATGTTTCCGTGGAAACGTGATGTTTCAGCCTCAGCTGTCAGATTCTGAGGTTAAAATGATGTAAAATGAATGTTAGATAAAGCAGCATAAAGAGCAACCAGAAGTTTGTAGAAATAACACACACAGATCAGCAGCGACCTTTTCTCATCTGACACACACACACAGTTTCCATGTTTACAGAATATTCTGACAGTGAGAGAAAAGTTTTTGTTAAGACAAACATTGTGGATTTACTGCCATGAGCTGCTGCTGTCCAGGTTTTAGATGTTTCCTTGCTGCGATACATGAAAACGTTTCTCCAAAAGCTTGAGGCTGCTGCAGAACAGGACAACAAGCTGCTAGAGAACCTCTTCATCTGGATCAGGTGTGATGCAGCAGGGAAACATCCAAACCACGCAGGACATCCAGAGGCTGGAAAACTCTGTGGATCAGCTAAAGACTCAGATGTCCATCACACAGCTGGTCCTGATGGAGGAAGACGTAGACGTCGGTGGAGCTGATGGAGGTTTAAGGCATCTGAAAGAATATTCATGTTTCTGAGATGATTTTAAAACCTGCAACATTTTCTGTATTTAGTCCTCAAACATGTCTGACTTGTTTAAAAGGAACAGACAGACGGACAGACTTCTAAACCTGTAAAACGATCACATGGAGGGAATAAGACAAAGTGGAGGAGGTGCAGGGGGAAGATTTGGCTCCCTTGCTGCTGTTCTGCTATTTCCGGATGTTTCTGCTGAAGTATTCCCAGCAGTGATTTCTGGATTTGGGATCGGTCTGGACCTGGATGTGTTCAGGTGTCTTCTTCCAGGTGAAGGAGGACTCGCCGTCTGGGACCCGTCTGCGTCGTCCTCATCGGCTCCTGCTGCTGTCGGCTTCAGGTCCAAGCTGATCCTCGGAGTCCTGCTCCAAGAGATGGACCCGATTTCTGGGCCGGCCTGCCTCTGCACGGAGCTACCAGCCGAGGGTTTCCAGAGAGAGTCTGTGTTTACGACGGAGGGCTGCAGGAGAACATCTGGAATCCTGTAAACGGTTGTGCGTGGGGCAGATGTGGGGGTGATGGCAGCTGGCCTGAGGACTGATGAACATACACACATCTTACGTTGGATTGTTCTGTTGGAGCCTCCAACTCAATCTGTTGGTTTCCTTATATAGGCTGTTATGAATTGGCTTTCATTATGTTTTCTTCTCTGTCTGTAAACAGTCTTGAGATGGCATTGCCGTGATTTGACGCTATATAAATGAAGTTGAATTGAATTGAATTCTGTTGATCTTTTTACTGAGAATCTGAATGAGGCACGTGGAATATACATATATATACACTATTCACAAAAAGTTAGGGATATTCAGCTTTTGGGTGAAATTTCACAACAAGCCTAAAATGCATTCAAACCTGTACAGGTGAACTTAATGTGATCTTCTCTAAGCTTTTAAATGCACATGTCCAACTGTTAAATGTTTCAATAAATTTTACACAAGTTGCTGTTCTCTAACAAGGAGCTTAACGGCAAAAATCACGGCAGGTGTGTGATCCTTGAATTGACCAATAAATGTCCTGGTTCAATTAGAGCTGGTGTTTAAACAGTTGTCCTCATCATGCTGTTCACATTTTGACATCATGAGACCAAGACGACACCTAACAATGGAACAACAGTCCCTTGCCATTGCCATGCTTCAAACAGGACGTTCTCAGACAGAAGTGGCCACTGAGCTTGGAGTGTCACAGAGTGTCATCAGCAGGTTGCAACAGAGATATGGAGAGACTGGAAGAGTCACAGAAAGGCCTAGAAGTGGACGTCCTTTGGCCACATCCCGTGCTGATGACCGCTACATTGTGAACACTGCCCTGAGAAACCGGATGATGAATGCCACTCAACTCCAGGCACGTTTAAGAGAGGTGAGAGGCACCCAAGTGTCACGTCAGACCATTCCAAACCGTTTCCATCAGCGTGGTCTGCGTGCTAGACGACCTGCATGGGTACCTGACCACACCACCAGGCACAGGCATCATCGTCTTGCATGGGCCAGGGAGCATTTACGCTGGACGAGGAACCAGTGGGCCTCAGTGCTGTTCTCTGATGAAAGTCGATTCACACTGAGCAGAAATGATGGCCGGCAGCGATGTTGGAGACGTCAGGGAGAGCGCTATGCATCAGCCACTGTTGTCACCAGGCCAGCTTTTGGTGGTGGCGGTGTTACAGTGTGGGCAGGGGTGTCCACTTGGTACAGAACTGCCCTACACTTTGTGAATGGTACCGTGACAAGCCCATACTACCTGAATAACATCATTAATCCAGTGATTGTGCCCCTACATGAACAGCACAGGCCTAATTTCATCTTCATGGACGACAATGCTCCTGCTCATCGAGGCCGCATCATCAGGGAACGGCTGTTGGAGACTGGTGTACCTCAAATGGAACGGCCTGCACTCTCTCCAGACCTGAATCCCATTGAAAACCTGTGGGATCAGCTGAGCCGTCGTGTAGAGGCTCGAGACCCTGCACCCCAGAACCTCAATGACCTGAGGGCTGCCCTTCAAGAAGAGTGGGATGCCATGCCTCAGCAGGCAATAAGTTGCCTTGTGAACAGCATGAGACGTCGTTGTCAAGCTGTAATTGATGCTCAAGGGCACATGACGAGATCTTGAGACGTTCAAATTTTTTGTTGTGGTGTAACTACCATTGTTGTTACCTTTTGTGTTGAATGAATTTTTTGAGATGAGGAAATCAGTAGTGCATCCTTCTACTTAAATGTCTTACTTTTATGATATTATGTCACTGTAGCATGAACTTATTGCATTTTCCATAAATTTCACCTGAAAGCCAAATATCCCTAACTTTTTGTGAGTAGTGTGTGTATATATATATATTATATATTGTAGCGATCTTGGCCTCCCAGGATTAAAAACATTCAACTGGATTAAACAATAGTTGTTATTTCTTTCTCTGCAGTAAGACTGATCCACACAGGACGAGTAGAGAGTGACCATTTGACCCAAGAGGAGGGGTGACACCCCGAGATTTACACCTTTACTCCCTACAGAATGCAGCTGTGTCAACACGAAGGATTAAAGCACATCTAACAATTTATGGTCGCAGGTCGGGGGAAATGCCGAGAGTCGCATCTGACCAAACCCTGGTTCTTGTCAGAAATGACACTTCTAAGCCAAAAAGACGAGACTCCAGGGCACCAGAACAACCCCTCCCCTGACGGAGAAGGAGACAGAAGGAATCCAAACTTCTTTCCCCAATTGAAGGAACTGATCTAACTTAGTCTAAAAGACTGTGGTTAATTGTTTTGGTTGAATCTCTTATTTTCAATTATTTTATCTTGATATGTAATGTAATTCTTTGAACTGATCACACACACACATTAATCATGAACACTGCAGTAAATAATTGTTGATTACGTTTTCCAAGCTTCAGACTTCTCTTAAGCTACTAATATGAATGAATAAAATGTGAGTTTTCTTTTTTTAGGATCACCCAATGAGGACGAGTCACAACAATTAATCCACCTTTAATAAAAATTACATGTAGCCAATCTTTTCATGTGTGAAAGTAATACTATAAAATGCTTTCCTTCGCCAGCAAACGAGGAGTCTGCATAACTCTGAAAGAATGTGATTTGATGTGTATTGCGGCAGACAAATCAAGGAGTTGAAAGTATCCTGTTCACATTAATGAGATGCAGAGGGAAGGAACTAGAGCTGACCTGATTGGATAAGGTTGGTCAGCCTCTGACAGAAGCAACTCATGATTGGCTGGAAGTTCGAAAGGCGGGTCTGTTTAAATTAGACTGGCAGACCAACTTCCTCAGCTTTTTCTCCTCCTGAGTTTTCTTTACTTTTTCGTCTCCTCTTAAAGTTTCTGCTTTTCTTTTGTCCTCTGTTTAATTCCTTAGCCTTTCGTCTTCTTTTTCTTTTTGTTATTTCATTATAAGTTTTTACCTCTCCGTTCTTCCGAACGGGAGAAAGTACAACAAGTGTTTATTTGTAACCAGTATTTTTCCCGAGATCAGTAATTAACTAGAACCGTAGCTCCAACTTTTTCCATTACGTCTTCACACGTAAAATCTGGAACTATCTATTTTTGGGACAATCTGGATCATCATCACACCGCTCTGGAACTCCGCTGAACGGATCCAGAAGGCCAGAGTAGCTGCGTAGACCTACATCTTCTGACGCTCCAGGGATCCAATTCCCCCGGAAACGCGCCGAATAGGGGACCAACCACCCGCTTCGACCCACACTCCGGATTCAGCGTTCAAAGTAGGATCTGATAGCGCTCTGACATTTGTGATGTCCCAAACCAGTACATCAAATTCTAATTAAATAATTAAATTCGAATTCTTATCCAAATTTAGAATTATTGAACACGTTCTTGTCAAAGATTTAAGTAAGATAATCATCCCGATTTATTTGCTTAATTCCAACCAGTTTCTTCCTGCCTCCATCTCATTTAATTAATCTCAGCGTTCTTTATTAATGTTATAAATGAAATTCCATGTTGACAAATTCATCATACCATCTCACCAATAACATCTCTCCATCATTGCTCATTTTCACTGCTGTATGTTTACCATCATTGTAAATAAATATGTATAATCAATTCATCCGTTATTGTCATAATTTCTGAATGCACGATTTCTGGTTCATTCGTTCTTAGGATTTACTCCTTGGAAGTGAGACTGTTTATTGAATTGAGTTTATTTCAGGTGTCTCATCCGCCTGAATTTTAAGTTAATTAAAGGTGATGAGTGGTGCTCCGAGGTAATTAATAAATTCATAATTTGTAGAGGCTATTCCGCTACATATAATGGTGCCCCGTGTGAGGCAAGAATTCGTTAATGATCAGAAAGTGCATTCAAAAATTACGGAATTTTATTTTATTTTTCTTCTTTGTGAAGCGCGCTGTGCTTAACTGCATGATACTGTTCCATCTGCCGTGTAAGCCGCTGGGGAAACGGAGAACGCGTGTTCTGTGAATGATCTCTCTCTGGGAATTTTTATACACTTGGTAAATGTTGTGCTTTAATTGTTGGTGAACTGGTGTCTTTACGAATAAGCACCGGATGTGATTTGTAACTGTTAGTCTGCCAAGCTGCAGACACTTGCATGCAAACGCGCCAAGACGCGTATCCAGGCCTGAGCAGAGTGAATTGGGTGCGGAATCCATCCAGGGTCATTCTGCTGGGTTCAGAACCGGCTGTCCTGCGTGTTCCAGGCGGTTGCTTTCTGTAACTCCACTCCTATCCTATCGGGGGAAGTAGCTAATCCCCACTGCGATAGAACCGGTCTCCGTAAGCAAGGAGCCGGTAGGAGATTTGTTAATTCCCGTTGCAGCGTAATCCTGCAAACGGATGTGATTGTAGCATAAAGTGCTGATATTTCCCCACAGAAGGGGGGGAGAAAACTCCAGATGGAGTTTATTTCGCTGTTTGATTAAAGCGCAAACAGGACAGGAAATTCCTGTTACCTGCCGGTAAAACCCGCAGGCGCACTGTGTTGTCCCGTACCGCAGGAGATATCTGTGAAAGCGGCAGACCGTACGGTCCGAGCCGAGCTGAAACGCCATTTGACCTGTGCTGTTGTTTTGTGAATTGTGGGACAAGAAGTCCGTGAAATCTGTTGTTTGTGGGAGCGAAGTGAAGCTACTTCGGCTGCCAGTGACAGACTGACAACTTCTGTAACTTGGGGACACCTGTGGGGCGGTCCTAAGTGTGTCATCGGTGACCTACCGTCACCTCTTCTCTTTGGGAAAACCCCAATTGGTTTCGTGGTACATTGCCGCCATAGTGTGGCGACTCGTGGTAACTGCCGAACCCTTTGTACATTGCGTAAAGACCGCGCCATCGCGTGGTGTGCTTGTGTGTTGCAACTTGTGGTCAATCTGGAGAAACAGTGACGCGACTGGCGACCTGTTGGCAGTGAGACTTAAAACTTGACTGAACCCCGCCGTGGGAACCTTGTAAATACCGTGAACCCGGAAGTGAATTGTATGTACCGTGGGAAAGCTGTTGTGGCTTGTGTTTTTAGCAATAGCTGCTAAGCTGTTGTAACTTGTGTTTTTAGCAATAGCGGCTACGCTGCTGTAGCTTGTGTTTTTAGCAATAGCTGCTAAGCTGTTGTAACTTGTGTTTTAGCAATAGCGGCTACGCTGCTGTAGCTTGCGTTTTTAGCAAGAGCTGCTAAGCTCTGTGTTCAATGTTTATCCTCAACTATAATAGCAAAGGTTGAATGATTGTACAGATAAGCATTTAAACAGATTAATCCATTTAACTCCTGTGCTTAACTTATGTTTAATTTTGATACTAAGTCTATTTTTAATCATACATAATCTTTAAGAAACACACAAGTGCCTTTAACCCCTTGTTGGAAATCTATTATTATGAGTTTACTATTAGTAAGCCCACATTAAGAACATGTAAATTTGCTTCTCAAATAATTGCAGCAATAAGTTTGTCTGATAACTATTTAACCTTGTGGCTTGTGTATCAAGTACATTTTGTGATTTTATTTCTTTTGCTTAGATAACTGAGATCAGCATAGTTGTACCTTATTACTGTGACATACCTCTCAGTTTGTAAACCACTGCGAATATTGTAACACTAATAGGTTAAACTTAGATATCAGTAGATCTACCAACATGAGTTTGACAGGTAGCTTAGCAGGTCAAAGCGAATCTCTAGAGGTAGAGAAAAGGGCCTTGTTGATGCTAACCGAGGAAGTTGTGCCAGGATACATGACAACAATCTTGGACACAGAACCCACCAACCTCCAAACAATCCTGAATGGATTAATTGGTAAGGTGGAGGAAAAAGTACCTAATGGCAAGGCACTCACTGAAACTCTTGCAAATTTTTCAGTTGTGCTCTTCAGCCAATTAAAACATGCTCAAAACCTGATCAATCAGGCTTCAGTGAAACTCACTGCTCAGAAGCAGGAAATTTCACAATTGAAGGAGGAAAAATCCACTCTTCAGCAGAAGCTAGACTTTACTGATATGTCAGGACAGCAGAACAAAGTCCAGATCCAGCAGATAACTACTGAACTTGCTACTTTGGAAGGTGACAACCAGGACTTAGAAACCCAACTCAGAGCTCATGATGAAGGAAAATACACCATTCTGGAGTCCACCCAGAAAATTAAAGAGCTAAGTGCAGACTTAACTGCTTATGAAGAACATCTAGGGTCAAAAGAAACTAGGATTCGTGTTCTGGAAGAACAGCTAAGTGAAGCCAGGGTGATGTGCAGAAGTGCTCAGAATCAATCCCAGGCGCTAAACCGCGAACTAAACCGCGTCAAAGCAGAAATAGACTCCCAACGAATAGCGAGACTGGAGGAGTTTGAAGGGTGGAAAGACCAACCCTCTGGTCCAGGCCCTGACAGAGTAAGCCCAAGTAATCCACTCAGAAGTGAAGGCAGAATCTCTGGTGCAATCAGAGGAAATGCCTTACCAAGACATTTACCCATGGATGATCCTTTGGGTCCCTCAGACGCTGAACTAGCTAAGATAGCCAAAAACATTAATAAGTTTGATCCAAAGCCTCAAACTGCTAATGAGACACACTCCTTCTTACGAGAAATTGAATTCCATCTGAGAAAATTTCCTCATGCTTCCATTAATGACAGAATATATCTGATCAGACTGTCAGCCAGCAGAGAAGTCAGTCAGTTCCTGGACAGGCAGCCAGATTCTGTTATGACTAATTATGAGATGCTGTGTAAAGCCATGGAACAGGAGTACTCTAGTGATTTGCCAATAGCTGGACTTGCTGCAGCCATGTTAATAAAGCAGGGTAGGACAGAAGCTCCGCAGGAGTATTACCACCGGCTAAGAAAAGCGTATTTTGGGTGTCAAAATTACCCAGGTATGGAATCTGATTTGTCTTTCCGTACAATCTTCGTACAGAACCTACACCCAGGAACCAGTAGACACCTAGGTGTACTGGGAAATCCAGCCACGTCCACAACCCGTCAATTACGGGAATGGGCGGCCATGGCCTTCCAGAAGCAGAGTCAAATGAGAGGACCTGAACAAACAGCAGTACTCTGCCTAGACACTCGACACACCACACGTGAACTTGAGGGAACACAGAGCTACACTCCTTGGCATGATAACAGGAGAAGAGGAAAAGGGAAGAGATCTCCTCGGTACAGTCAGAGACAAACAGGGTCTCAGCCTAGATGCACTAACCGAAATCCACCCCAAAGGGAAGCTCAGAAACCCTCAGGCAGGAATAAATTCTTCCCACAGCAATCTGGGCAGAATCGATCCAGAAGTCACAGAGGTGGCCACAGAAACCCACGCATGCAAGGATTTCTTAACTCAGACAGCTTTCCACCACTTCCAGATGACTTCCCAGGTAAAGACCAGAAGAAATATGGTCAAGATTTCCAGAGACCTGCACACAGAGTCTCTAAAAGGGAGCAAGTAGTTAATGCAGAAGACATTGAGAACTTAAAGACACTTATACGAAAACTTACAATGACATCTGAGGAAAAAGTTCAAAATGTGTCAGCAGTCGGCGGTGTGAAAAATGAGATCAAGAATCCACCTGAGTTGATTCTTTCTCCTGAAAAGCCAAAGGTGAAAATAACCCACAACAGAGTAAACCCTGGAAATGACAGTCACACAGTTTCTGTCCAAGCTCCAGGTGTGAATGCTGCAAAGGGGGGGGTCGATGATTCCCCCACAGCTGTCATGGTAATGCAGAGTGACCAGATGCAGAATGAAGCTGCAAAGAGGCCAGGTCCACAGTTTCTCTGTAGTCTTACTGAAAGGGGACTGAGTAAGAAACCATATCTCCCAGTAATACTGGAGTCCGTTTTGGAAAGCGATGCTTTGATGGACACAGCGGCTGATGTTAGCCTCATGTCAAGCTCACTTTTCAAGGAACTGAAGTTAGCAGCCAAGCAAACCAGCAGACGGCTAAAACTTCAACCCTGCGAGTTGGAAATCAGACCATATGCTAAAAGAACAACCACTCTGTCCTCACGAGTGCTAATCCAAATGACAATTGGGCCCATGACTGTAACCCATCCTGTGTATGTATCCGCCGTGAATACATTTCCATTGTTGATTGGTAATGACCTGTTGAAGAGGTTTGAACCATTGATTGACCTTAAAGGCATGAACTTATTTGCTCAGGTCACACAACCTCTGCCCTTCTTGGACCCTCATCTAAAAGAGTTCAGTTGTTTTGCTGTCACCATGACAACCCAGCAGGGCATGACATCACCAGATACCGGTCAGCTGGCTGAGCAGAAGCCACAGATCCCAGCTGAGCATTCTCCAGAAAGGTTTGGAAAACTTGAGCTCAGTGACTCCCCACGTGGTGGGGACGAACTGAACTTGGTGTCTGACCGATCCTCACGGCCATTCACTACTGATCACAGATCAGTCAAGCAGACTCAGAAACACTGGACCGGATCACATGCAGACAAGCAGTCATCTGTGACCTGTCAGAGCAAACCGAACCAAAGCCAGACGCAATCTACAACTAAGTGGTTTCACAGAAACCAGAATAAATCACATAAAACTTTCTCCATGGGACTAGTCGGAGCCAATCAGATCTCTGAAAAATTTTAATCAGGAAGATAGAAGAAGGAGAGATTAAATCAGCTCTCCAGAACTTGTGGAGACTGAGATACGGCTAAATTGTGGAAATTGGTCTTGGAAGTGTGTTGAACTAGTGGAAGAATTCTCCTCTGCTTTGGAAATTTTGTGTTTGTTTAGGATACAAGATGAGGGGGGTTATGTTATTGTAATCTCTGTGAAGGCACACAGGGTCCACTGATCAGTCATAAAACACTAACACCCTTGTCTGTCTCCTACTAAAATGTTCCCTAACCAACGTTCGCTGGAAGTGATTGTGTGTTGAATTCCCTACGAGAGATCCTCTTATGAATATTACGTCACCGTAACTTCGCATGGGGGGGAAACCTCGTTTCTATAACTAACCCATAACAGCAAACCGTAAACGTGAAATGCAGAGCGTACTTTCATGTCGGAATTTTTAAATTTAAAATTTTTTTTTCTTTTTTTTTTTTTTGTTTGTGCGTTTTCCAACTGATGGTGAACCCCACAGAATGGTTGGAACCTAGAAGAGGTGTAATCAGTTAGACTTCCCTATGTATCACACATGAAAATCCTATAGTGATACAATTTTAATTGTTTCCTTATTGCATGTTCTTTCCCATATCCTTAGTATTCTTAGTGAATAAAGTGAATACTCTAATAATGAACATTTAGTGATGCATGATTTAGAAAGTAATGAAGCTTTATCCATATAACCAGAGTAAAGTTAGTTGTTAAACATTAAAACTTTGATGTACTGGAAGACATCCGAATGGTCTGAAATCAGATCCTGCCATCTACCCCGAGATGGATGACTCCTGGAAGTTTTTTTTTTTCTTCTGCAGCCGAAATTCTTCTTGGTCTAAAAGAAATTCGTCCGCAAAGGGGGGATATGTAGCGATCTTGGCCTCCCAGGATTAAAAACATTCAACTGGATTAAACAATAGTTGTTATTTCTTTCTCTGCAGTAAGACTGATCCACACAGGACGAGTAGAGAGTGACCATTTGACCCAAGAGGAGGGGTGACACCCCGAGATTTACACCTTTACTCCCTACAGAATGCAGCTGTGTCAACACGAAGGATTAAAGCACATCTAACAATTTATGGTCGCAGGTCGGGGGAAATGCCGAGAGTCGCATCTGACCAAACCCTGGTTCTTGTCAGAAATGACACTTCTAAGCCAAAAAGACGAGACTCCAGGGCACCAGAACAACCCCTCCCCTGACGGAGAAGGAGACAGAAGGAATCCAAACTTCTTTCCCCAATTGAAGGAACTGATCTAACTTAGTCTAAAAGACTGTGGTTAATTGTTTTGGTTGAATCTCTTATTTTCAATTATTTTATCTTGATATGTAATGTAATTCTTTGAACTGATCACACACACACATTAATCATGAACACTGCAGTAAATAATTGTTGATTACGTTTTCCAAGCTTCAGACTTCTCTTAAGCTACTAATATGAATGAATAAAATGTGAGTTTTCTTTTTTTAGGATCACCCAATGAGGACGAGTCACAACAATTAATCCACCTTTAATAAAAATTACATGTAGCCAATCTTTTCATGTGTGAAAGTAATACTATAAAATGCTTTCCTTCGCCAGCAAACGAGGAGTCTGCATAACTCTGAAAGAATGTGATTTGATGTGTATTGCGGCAGACAAATCAAGGAGTTGAAAGTATCCTGTTCACATTAATGAGATGCAGAGGGAAGGAACTAGAGCTGACCTGATTGGATAAGGTTGGTCAGCCTCTGACAGAAGCAACTCATGATTGGCTGGAAGTTCGAAAGGCGGGTCTGTTTAAATTAGACTGGCAGACCAACTTCCTCAGCTTTTTCTCCTCCTGAGTTTTCTTTACTTTTTCGTCTCCTCTTAAAGTTTCTGCTTTTCTTTTGTCCTCTGTTTAATTCCTTAGCCTTTCGTCTTCTTTTTCTTTTTGTTATTTCATTATAAGTTTTTACCTCTCCGTTCTTCCGAACGGGAGAAAGTACAACAAGTGTTTATTTGTAACCAGTATTTTTCCCGAGATCAGTAATTAACTAGAACCGTAGCTCCAACTTTTTCCATTACGTCTTCACACGTAAAATCTGGAACTATCTATTTTTGGGACAATCTGGATCATCATCACACCGCTCTGGAACTCCGCTGAACGGATCCAGAAGGCCAGAGTAGCTGCGTAGACCTACATCTTCTGACGCTCCAGGGATCCAATTCCCCCGGAAACGCGCCGAATAGGGAACCAACCACCCGCTTCGACCCACACTCCGGATTCAGCGTTCAAAGTAGGATCTGATAGCGCTCTGACATTTGTGATGTCCCAAACCAGTACATCAAATTCTAATTAAATAATTAAATTCGAATTCTTATCCAAATTTAGAATTATTGAACACGTTCTTGTCAAAGATTTAAGTAAGATAATCATCCCGATTTATTTGCTTAATTCCAACCAGTTTCTTCCTGCCTCCATCTCATTTAATTAATCTCAGCGTTCTTTATTAATGTTATAAATGAAATTCCATGTTGACAAATTCATCATACCATCTCACCAATAACATCTCTCCATCATTGCTCATTTTCACTGCTGTATGTTTACCATCATTGTAAATAAATATGTATAATCAATTCATCCGTTATTGTCATAATTTCTGAATGCACGATTTCTGGTTCATTCGTTCTTAGGATTTACTCCTTGGAAGTGAGACTGTTTATTGAATTGAGTTTATTTCAGGTGTCTCATCCGCCTGAATTTTAAGTTAATTAAAGGTGATGAGTGGTGCTCCGAGGTAATTAATAAATTCATAATTTGTAGAGGCTATTCCGCTACAATATATATATATATATATACACATAACATCCCAGACATACAGGGATTTCCTTCTCTTCCCACTGCAGTGAGCGAAGTCGGAGCAACATAAGCGACTTGTGATGGAGAAATGCAGCTCCAGATGCGTCCCTGACTGGAACTGATGCCATGTGTTTGTTACTGCAGCTTTTCCATCAGGAGCAGAAACAACATGGAACACACACTCGGGTGTTTTCCAGGCATGTAAACACAGAGTGATTAAAGCATCTGCTTTCCATCTATTCCTGCAGAGAGCTCTACAGATCTAGCGTTTTCTGCTGCCGAGCACACAGAAACAACTGAACGAATGATTAGAAATCAATCAACAACGCGGCGTCCGGCAGACCAGCATGGGATAAAAATCTGGAATTTAGAGGAACAAGTTTTGGTTTCTGATCAGCGTCTGGTGGTGTCTGATGGACTGGTGGCCTTAATGGGATCCAGGTTCGGCAGTTTCTGGGATTCCACGTGTTCATGGTGGGAAAACATCTCCTCACTTTGTAATGCGAGTAGGAGAAGCAACAGGGTCAAGCTGAGGTCTGAAGGAATAAAGAAGCTCTGCGAAAACGGCTGAAAACCTCAACCAGATGCTTTAACACGAGCACACAAACAGTATTGGGCACGGGGCGGGGACTCATGGTTGGAGCTGTAGAGTACCAGGAAGTGTTTCGTACCTCCCGGGATGCTCAGCTGTCGTCTCAGCTTTGGTTTTTAATTTTTTTTTTTTTTTTTTTTTTACTTATTCATGCTTTGGCATGCTTTGATTACATGATTTAGACAGATTCTAGTGGGTGACTAAATCAAACAAGACACGGATGTGGTAAACTGCAGCTCCTTTAGTGTCCTGGAAAACACTTTTAACTGCAACTTATTGAAATAGAAAAGAAAGAAAAGAATAAATAGAATAGAAAGTAGAAAAAGAAATAAAAATATCTCTGGTTAAAACTTTAAAGTGTCTTTATGATGCACACTTCCGTCTCATTTATTTTAATCTGCAAGTCCAAAAATATTCAATCATTTCCACAAACCCCTTCATTCATGTTGTATTGATCCTCTCAGATCAGCCACTGCCAGAAACACGCCAACAGAGAAAGCTCCGCCCTTTGGCCTGCAGGCTGCGACTGATTGGTCAGCTGCTAGCAGTATGTAGCAGTAGTAGCAGTTAGGTGGGCGTGGCTTTCTTCTGAACGTGCACAACCCCAAGAAGATGACCTATCACTTACTCCCTCCCTGGAACGTCACTAGCATATCAAAGTAGAAAAAACTCTCTAAAACCAATCGTTGCCATCGCCATGGAAACCAAACGTAGCGCCTGCTGGAAAACTCAAACATGTGTTTAGGTGATAAAAAAACAGCGCTGTTAATTTGTCTGATGAGGATTCATCTCTATAACACTGTAGAAAGGTCAGAAAACTAGACATAGCATCATAGAGCCGCTTTAAAGTTAAAGACTTAACTTCTTGCATGTTTTCATTTCCAGACATTAACGTCTGACGGCGACCCAGATATCAGATCAGTCTGACGACTCTTCCGCCTGGTCATCATGTCCTGCTAGGAACTGGATGCTGTGTGAGGTCCGAGCCGCTTGTGTGTTTGAAAGGGGGTGGGGCAACGCAAGTGTCTTTAAAAGAGGGCGGAGCAACGCAAGTGTGTTGGAAAGGGGGCGGAGCCTGTTCCAACGCAGTCAACAATCTGTGTTTTTTCCTGCGATCACCAAAAGTCTCCAATCATGGCAGAAAATGTTGCTAAAACGGTCCGAAAACCGGCTAAATGGAACAACAAAGATGCTACGTTATTAGCTCCACCTTGTCCATCAGTGTAATCGGCGTACCAGGAACTTGTGCAGTGAGAAACGTTCCACATTGTTTGGCATTAACAGTTTGATCAAATGTGTTAATTTTAAACACGCTACTTTTTCTGTAATTAATTATTAATAATCAACACTATAAGTTGAACTCCGGATTTTAACGCAACAAATCCAAAACATAGTTTTGCTTCAGAAAATGAAGAAATGTCATATTTTTATGACGGTTTGGAGATCAGCTTAATCTGAACCTGAAAAAAAACAAAATAACGTGTTTTTTCCTGTAGAACATGTATTCATATGTACTTCACATGTATTCACATGTTCTTCATGAGGCACATGAAAATGTTCACCTGTAGGAATATGCCTTCAAATTCCGACATGTGAATCACATGTGAAGGAAATGTAAACAACCCACGGAGAACAGGCGTGGACATGAGAAATCGGGAAGCACAAATATTTCACATGTTCATCATGTGAAGCCCATATTCTACATGTGGAACATAAAAATATTCCTAAATCCCACTTACACATGTGAAACACGTGTCATTTCACATGCCAGTCACAGAAAATGAAGTGAAGCCCAGACATGTAGAACATGAAGATGTTCCTAAACCACATTGTTCAGATGTGAACAACACGTGACTCACGTGCGTAGCAGCCGTGATGTTTCTCTGGGTCACATTTAACAGACAGGACAACAAAGTGCAGGGAGGTCTTACCAGTACAGGAGGAGCCATTTCCCATCATGCCTCTGGGACACGGGCCGCACCCATAGGAGCCGAAGCTGTTGAAGCACGGGACTCCGGGAAAACACGGCTTCCTCTCACACTCGTTGACGTCTTCCCCGCAGGTTGGACCTGCCAACAGAGGCGTGCAGATGAGCCGTAGGGTTTCAGGTCTGGACCGAGTCTGACGGGTCGGAGACTTCCTTACCGCGCAAACCTGCAGGACAGTCGCATCGGTACCCGCCAGCCGCGTCGACACACCTGCCGACCACGCAGGGCGCCGACGAACACCCGTCTACGCCTTCCTCGCACAGCTCCCCCTGCGTACCGAGCGGACACATGCACAGGTACCTCCCACTGCCGGCGGGGAAGTTGACGTCTGGAAGGCAGGTTCCTCCATGATGGCAGCCGCAGGGCGCCACGTCCACCTTCAGGACGCAGAATCACACACTTCCTGTTTACACCGTTTTTATTTCAGGTGTTGGAACGGAGTTCAGTCCAGATTCATCATTCAGCTGTTCTCCAGACCAACACCGGACCATGGACAATGCTAAAGTACAACCAGGTACAAGTACACATGTTGATACTAATGTCATAAAATAGTGTGTTTAGTTATTATTGATCTGTTCTGTAATATTATAAATCCAATCATTTCAGTTTCATTGATCTCTTTATCATCTTATCTACACAGATTCACTTCTTATAACATCACTGTAATATTCCAGTCAATATCTTCTGTCTAAACTCCTCCTGCAGACCACTTTGCACCCTCTGTAGACCATCTCTAGACCCCTGTGGACCATCTCTAGACCCCTGTGGACCATCTCTAGACCCCTGTGGACCATCTCTAGACACCTGTGGACCATCTCTAGACACCTGTAGACCATCTCTAGACCCCTGTGGACCATCTCTAGACACCTGTAGACCTTCTCTAGACCCCTGTGGACCATCTCTAGACACCTGTGGACCATCTCTAGACCCCTGTGGACCATCTCTAGACCCCTGTGGACCATCTCTAGACACCTGTGGACCATCTCTAGACACCTGTAGACCTTCTCTAGACCCCTGTGGACCATCTCTAGACCCCTGTGGACCATCTCTAGACCCCTGTGGACCATCTCTAGACCCCTGTGGACCATCTCTAGACACCTGTGGACCATCTCTAGACACCTGTAGACCTTCTCTAGACCCCTGTGGACCATCTCTAGACACCTGTGGACCCCTGTAGATCTCTATAGATCTCTGTGGACCCCCTGTGGACCCCTGTGCAGCCTCACCTCGATGCTGAAGGTTCTCTGGGCGTTACACTCATCAGACACGGTGAAGCGGAAGGAGCGTGTCGTCCCTTGCCCATCACCTTCCTCTTCCTCACCGAGGAGTGATGGCACCTTCCAGATGAGGAGGCCGGCGGGAGAAAGCGCAGCCCCCTTTGGACCCTCCTCCAGCTGGAAAAGAAGCGCTGAGCCTTCGGGGTCGGATGCTGCGAACTGGAAGATGAAATTCTCCCCAGCAAAGGTCCGCAGGTGGCTCTGAGGTGGGTGGAAGGACGGCGGCTCATTGTCTGGAAACAGACGGAAAACCTGAGCAGCAGCAACATATCCTGCTCTCCTCCCTCCTGCCCCGACACAAACATCACATCATGCGACGCTCTGCAGGAACCGTCTGCCTCCTGTCTGACAAAATACACAGCAATCATCTTCACAACTACAAGGGCTGAATTTATCATCTTTATGATTTGAAGCCGAGACACGTGTCAGAATCAACATGTGTAACTCTGTCAGAGTCACTTCAACAGACTGGATAATTAACTAAATTTCCCCGACAGAATGAATCTCAGCAACTCATTGGCTGATTTAGTTGATGGACACCTCAATCAACCAATCACAGTCCAGACTAAAGCCAACATGGAAAATCTAGTTCTGTTCCGGACAGAACCAAACCCAGAGTGAATACTATAAACCTCATTCATCTCCATGGAAACCAGCAGGACCTTCATCTCCATTGAAACTAGTTAGACCTTAATCTCCTTGGAAACCAGCAGGACCTTTGTCTTCATGGAACCCAGCAGGACCTTCATCTCCATGGAAACTAGTTAGACCTTAATCTCCATGGAAACCAGCAGGATCTTCATCTCCATGGAAACCAACAGGACCTTCATCTCCATGGAAACCAGTGGGACCTTCGTCTCCATGGAAACCAACAAGAGCTTCATCTCCATGGAAATCAGTAGGACCTTCATCTCCATGGAAACCAGCAGGACCTTAATCTCCATGGAAACAAATTGGTCCTTGATCTCCATGGAAACCAGCAGGACCTTAATCTCCATGGAAACCAGCAGCACCTATATCTCCATGGAAACCAATGGGACCGTAATCTCCATGGAAACCAGCAGGACCTCAATCTCCATGGAAACCAGCAGGACCTCAATCTCCATGGAAACCAATGGGAACTTCATCTCCATGGAATCCAGCAGCACCTATATCTCCATGGAATCCAGCAGCACCTATATCTCCATGGAATCCAGCAGCACCTATATCTCCATGGAAACCAGCAGGACCTTCATCTTCATGGAAACCAGCAGGACCTTTATCTCTATGGAAACCAATGGGACCGTAATCTCCATGGAAACCAGCAGGACCTTAATCTCCATGGAAACCAATGGGACCTTTATCTCCATTGAAAGCAGCAGGACCTTCGTTTCCATGGAAACCAATGGGACCTTTATCTTCATGGAAACCAGCAGGACCTTAATCTCCATGGGAGCCAATGGGACCTTTATCTCCATGGAAACCAGCAGGACCTTAATCTCCATGGAAGCCAATGGGACCTTTATCTCCATGGAAACCAGCAGTACCTTCATTTCCATGGGAACCAGCAGGACCTTCATCTCCATGGAAAAATAGTTAGACCTTAATCTCAATGGAAACCAGCAGGACCTTTGTCTTCATGAAACCCAGCAGGACCTTAATCTCCATGGAAGCCAATGGGACCTTTATCTCCATGGAAACCAGCAGGACCTTAATCTCCATGGAAGCCAATGGGACCTTTATCTCCATGGAAACCAGCAGGACCTTAATCTCCATGGAAGCCAATGGGACCTTTATCTCCATGGAAACCAGCAGTACCTTAATCTCCATGGAAACCAATGGGACCTTTATCTCCATGGAAACCAGCAGTACCTTCATTTCCATGGGAACCAGCAGGACCTTCATCTCTATGGAAAAATAGTTAGACCTTAATCTCGATGGAAACCACCAAGACTTTAATCTCCATGGGAACCAGCAGGACCTTCATGATTTGAGTCAAACATAGGCAGCGACATAGGAGACATTAGCAGACTTTCAGTCCCACACTGAGACAGTCGTCTCCTAGAGTTTTTCCCATTATGTTGCTAAGCTACATGCTAGCACTGCTTCCTGCTAGCATGTTCTGGACTGCAGGACATTCTGCTGGACCCTGTACAGAGAAGAAGAGACGTTTCTCATACCTTGGTTCACAGACCAGGAGAACTTGGATTTGTCAGGGTCACAGAGAAGGCAGGGACTGCTGGGGTTGGTGTCTCCCGCAGCAAAACACATCCCATCAATGTTGCAGGTCCTCTCCTGTCCAACAGAAGTAATAGACATTAAGAAAAGTTTTGATTGTGCAGATCAGCTCTAAAACCCAGATGAGCTGCTTTAGCGAGCATCCCAGCACCAGACTCAGCCACAGCTGGTGGTTTATAGCAGCAAAGCCCAGAAACCAGCTTTCTTCAGGCTAAACTGAACAACTTATATCATATATACACACATTCTGGACTATTTAAGTCCAGAACTTCCTTTTCTTTTAAAATAACACATTAGTTCTTTAGAAAGCTACACTGTTGTATAAGGTAGATTATATGTGCATCCTTCTCGTCCCGTCTATCATCCGTTTTATATTGACGTGTAATCCGGCATCGTCTCTGTCCCGTCTCTTCTCAGAGATTCTGCACCTGAAAGCATCATCTCTTGTTTAGCATCATGTGATGGCTGCTTGTCCACATGCTCCGTTAAGACTATTTCTCAAAATAAAAGAAGCTGTTCCAGGAACAACTGCCAGCTGTCTTTATGGTAGGACAGGAACTCATCATATCTCTGTTTTAGACATTCAAACAGCTACAAGTTGTTCCACAACATTTCCACCCACCGCCCACTCAGCCACATCTGTCTCCCCGATCAGCTTCCTGTCCTCAAACCAACAAACTTTCCACCTTCCAAGTGTCCTAGCAGGAGATCTGTTCAGGTCATACAAGTTATAACAAGATTTCACCATTTCTGGATCATGGAGCTTCCCAGATGTGGAAGCTGCCCACGCCATCAGCACTAATGCAACCCCATCCCATCAGAGATGCAGGCTGATAACAAGCTGGATGCTCCCTCTCCTCTTTAGTCTGCAGGATACGCCGTCCATGCTGTCCAAAAACTATTCCACATCTTCATCCAGGTTTCCACTCAGAACATTTTAAATGAGCTTTGGTCCAGAGAAGACGCCGTGTTTCTGGATCCTCTTCACATATGATGGAGCTTTAATGCAGAAAATCCCCAGCATTCAGGCTTGTCCTAAAATACAGAGATTCCTTCTTATTCTCTAAATCTTTGGATAAAATTAGATGGTGGGATCTTCAAAGACCCTTATTAAGCCCTACGTCATTCCAGCTGACATTGGTCTTCCTGGTTTTGATGGTTTCCGTGACAATTGAGGTGCCCTGAATGTGGGCAGGGTAGTCGTAGCAAGGCGGCTCGTATTGTGAAGTCACTTGTTTGCGACACATGCAGCACAACAATTGGAGATGACGCTTTACCTGCTGCTTGGTCTGTGGCGTGCAATCAAAAAAATTTCCACGATCAGAGCCGTAGAAGCCTGCAGGTGGAGAAGCAGTCATGCTGCTGCCGGTGACACAACTCAAATTATCAGGAGTCGCGCTCATGACCCATCCTGAGATGGGAGATTCTGGCTGGCAGTGACCTGTAAACTGTACACGTCACATTTCAGCCCGACTCCACACTGACAGAACCCCGACGGTGCTAAAAGCGTGTCTACACGGACCAGGAAGCTCCTACACACCTACCAACCAGGGGGAGGGGTATCGGGCTGGGCCTCGGAGGCTCAATGAAAAGGACCAAATTTTACCTTTTTTCTGAAGCTGTTGGCAGATTCACAGGTTTCTGACACATGACCATATGAAGGCAGAAGCCTTCAATTATCTGCAGATATGTCTTTGGAGGAACAGCTGGAAGTTACCTTTAACTTACAGAGTCCTGAGCGTGACGCCTGACAGACCTGGCAGACTCCATCATAGATGGTCAGCACCTTGGCCTGGCTGTACTGGGAGCCATCGTTGGTCACCTGCTTCAGGAAGGAGGCGGTGAGCTTGTACACAGACACAGGAGTTTAAACAACTTACATTGTGGGTAATTATGAGAAGAAGCTTGCCTTAATCTCCCACCGCGCGTACGGCTTATCGTCCATCATGAAATCTTCTGTAGTGATGGCAGTGTTGCTTAGCGACGGCACGGCACAGTCCAGAGCTTTGGAGCTGAGGAAGGTGGCTTTGGTCCGCTGTTGTTCTGCTGGAACCCAGCCTTTGTTCATGAACTGTTGAGGAAAAACACATGACGTTTTGGTCTTGAAGACCCTCAGCCTGACATGCGACCCTCTCCCACCTTAAGTCTGGTGGCGTGGCAGCTCAGGTCTGCAGAGTCGATGAAGCCGAGGCCGAAGACCCGAACATTGCGGCAGTCAAAAGCTCGGATGTCGCAAAGTCCACTGTTCTCCAGGTCAGTTATCTCCACCGGCTGGCCTGTTGGAGGAGGGTTGGTGGCTTAATGAGCTGAAGTTTGAACATTTGCAGCGAATCAAGCAGAAACTTACCAATTGCGAGGCTGCAGTCGTGGAAGCTGTAGCTGGGGAAACACTGGCAGCCCCACTCCATACACTCTCCATTTCCATTGCAGAAGTTTGGGCAGCGCAGCGCCATTACCACCTTTTCTGAAGCCCCCGCTGACGTAGACTCCTCTGAAGCTCGATGGGTCCGGTTCTCCAGCAGCCGCCTCTCACACTCGTTCTCCAAGTATGGTAGAAGCGCCTCCTCCCAGCCCAGGTCATCTTTGAGCTGTAGGTCCAGCATGCAGAGATCCACGGCCTCGTCCAGACGGCGTCCCAGCAGTCCCCGGCACACTGTGCCAACGGTGGAGTTAACCAGAGCCATGTGACACACCTCCAGGGCTTTAGCGGAGCTCAGGCCGCTCGGCGTCGGCCACCCAGGTTCCACCTCTTTTCGAGGTTCTTGCTGGTGATCTTCAGGGAAAAAGTAGGCAAATCTCTCAAAATCTGTTTGGCTGAGGCTCTGCGTGGTGAAAACAGGCTGGAACTGAAACGACGTCTGTCTCTTGTTCCGGTTAACAGAAAGAAGAAAGTCCTCCCTGAACTCACCAGCCAGTTCCAAACCACCCTCAATGTTCTGGTTGTTCTGGCCTTGAATCCAGAGCTGCCTCGTCTCCAGAGGATGACTGCTGAAGGCAGACATTTCTAGGATGCTTCCCACTCTGTCTGGACTCCTGATGTGTTCCACTGTTGTGTCCATGGAGGGGAAGACAGACGTGTAATCCACATTATTATACGTGATGCAGTCGGAGTCAGCCATCCCTGTGTCTGGATGTTGGGAAGGAATATAATCTCTGTGGCACTGACAGAAAGGCCGCCTGAGCCTCTGAGTTGTCCCTGGAGGTGTTTTATCAAATAAACTCTCACCAGGAGAAATCCTAACACAGAGACATAAAGGGGAAATCACCAGAAGATGTTAGAGATGCAACCATTTCAGCATATCTGGATATTTCCTTCTTTTTACAACCATCCATCCATCCATTTTCTGCCACTTATCCGGGGTCGGGTCGCGGGGGCAGCAGCCCAAGCAGGGAAGCCCAGACTTCCCTCTCCCCAGCCACATTTGCCAACTCTGCGGGGGGGATCCCGAGGCGTTCCCAGGCCAGCCGAGAGATATAATCCCTCCAGCGTGTCCTGGGTCTTCCCCGGGGTCTCCTCCCAGAGGGACGTGCCTGGAACACCTCACCAGGGAGGTCCAGGAGGCATCCTGACCAGATGCCCGAGCCACCTCAACTGGTTCCTCTCGATGTGGAGGAGCAGCGGCTCTACTCTGATCTCCTCCTGGATGATCGAGCTCCTCACCCTATCTCTAAGGGAGAGCCCGGCCACCCTGCGGAGGAAACTCATTTCAGCCGCCTGTATACGAGATCTCCTTTCGGTCACGACCCACAGCTCATGACCATAGGTGAGGGTAGGAACGTAGATCGACTGGTAAATCGAGAGCTCCTTCTTCACCATGACAGACTGCTGTCTCACGCTCCATCCTTCCCTCACTCGTGAACAAGACCCCGAGATATTTAAACTCCTCCACTTGAGGCAGGACCTGACTCCCGACCCGGAGAGGGCAATCCACCCTATTCCGGCTGAGGACCATGGTCCCAGATTTGGAGGTGCTGATTCTCATCCCAGCCACTTCACACTCGGCTGCAAATCACTCAAGCAAAAGTTGGAGATCAGGACCAGATGAAACCAACAGGACCACATCATGCCCAAAAAGCAGAGACCCAATCCAGATGCCACCAAGCCGGATCCCCTCAAACCACACATTTATTGTTGTATTTAGGTAAAATGTGCAAAATCAAAATAAAACTTGTTGAAATTGTTAGATCTGTAATGTTATTATATATGTATTGGTGAGGTAACTTCAGAAAGGATGGGTCATTTATTACAACCTAATGAAATCTTACACAGTTATAACAGTGTAGTAATAACCATAATCACAATTACTAATAACCATAGTCACAATATTGCTCACATAAACAGATTTGGTATCGGCAAATATCGATATCGGCAGATATTCACATTTCAAGTATCGGATCGGATCGAAATTCCCAAAAACTGGATCGGTGCCTCCCTATTCACTCATTCATTCATTTTCTGAACCGCTTAATCCAATTCAGGGTCACGGGGAAGCTGGAGCCTATCCCAGCTGACTTTGGGCGACAGGCAAGGTGCATGCTGGACAGCTCGCCAGTCCATTGCCTCCCTATTTATGTTAATGTAAAAGTTCAGAATAAAGCAGGAATAAATTTCATTTATATGCTTCCTAAATCAGTCTTTCACAAAGACCTATGTGTTCTCTCCTATGAAATTTATATTGAGGAAAGATGTTATATTCTGAAGTTTATGTTGTAATGAGATCAAACTATGAGAAAAATTGCCAATAAATATGTTTTTAAATAAATGGAAACCTTGTGGTTCTCATTAGAAATTAGGTTAAATATTATTCAAGCTAAAAATGTGGGAAAAACATTACTCTATAGAGCTAAGAGTCAGTCTCACAACCAGGCCATCTGTCAGGCTAGCAGACAAGATAACTGTCAGGTAAACAGCCTGGGTAATAGCCAGGATAACAGCCAAGCTAACAGTCAGGCAAACAGCCAGGCTATCTGTCAGGCTAGCAGTCAGGATAACACCCAGGCTAGCAGTTAGGCTAAAAGCCAGGTTAACATCCAGGCTAGCAGCCAGGTAAACAGCCAGGCTAGCAGTTAGGCTAACAGTCAGGCTAATAGCCAAGCTAGTAGTTAGGCTAAAAGTCAGACTAATAATCAGGCTAACAGCCAAGCGAACAGTCAGGCATTACATTAACAGTCAGACTAACATCCAAGCTAACAGCCAGACAGTCAGACTAATAGCCAAGCCAACAGTCAGGCTAACAATCATGCGCTAAGCCTAACAACTTAACTGTCAGTGTAACACTACAAGGTCTGTTATAATGATTTTTTTTTTCTGAATGTATCCAAAATTGTGAACTAGCCACATAAACTTCAACAACTTAATAATAATAATACATTAAAATCAATGTTAGAATTTCTTTTATATATACATGACGCTAACAACCTACCTCCAAACATTCCAGTTTGCACTTATAACTGATATTTTAGTGATTTTATAGTTGCTTGCATAGTGGTGTGCAGTCACAAACTGACCTCCAGTCCTCAATGAAGCTGTGCAGATCATCAGGACCATAAAAACCTCCATCAGAGCCTTGGAAGTCATTATTGCCGTTGCGGTCGAAGGTCCCACAGAGGCCCCGTGTGTTGCTGTAGTCGACGCTGGGAGCTCGGACAGACAAACTCATCCCCCAGTCACCTACATCTGCCCTAACAAAGGCCCCAGAGGGAAAGAGCATCTACAAGAGAAGAGTCCTGTCAGCTTAACATCATCTAGTGGAGGTAAAGATGTGCAATAAATCTGATCAGATTCATACGGATGGAGATGGATACCTACGGTAACCTTCTTCCCCTGGTGGGACTCCAGCACCCGGACTCGGCTCCCCTCGTCTCCAACATTTTTCACGGTAAGCTGAGGGCGGGTTTCCTGTGGTTGCCCGTTGCACATGTCAAATATGGCAACATCATTCCCCTCCTGCACGGCAACACCACAATTACAGGCCGTAGAGTAGTATCGACTGCCACAATCCCACTGCCGAGAATGGACCTCAAACCCCCTAGCAAGGCTTCGGTACAGGACAAAAGTGCCAGTCTGGTGGTTCTCGTACCGCCTGCACGCAACAGAAACATAAGAAGCAAATTTGTTCTTGTTCAAATGTCAAACAGAGGGCTGCTTCGCAAATTACTAAAAAGGGATCATTCTAAGTCTTTCTGGTTATCTCTTTAATTTCTCCTTGATTCAGTAATATATCAGCTACCATGGAAATTTGTTTTTACAGCTAGCTGCTAACAGTCAGGCTAACAGACATGCTAATATCCAAGATAACTATAAGACCTAACAGTCAGACCAACAGTCGGACAAACAGTTAGGCAATCAGCCATGCTAAAAGTTAGTCATATAGTCAGGCAAACAGCCAGGATAGCAGTCAGCTAACACTCAAGTTAACAGTCAGGCTAACAGTCAGCCTAACAATCACACAAACATTAATTCAAACAATCAGACTAACAGTCAAGCTAATAACCATGCTAAAAGTCAGAATAACAACCATGCTAAAAGTCATTTCTACAGTCAGGCAAAAACTCATACCAACACCCGGGTTAACTGTCATGCTAACGCTTGGGATACCAATCAAGTTAACAGCTAGCTAACAGTCACGTTCACAGCTAGCTAACAGTCAAGCTAACAGTTAGCTAACAGTCAGGCTAAAAGCCAGCCTAACAGTCAGTGCTACAGTCAAGCAAGCACACACTAACAAATAAGCTAATAGTTACAGCCAAGCTATCAAACGGACTAACCACCAGGCTAACCATTAATGTCAACAACATGGATGCACTCCCATGATTCTTTGCGGGAGCATTCACTTACCATGCTGCAATATGATAACATGTCATTCTTTGTCAGCCTCCATGACTGGTAATTCACATCTGGCCTGAGTAACAGCTTTTCCTCAATCTGCTCTAGTGTTGGTGAAACCAGTAAAGCCAAGAAGTTCCAGTGGGACCATGCTATCTTCTCTGATCCTGGAAAACTGAATCCTACTGCTGTGAAATAGTTCCATGATCAAATCTACAGCTGGTAATTCATAACGTGGTTAATTACCTGCCATCAAGTGTAATGATGTGGGGGTCGGTCAAAGAGTAGCAGATGGAAGTAGGAACATCCTGGACCACAACCTTGAGAAAGAGAACAGAAGAACCTGATCTGAACACAAACAGGTCCAATAATATCAGCTCTTACATCAATGAGGTGAATGGTCACCTCAGTACTGCCAGGACAATATCTACCGGTTCTCCTCAAGGTTCAGTCATCTCTCCACTTCTCTTCACACTATACACAAATGACTGTAGGAGCTCAACCCCAGGAATAACATATATCAAGTACTCAGATGACACCGTGATCATTGACACCACAAATACCGATAAACTTCTGCAATCAGAACTGGACTCATTCTCACTGTCGTGTAAGGACAACTGTCTGGATCTAAATGTATCCAAGACCAAAGAAATGGTCATTTATTTCCACCATGGCCAGTGTTCCACCTCCTCACTCACAGTAAACTATGAAATAATTGAAAAGGTTCATTCATACAAATATCTTGGCTCCATAATTGACCATAAACTCACATTCCAACTCAACACTGAACAGATCTTTTCAAAATGTCAACAGCGCCTCTTCTTTCTCCGTAAGCTCCGCAAACTTCAGGTTCACCAGTCCATTCTCACTGCCTTCTATAAATGTTTCATTGAATCCATTCTCACATTCAACATCACTGCCTGGTTTGGTTTACTCACTCTCACTCAACACAACATGCTCAATAAGATTGTTAAAATCAGTAGTAAAATCATAGGTCAGGAGCAGCAGTCACTCAGTACCATCTATAACACCAGAGTCTTGAGAAAAGGCACCCAGATCTCCACTGACCCCTCGCACACCCTGCACTCTCACTACACCCTGTTACCTTCAGGGCGCAGGTACAGCTCTCTCCCTCTGACAACAAAGAGGGCCACTTCCACCTTCCTTCCCACCTCTATCCGTCTGTTAAATGCTTGATGGCTATTGCAGACTGTTATATTTATGACTCTGTATGGCATATTGGTGTCAATTGTTGTTTTTAACTTATTTATTAACTGACATGTTGAGTTGTGTGTGTGGACATGTCTCTTTTTATTTTATTTGTCATGGTTGTGCTCTACCCGCAAATGAAGTTCCTAACGGATAAATAAAGTGAATTTGATTTTGATTACATCATGTCAAAACTTGTTATTAATAAATAAAGATGACTGGGAGCGGCGCTGTCTGAAGCCCTCAGACCTCCTTATTATAGTGTGTACACATCAACAGAGTGAGAAGGAAACATGTAATTTGTCAGGATGGTCTTTAATTAAAGCAATGTTTGGGGTATTAGCTGTTGGCCTCAGGGTCATCTGAAGATCTTGTGATCTATAAAACTGTTTGGACATTAAAGTTTCTTTTTATTCAGAAGCTTAGGATTCCTGCTTTCTGTACCTGAACCAGCTGCTGTGAAGCTTCCACTCACGGCATTTATGATGTAAACTCATGAATCAGGACTGATTTCACTCACTTTGAGGGAGGTTGGGATGTAGGTCTTCCAGAGCCGGGGGGAACCAGGTCCAGGCAAAGCCGCAACCAGGCTGGGACGGTTCCCGTCGCGTGTAAAATCAGTCACCGCGGTGATGAAAAAGGTGGCCCAGCCACAGCTGCCTCCTCTGCAGGCTTTGGGCTGGATCTTCACCTGGCAGGAGGACAACACCACGTTGGACACCTCCTGTCTGAGACTGTCTGTGGACGTCAACAACACATCGGTAAGCGTGAAGTAACAGCTGTAATTACAGCATCCTGGCTGGCTCTGATGCGGTGATGGACATAAAGGCTGAGGACGACCGAGACACAGCAGAGACGGAAAACACACCAGTCTTTCTAATAAGAAGTTCCAGTTTCAGCAACATAACTCATCTGATTACATCATCATCCGGCTTCTGGACCAAAAACCAGAAAACTTATAGCGTTTTAATTTCATTTTATCGCTGGTGAAGACTCCAGATTCCCCCAGATGAGCTGGAAGACTGGGAAGACTGGGAGGACTGGGAGGACTGGGAAGACCGGGGGGACTAGGAAGGATGGACAGATGAACATGGTTGTCATGGAACAGCTGGAAACAGTAGAAATTCATCCGTTCCAGACGGTGAAATTAAATTAGAATTTAATTATAAACAGAATTAACTTGATCAAAAATAAACACTTAATGAAAACAAATGGAGAAAAAACAGCATGTTGTTGTAACTGTTTGTAGGAGATTTAAGACAATAAACTAAAATCATGGCTCAACATTTAAATCCCTCAAACAGCAGTAGAAAGTCTAATGGAGGAGATTAACGACAAACACGATGCATAAATATCAGCAAATTTAAACCATAGAAAGGCGTCGATAAACGTCCAGATAAGGTGATGAAAGGAAGCAGGGAGGGAATGACAGCTGAATTACCATCAGGACACGAAAAGTCACCTTCTTCGCATATGGATCACACATTCTTCCCATGTGGATTACATGTTCTTCACATGTGGATTACATGTTATTCGCATATGGATCACACTTATTTCACATGTGGATTACATGTTCTTCACATGTGGATTACATGTTATTCACATGTGATCACATTTTATTCACATGTGCATGGATCACATGTTTTTGACATGTGGATCACATAGTCTTCACATGTGGATCACACATTATTCACATGTGGATCACACATTATTCACATGTGGATCACAAGTTATTTACATGTGGATCACACATTATTTACATGTGGATCACACATTATTCACATGTGGATCACACATTATTCACATGTGGATCACAAGTTATTTACATGTGGATCACACATTATTCACATGTGGATCACACATTATTCACATGTGGATCACACATTATTCACATGTGGATCACAAGTTATTTACATGTGGATTACACATTATTCACATGTGGATCACACATTATTCACATGTGGATCACACATTATTCACATGTGGATCACAAGTTATTTACATGTGGATCACACATTATTCACATGTGGATCACAAGTTATTTACATGTGGATCACACATTATTCACATGTGGATCACACATTATTCACATGTGGATCACAAGTTATTTACATGTGGATCACACATTATTCACATGTGGATCACAAGTTATTTACATGTGGATCACACGTTATTTGCATGTGGATCGCACATTATTTGCATGTGGATCACAAGTTATTTACATGTGGATAACACATTATTCACATGTGGATCACAAGTTATTTACATGTGGATCACACATTATTCACATGTGGATCACACATTATTCACATGTGGATCACAAGTTATTTACATGTGGATCACACATTATTCACATGTGGATAACACATTATTCACATGTGGATCACAAGTTATTTACATGTGGATCACACATTATTCACATGTGGATCACACATTATTCACATGTGGATCACAAGTTATTTACATGTGGATCACACATTATTCACATGTGGATCACACATTATTAACATGTGGATCACACATTATTCACATGTGGATCACAAGTTATTTACATGTGGATCACACGTTATTTACATGTGGATCACACATTATTCACATGTGGATCACAAGTTATTTACATGTGGATCACACGTTATTTACATGTGGATCACACGTTATTTGCATGTGGATCGCACATTATTTGCATGTGGATCACACGCTCTGTTTACATATGGATCACATGGTATTCGCATGTGGATCACATGTAATTCACATGTTGATCAGATGTTCTTCACATGTGGATCACACATGATGCACATGTGGATCACGTGTTTGACATGTGGATCATACGTTATTCGCATGTGGATCACACATTATTCGCATGTGGATCGACACGTTCCAAAATCCATGTTTCTGTGCATGTGGAAGATACTTGGTGAAGATAAGCAGACATGAGGAAACGATGAGGGGCAGTTTGAACAGCTGCTGTCTGTCATTTCATGCAGGAACTCGTTCTGAGGACAGACGGAGATGTTTGGTCAGCTGTGAGCTTCCTTTCACTGCCAGAAGTAGGATTTTCTGTCTCCAAACAACACGGTTAACCTGCTTCATCATGTCTGCAGACATCAGTAAAGAGGACAAGAAGGACTCGGTCCCGTCCCTCCAGCAGGTCTGACCTGGATCATGGACACTCAGAACCAGAGGGACTCCACACTGCTGGCCCAGGTCGGAGCTGTAGCAAGGGATGGGCACGGTGCTGTGGACGGTCACCTCCTGCTCCTTACTGTTCTCCGCAATGTGGAGCGAATCTGGAGAAAACTGCAGAGCAGGAAAAGAAGATTTGGATTTATTCCAGCTGGAATAAAAGTGTCTGTTTCTGAGTTCGAGCGCACTCTGACCTTCAGCCCGGCGTAGAAACTCTCACTTTCTCTGGGAGCCGACCGGAAGTGGCTGGAGTTGACTCTGAAGGTGGAGACGCTGCAGGAGAACTGGAAAAAGATCCTTCCTTAAGATTAGAGATTCAACTGAATCATTTTCAGGTCCTTAAAAACCCGGTTCTGACCCTGTTCAGCATCAGCTTGTTAAACGGTGGGCCCTGAGAGGGACCCAAACCCAAACACAGTCCAGACCCCACAAGTCAGCAGAGTCCAGGTCTACATGCTGGAAACATGACTTTTACTGGACTCAGTTCTTGCTTCATGGAGCTGCTCAGATCCTGGACAGCAGATCTGTTTGGGCCGAATCCAGGCCGGTTCTGGCACTAAAGACCTTTACACACCAACTCCAAATATTTCATTTGGATAATTTACACAATATTTTTACAGCATCAATGTCAAGTCAACAGGAGCATTAGAGTGATGCCAGTCCCAGGAACCAGCAGATCCTCCAGACAGAAACTAACGTTTGGTCCCAGTTTCTCCTGGAGGAGCCGTTCATCAATGCTTCCGATCAACGATCACATTCCACCGACCTGATTAATCATTCGTATCTGAACTAGTTCCCCCCAGTCCTCAGCATCGTCTCCAGATCTCTCTCCAGGATCCTTTAGGGGCTTTCCTGGAACCGTTCTCCATCTGACCTGTTTGGGTCCTGGTTCTGGGGAGGATCCGTCCCTCCATCTGACCTGTTTGGGTCCTGGTTCTTGGGAGGATCCGTCCCTCCATCTGACCTGTTTGGGTCCTGGTTCTGGGGAGGATCCGTCCCTCCATCTGACCTGTTTGGGTCCTGGTTCTGGGGAGGATCCGTCCCTCCATCTGACCTGTTCAGGTCCTGGTTCTGGGGAGGATCCGTCCCTCCATCTGACCTGTTTGGGTCCTGGTTCTGGGGAGGATCCGTCCCTCCATCTGACCTGTTCAGGTCCTGGTTGTGGTCCAGCTTTAAAACACAGAACTTTAGTCGGTCCTGCTTTGAGACCCGGAAATTCGGCCGGTCCAGTTTTAAGACCTGGAACTTCAGTCGGTCTGGCTTTAAGACCTGGAACTTAAGTCGGTCTGGCTTTAAGACCTGGAACTTAAGTCGGTCTGGCTTTAAGACCTGGAACTTCAGTCGGTCTGGCTTTAAGACCTGGAACTTAAGTCGGTCTGGCTTTAAGACCTGGAACTTAAGTCGGTCTGGCTTTAAGACCTGGAACTTCAGTCGGTCTGGCTTTAAGACCTGGAACTTAAGTCGGTCTGGCTTTAAGACCTGGAACTTAAGTCGGTCTGGCTTTAAGACCCGGAACATTGGCCGGTCCGGCTTTCTGTTGGATTGAGGCTGGCTGAGCTAACTGGACCAGATAATGCTCCATGTGGTTTAACTTCCCAGCAGAAGACTTTTCCAGACTCTTGCTGCTTTCGGCTCCTCCAGCTGCATGAAGTCCAGTCAAATAATAATAAACTCCATCATAAACACGCAGACGTAACAACATGATTCCTTCTGCGGCTCTAAAGCACCAAAGCAACACGAGGAACAGCTTCATGGATGATTTTCCCTTTAGAGGAACGCCGTCTCCACCACTGTGGAGTCCACCCTGGATTCCACCCTGGAGTCCAACCTGGAGTCCACCGTGGAGTCCAACCTGGGATCCACCGTGGAGTCCAACCTGGAGTCCACTGTGGAGTCCAACCTGGAGTCCACCCTGGAGTCCAACCTGGAGTCCAACCTGGAGTCCACTGTGGAGTCTAACCTGGGATCCACCGTGGAGTCCAACCTGGGATCCACCGTGGAGTCCAACCTGGAGTCCACTGTGGAGTCCAACCTGGAGTCCACTGTGGAGTCCACCGTGGAGTCCAACCTGGGATCCACCGTGGAGTCCAACCTGGAGTCCACCGTGGAGTCCAACATGGGATCCACCGTGGAGTCCAACCTGGAGTCCACTGTGGAGTCTAACCTGGGATCCACCGTGGAGTCCAACCTGGACTCCACTGTGGAGTCCAACCTGGAGTCCACTGTGGAGTCCACCGTGGAGTCCAACCTGGGATCCACCGTGGAGTCCACCGTGGAGTCCAACCTGGGATCCACCGTGGAGTCCAACCTGGAGTCCACTGTGGAGTCCAACCTGGAGTCCACTGTGGAGTCCAACCTGGAGTCCACTGTGGAGTCCAACCTGGGATCCACCGTGGAGTCCAACCTGGAGTCCACCGTGGAGTCCAACCTGGAGTCCACTGTGGAGTCCAACCTGGAGTCCACTGTGGAGTCCAACCTGGGATCCACCGTGGAGTCCAACCTGGAGTCCACTGTGGATTCCACCCTGGATTCCACCCTGGAGTCCAACCTGGAGTCCACTGTGGAGTCCAACCTGGAGTCCACTGTGGAGTCCAACCTGGGATCCACTGTGGAGTCCAACCTGGAGTCCACTGTGGAGTCCAACCTGGAGTCCACTGTGGAGTCCAACCTGGGATCCACCGTGGAGTCCAACCTGGAGTCCACTGTGGAGTCCAACCTGGAGTCCACTGTGGAGTCCAACCTGGGATCCACCGTGGAGTCCAACCTGGAGTCCACCGTGGAGTCCAACCTGGAGTCCACTGTGGAGTCCACCGTGGAGTCCACCGTGGAGTCCAACCTGGAGTCCACCGTGGAGTCCAACCTGGAGTCCACTGTGGAGTCCACCGTGGAGTCCAACATGGGATCCACCGTGGAGTCCAACCTGGAGTCCACCGTGCAGCTTCCAGAGGAGACTGCTTTAAATGGACACATGTGGAGGGAAGTTTTCCAGTCTGCAACTGATTTAACTTCCCCGCCTTGCCGTTCCTCTGCCAGTCTGAACCCTGGAAAAGAGGTCAGTATGATCCACGGCTTACGCTGCCCGCCTGATGGGTCACATCTTCCACATGTGCCTCTCCGAGCGTCTGGCAGGAATTACCGTTTCTCCGAGCCTGAAGTGCACGCCATCCATCTCCACCACAGAGAAGGGCTTCAGCGTGGATTCCTGCCGGATCTCAGCCTTCATGCTGCTGCCAATGTGTCTGGCCCAAACCACCTGGAAGCCCAGAACCTGAGTCCAGGGCGGTGGGATGAAGGAGCAGTGGAGGTGGACGCTGTGTCCGATCAGCTCCGGGGTGATAACGGGCCTGGAGGGCAGCGACGGAACGGCAGCTGGAAGCACAGAGATGGAAAATCCTTGTATTAGAGAATCTGTGTTTAACCGACTCGTCATGTAAAGACTTCCTACTTCCAGACAAGAGCAGTTCTAGCGGTTACCTCTGCATCGACCGCTGACCTCCACCTCCCCTGCCGGGCAGACTCTGGATCCCAGTTCTGGAGGTGAAGCACCAGTTTAGCCAGATAAGGTTTCACTAACACGTCAACGGCAACGGCAGTCACAAAGATGAATACTGATTATACTAAAGATTCTTCTTCTGGGACCCTTCATGGTGGAAAATGTCCCACTGACTTCCATTACAACTGCTTTATTCTGGTTTAAAACCAGTCCATCCTTAATGTTTGCATTTAATTTGGAAGAAAAGTGGTGATATTTGACATTTTACTGGTTTGCCGTCGCAGGCAGAAGCAGGGATTTCTGGTATTTTTACTGCTCTGGGACCACCAGGAGGCTCCAGGATGGATTTACTGGTTTGTGTGAGAAATTATTTCCTCATCAACATTTTTATCATCAAAAATAATTTCTAACAAACGGATGTTAGCGCCCCCTGGTGGTCAATGTCAATCCCAGATTTTCCAATAACCTCCGGCTGCAGCCTGGAGAATGGGGCAGGGCTGGATATTGGGTGGGGTTGGTTGTCCAATGGGCGGGGTTAGGGTTAGAGTTAGGGTTAATCCAATCAAAATGTTGAGGGGGCGGAGTTAGACATCCAATGGGCGTGGTTGGATGTCAAACGGGTGTGGTTAGGGTTAATCCAATCAAAATGTTGAGGGGGTTTGAGTTGGATGTCCAGCCCTGCCCAATATGCAGCCCCGCCTCATTCTCCAGTCTGCAGCCAAGACCCTCTCAGATTTCCTGCGTCTGCCTACGACTGGAAACCAGTTAAACCCAGTAGAAATGACAAACATCACCACTTTTCCTCTAAATGAAAAGCTGACATTCCAGAAGGAAGGTTTCAAACCAGAAAGATGAGAATATGGAGTTTTAATGGGAGTCAGTGGGACGCTACTGGTCACAAAGGTCTGCAGTGTGTCTAACATGGACATGAAGGTGACCAGAGGGAGAAAATCTGAGGACAGAGATGAAGAACTTCAACATCACCATCATGATCTAAAGATGCTGACCTCTGGCGCAGTACCCCATGCAGCCCTGTGTCGGCTGCAGGTAGTAGACCAGGAAGTCGCCGCAGTTCCGGACTGTGACCGGGATCCGGAAGAGGCAGCAGTCTTTGGCGCTGCCATGGAAGAACTGCCAGGTGGCGCAGGCGGACAGCTGGCGGACCTCGCCGGGACGCGGCAGGACGGTGTCCTTCAGGGACAACCACACCGGAGCCTGAGTACCACAGCGGTTCATCTGCAGGGGTTGCGGACATAAACAGTCATTATCTGCAGATACCGTCACCTGGCGTTCATCAAACCCCCGCAGGACGGCAGCTTCCAGAGACACACCTCCACGCAGCTGGTCGGCATCTCTGCCGGCTTGTTGCGGAGCTGGAATCTGTACCAGCCGGCCAGCAGAGAGTGGTCACAGATCAGGTCCTGGATGGCCGTGTTCTGGATCTCTGTGGAGTCAAAGTCCACGCTGCGATGAGGATCACGCAGAACCCGATGGCCCCCCGGGTAGCACTCTGGGGCTGAGGGTGAGGAGGATGAAGATGGCATGCCGGGCTGTGCTGCAGCTGAAAGACAGAAGACAGTTTGTTCGTCTACAAGCTGCTGCTGATGAAGACCTCCTGCAGACCAGAACCAGAAGCTGAGATGTGAGAAGGACACCAGGTTCTGGACCGAAATTCCCTCTGCAGGTCTTCAGAGGCGTCTCTTCAGTCTGGGTTTCAGAAAGTCAACATGTCTGAATTCTCATGGTGAAGAAGCTTTTCTCTCTTACGCTGCAGCAAAATGGACCAAATGACAAAGAGCTGCTGTTTGGAGGTGCCAGATTCTGACCTGGTTCCCAGTAACGGCCTGGAAACTGGCCAGTGAGCAGAAAAGTGATTCATGTTGACCCCAGAAACTCCCTGAAGCAGCTGACCTCAAACCTGTCCTCTTCCTGCTACTATCTACCTGCTGTCCTCACTGCAGCACCTCCACCTCAGCTGCATCCCAAACATCTTCTTGGCTTTATTCCAGCCATAGAGGATCATTATTTTCCTGCTTTTCTCATCACTTGTTGATCTTTGGCTGCTCCTGATTGGACGTTACCGTCAGTTTAAGCTCTCTGATTGGTGGAAAGTCTGACAGGAAGTGTCTTCATCATCATGTCCAGGTGAAAATAGAGGTCTCTTAGCAACATGGTAGTGATGGTGATGTGATAAATAATGGTGGATTTACTATGTTGCAGGAATCACCAACTCTGGACCTTTCAGGCCTCCGTCCTGCAGGTTTTCCATGTTTCCCTGCTCCCACACACCTGACTCAGATGAATGGGTCATTCAGAGGCTGCTGCAGAACTGGACAACAAGCTGCTAGAGAACCTTTTCATCTGGATCAGGTGTGATGCAGCAGGGAAACATCTAAAACCTGCAGGACCCTGGACCAAGAGGTCAGAGTGGCTGATCCCTGCAGAACATCTAGAGGCTGGATTGTAGACCTCCTGGACGGATAGAAACGCTGGAAAACCTCCGTAGACCATCTGGAGGGTCACATGACCATCACAGTTCCACACTGCTGGTCCTGGTGGGGGAGGAGGTGGACCTGGGGGGGTCTGATGGGGGAGGAGGTGGACTTGGGGGGTGTGATGGGGGAGGACGTGGACTTGGGGGGTGTGATGGGGGAGGACGTGGACTTGGGGGGTCTGATGGGGGAGGAGGTGGACTTGGGGGGTGTGATGGGGGAGGACGTGGACTTGGGGGGTGTGATGGGGGAGGACGTGGACTTGGGGGGTGTGATGGGGGAGGACGTGGACTTGGGGGGTCTGATGGGGGAGGACGTGGACTTGGGGGGGTCTGATGGGGGAGGACGTGGACTTGGGGGGGTCTGATGGGGGAGGACGTGGACTTGGGGGGGTCTGATGGGGGAGGACGTGGACTTGGGGGGTCTGATGGGGGAGGACGTGGACTTGGGGGGGTGTGATGGGGGAGGAGGTGGACTTGGGGGGGTCTGATGGGGGAGGACGTGGACTTGGGGGGTTTGATGGGGGAGGACGTGGACTTGGGGGGGTGTGATGGGGGAGGACGTGGACTTGGGGGGGTCTGATGGGGGAGGAGGTGGACTTGGGGGGGTCTGATGGGGGAGGACGTGGACTTGGGGGGGTCTGATGGGGGAGGACGTGGACTTGGGGGGGTCTGATGGGGGAGGACGTGGACTTGGGGGGGTCTGATGGGGGAGGACGTGGACTTGGGGGGGTCTGATGGGGGAGGACGTGGACTTGGGGGGGTCTGATGGGGGAGGACGTGGACTTTGGGGGGTCTGATGGGGGAGGACGTGGACTTGGGGGGTCTGATGGGGGAGGACGTGGACTTGGGGGGTCTGATGGGGGAGGACGTGGACTTGGGGGGTCTGATGGGGGAGGACGTGGACTTGGGGGGTCTGATGGGGGAGGACGTGGACTTGGGGGGGTCTGATGGGGGAGGACGTGGACTTGGGGGGTCTGATGGGGGAGGACGTGGACTTGGGGGGTCTGATGGGGGAGGACGTGGACTTGGGGGGTTTGATGGGGGAGGACGTGGACTTGGGGGGGTCTGATGGGGGAGGACGTGGACTTGGGGGGTGTGATGGGGGAGGACGTGGACTTGGGGGGTTTGATGGGGGAGGACGTGGACTTGGGGGGTCTGATGGGGGAGGACGTGGACTTGGGGGGGTTTGATGGGGGAGGACGTGGACTTGGGGGGTTTGATGGGGGAGGACGTGGACTTGGGGGGGTCTGATGGGGGAGGACGTGGACTTGGGGGGGTCTGATGGGGGAGGACGTGGACTTGGGGGGTTTGATGGGGGAGGACGTGGACTTGGGGGGGTCTGATGGGGGAGGACGTGGACTTGGGGGGGTCTGATGGGGGAGGACGTGGACTTGGGGGGGGTCTGATGGGGGAGGACGTGGACTTGGGGGGGTCTGATGGGGGAGGACGTGGACTTGGGGGGTTTGATGGGGGAGGACGTGGACTTGGGGGGGTCTGATGGGGGAGGACGTGGACTTGGGGGGGTCTGATGGGGGAGGACGTGGACTTGGGGGGGTCTGATGGGGGAGGACGTGGACTTGGGGGGGTCTGATGGGGGAGGATGTGGACTTGGGGGGTCTGATGGGGGAGGACGTGGACTTGGGGGGTTTGATGGGGGAGGACGTGGACTTGGGGGGTTTGATGGGGGAGGACGTGGACTTGGGGGGTTTGATGGGGGAGGACGTGGACTTGGGGGGTTTGATGGGGGAGGACGTGGACTTGGGGGGGTCTGATGGGGGAGGACGTGGACTTGGAGGGGTCTGATGGGGGAGGACGTGGACTTGGAGGGGTCTGATGGGGGAGGACGTGGACTTGGGGGGGTCTGATGGGGGAGGACGTGGACTTGGGGGGGTCTGATGGGGGAGGACGTGGACTTGGGGGGGTCTGATGGGGGAGGACGTGGACTTGGGGGGTTTGATGGGGGAGGACGTGGACTTGGGGGGGTCTGATGGGGGAGGACGTGGACTTGGGGGGGTCTGATGGGGGAGGACGTGGACTTGGGGGGGTCTGATGGGGGAGGATGTGGACTTGGGGGGGTCTGATGGGGGAGGATGTGGACTTGGGGGGTCTGATGGGGGAGGACGTGGACTTGGGGGGTTTGATGGGGGAGGACGTGGACTTGGGGGGTTTGATGGGGGAGGACGTGGACTTGGGGGGTTTGATGGGGGAGGACGTGGACTTGGGGGGGTCTGATGGGGGAGGACGTGGACTTGGGGGGTTTGATGGGGGAGGACGTGGACTTGGGGGGGTCTGATGGGGGAGGACGTGGACTTGGGGGGTTTGATGGGGGAGGACGTGGACTTGGGGGGGTCTGATGGGGGAGGACGTGGACTTGGGGGGTTTGATGGGGGAGGACGTGGACTTGGGGGGGTCTGATGGGGGAGGACGTGGACTTGGGGGGGTCTGATGGGGGAGGACGTGGACTTGGGGGGGTCTGATGGGGGAGGACGTGGACTTGGGGGGTTTGATGGGGGAGGACGTGGACTTGGGGGGGTCTGATGGGGGAGGACGTGGACTTGGGGGGGTCTGATGGGGGAGGACGTGGACTTGGGGGGGTCTGATGGGGGAGGACGTGGACTTGGGGGGTTTGATGGGGGAGGACGTGGACTTGGGGGGGTCTGATGGGGGAGGACGTGGACTTGGGGGGTCTGATGGGGGAGGACGTGGACTTGGGGGGTCTGATGGGGGAGGACGTGGATTTGGGGGGTTTGATGGGGGAGGACGTGGACTTGGGGGGGTCTGATGGGGGAGGACGTGGACTTGGGGGGGTCTGATGGGGGAGGACGTGGACTTGGGGGGGTCTGATGGGGGAGGACGTGGACTTGGGGGGGTCTGATGGGGGAGGACGTGGACTTGGGGGGGTCTGATGGGGGAGGACGTGGACTTGGGGGTCTGTGCTGCGGGAATCTTCCAGGTGTTCCTGAGTTGGACACATTGAGTCGGTTTCTCTGCAGATCTGGGTTGGAGACGAGAGCGGAGACGAGAGCGGAGACGAGGGCGGAGACGAGAGCGGAGACGAGACATGATGGACATTGTGAGGTGTGGAAAGTGTCCGTCTGAGGTGAGAACATGATGTTGACGCTGAGCAGAAGGATCGTCTAAATGAGTTAGAATAACAGACATTCCTGTGAGGCTCCTGAGCGGCCCCGGGACGGGACTCCCGGCCATGCGTGACTAACGGCTGCAGCTGTGCAGCAGGCGGATCAAACACGTCTGCAGAAAGCCTCAACACAAACTACAAGCTACACTTCCTGTCCCTGACGGCTGAGTCTCACCAGAAGACGTCCCGAGACCCCCCACAGCTGTACAGCGCCCCAACCTGAACATAAACAATGTTTCCATGTTGGTCTGGATCAGACTGCAGGTCACAGGTTGTCCAAACAAGCTGGTCTTCAGGAAGGAGGACAGCTTAATGAGTTTACAGAGCCAAGTGGGGGAGGGGGGCGACCGACCGGCCCCTGGGGGGGAGATTCCACAGGGAGGGAGGCCAGATGTGCAGCGACTCCCAGAGAGACATGGAGGTGTTAATAGATGGGGTGATGGGTCTGGTCCCAGTCCAGGAGACTGGTGGATCCTGCTGGTTTTTACTTATTGGGACAAAAACCATTTTCCAGAACTCTGTCCGGATCCTGCAGGCGGACTAGAGAAGATCTGGACCAGTTTGGTGTCAGGATGAGACTGGTCCTGCTGGGAAATGTCTGGAATTCTCCCAGTTTTACGGCTGTGACGGTGGGCAGAGACACCCTGGAGACGTCTCCTGTGGACAACCAGCTGGTTTGGAGACAGAAGGAAACCAGTAAGATACTGGGACATGAAGCTCTGAACTGGGAGCAGAGGAGACACGAGTCGGTGGGAACTTCCAAAATCCCCACGTGCAGCAGATCCACTGGATCCACTGGATCCCAGCTCCTGTCTCGAGCCTCTGGAGGTCCATGACGTCAGCGGAGTGATGGGGAGTCACGCGGATCTCCCACGCGGAGACTTTCCACTCCGCAGCCAGAAACCAGAACCGCAGACAGAAACTTTCTACGCGCCTGGAAGCATCGACGATCTGTTCTCAGCTGTAAAAGTTCACCTACCGTGTTGCGGGAGCCACAGCAGCGCGACGCGCAGACATCCGAGCAGCCACGCACACGCGCAGCGGAACATGACGGCTTCAGCTGGCGCAGCGCGCGCGCCGCACATGCACAGTTTGCAGAAAAGCCACAGAAGTTCTGCTGGGCTGGAAGACAAAAGGAGACTGGCTGTCCGGAGCGGAGCGCAGGGGGACCAGGAGAAGGACTAGGAGGAGGACCAGGAGGAGGAGGACCAGGAGGAGGAGGACCAGGAGGAGGAGGAGGGGAGGAGGAGGACCAGGAGGAGGAGGAGGGGAGGAGGAGGACCAGGAAGAGGTGGATCCTCCGAGACCTGCAGTTCTAAGCGTCGCGCGGTTTCATCAGGACTGGATTCAGGTTTCAGGTCTGAAGTGTCCTGAAACAGCTGGAAGACATGGGGACAAACCGCGAGACAGGAACAGGCTTCTTTCCAGATGTGGTCTTGTTTGGGTCTCTAGGTCACCGGTCCCTGGACCTCCAGAATCCTGGATCCGCTGACCGCCTTTGTCCTCAAGTGACCTCCAGTCTGTCCCTGCTGCAGATGGTCCAGCAGTCCTGAAGCAGAGACCGGGTCCCAGTGATCCACCATGCTGAACACGCTGTCAGCCTGCAGACCAGGTCCAGGTTCAGGTCTTGGTCCTGGTCCTAGTCTTGGTCCTGGTCCAGAGTGAAGACAACATGGGACATCTTGTCCTGCAGATGTTTACAACTCGTCTAACAGATGTTTTTATTTATTGCTTTTATTGTTGAATCTACATTTAAATAAAGTTGATCTGAATAAAACTTTTTTTGCTGAGTTGGAGTGAAGGTCTGAAGGTCTACAGGTCTAAGGGTCTGCTGGACTACAGGACTGCTGGACAGGAGACCTGGGAGCAGATTTCCCTGCAGGGGGGAGGAGGGGTTAACCTGCAGGACTGGGCCGAGGTCAGCCTTCCTGTGTGGAGTAAATATCAGGTGGTGGAGAGGAAACCACATACCTTTCCACTAAATAAAAGAGCTCAGCGTGGCAGCAGGTGTTCCCCGGTCGCCTTCTCATTTAGACGTTTTCCTGTGAGAAAGTCTCCGGAACAGGTTTCAGAGCAGAAAGTCTGGATGTGGAAGCTGCTGAAAACATCCTGCTGCACATCCTGTTCCAAGCAGCAACAAAAACCAGTCAGGAACCTGGTCCAGAGCAGACGACCAGAGGAAGAAGAACATCCTGGTCAGATGAAAAGATTCTTTAGAATCACAAATCTACACATACAAAGGTAGGTCTATTATGTAGACATTTCTCCTGGAACCTGGTTCAGGTGGAACCTGAACCATAAAGGTTCCTCCTGGACAAGGTTCCACATGAACCAGGTTCCACCTGAACCATAAAAGTTCCTCCTGGACCAGGTTCCACCTGAACCCTAAAGGTTCCACATGGACCAGGTTCCACCTGGACAAAGGTCTGGACCAAGTTCCTCTTGGACCAGGTTCCACCTGAACCATAAAGGTTCCACCTGGACCACAAAAGTTCCACCTGAACCATGAAGGTTCCACCTGGACCACAAAGGTTCCACCTGGATCACATTGTACGGCAGACCACACTGCACCAGGACCCAGTTGTACCTTGACCGATGGCGGCTCACTCCAACAAAAGAAGAAACCAACAGTTGCTTCCTTTTCTGTCTGCAGACTGAGGTAGACAAAGAAGTTAAAGAGGAAAATGGGGGAGGGAGGATTCTAAAAGGTTTAAGATATTGTGTTGTAGGGTGAAGAATCAGGATGGAAGAAAATGTTAGCTTCCACTGTCAACTGCTACCCTTACCTGCTGCTGTTAGCTGCTGCAGTAACATGTTGCTGCTGTTAGCTGCTGTAGTAACATGTTGCTGCTGTTAGCTGCTGCAGTAACGTGTTGCTCCTGTTAGCTGCTGCAGTAACATGTTGCTGCTGTTAGCTGCTGCAGTAACATATTGCTGCTGTTAGCTGCTGCAGTAACATATTGCTGCTGTTAGCTGCTGAAGTGACATGTTGCTGCTGTTAGCTGCTGAAGTAACATGTTGCTGCTGTTAGCTGCTGAAGTAACATGTTGCTGCTGTTAGCTGCTGCAGTAACATATTGCTGCTGTTAGCTGCTGCAGTAACATATTGCTGCTGTTAGCTGCTGAAGTAACATGTTGCTGCTGTTAGCTGCTGCAGTAACATGTTGCTGCTGTTAGCTGCTGCAGTAACATGTTGCTGCTGTTAGCTGCTGAAGTAACATGTTGCTGCTGTTAGCTGCTGAAGTAACATATTGCTGCTGTTAGCTGCTGAAGTAACATGTTGCTGCTGTTAGCTGCTGCAGTAACATGTTGCTGCTGTTAGCTGCTGCAGTAACATGTTGCTGCTGTTAGCTGCTGCAGTAACATATTGCTGCTGTTAGCTGCTGAAGTAATGTGTTGCAGCTGTTAGCTGCTGCTGTAACGTGTTGCTCTTAGCTGAAATGTGTTGCTGCTGTTAGCTGCTGCTGTAATGTGTTGCTCTTAGCTGTAATATGTTGCAACTGTTAGCTGCTGTTGTAACGTGTTGCTCTTAGCTGTGATGTGTTGCTGCTGTTAGCTGTAACGTGTTGCAGCTGTTAACTGCTGCTGTAACGTGTTGCTCTTGGCTGTAATGTGTTGCTGCTGTTAGCTGATACAGTAACATTTTCCTGCTGTTAAATGCTAATGTAACATGTTGCTGTGCGAGCTGCTAAATTTAGCTACTTTTGCTGTTAGCCGGTCCTGCTGTGTTGCTCTTAGCTGTAACGTGTTGCTCTTAGCTGTAACGTGTTGCAGCTGTTAGCTGCTGCTGTAACGTGTTGCTCTTAGCTGTAACGTGTTGCAGCTGTTAGCTGCTGCTGTAACGTGTTGCAGCTGTTAGCTGCTGCTGTAACGTGTTGCAGCTGTTAGCTGCTGCTGTAACGTGTTGCTCTTAGCTGTAACGTGTTGCAGCTGTTAGCTGCTGCTGTAACGTGTTGCTCTTAGCTGTAATGTGTTGCTGTTGTTAGCTATAACGTGTTGCTGCTGTTAGCTGCTACAGTAACATTTTGCTGCTGTTAGCTGCTAATGTAACATATTACTGTGCGAGCTGCTAAATTCTGCAACTTTTGCTGTTAGCTGTTCCTGTTAGGTGTTACTGCTAGCTTTTGCTACTTTAGCTGGTTTCAGCTGCAGCAGCTGCTGCAATTGTAACCAAGCTCTTTTCATCCTGAAAGCTGAGTCAGTGTGAAGATGCCTGCTCTTTGATAGCAGACATGTTTAAAGACCTCTGGACAGGAAGGACGGACGTCATACGTGTTACTGCTGCTGTTCATCATGTCTGTCTTCCCTGAAGGACTTTAAGACCTCAATGTCATAAACCAGGAGGACAAAATCAAACTTTTCAATATGCAACATCTTTGTTTTGGGGACCAAACTCTGTAGGGGACAGTGAGGGTCCAGATGCTGGTTGGAGGGGACGGGTGAGGGTCCAGATGTTGGTACTGGAGGGAACAGTGAGGGTCCAGATGTTGGACCTGGAGGAGACGGTGAGGGTCCAGATCTTGGTACTGGAGGGGACGCTGTGGGTCCAGATGTTGGTTGGAGGGGACGGTGAGGGTCCAGATGATGGTACTGGAGGGGACAGTGAGGGTCCAGATGTTGGACCTGGAGGGGACGGTGAGGGTCCAGATGTTGGACCTGGAGGGGACAGTGAGGGTCCAGATCTTGGTACTGGAGGGGACGCTGGGGGTCCAGATGTTGGTTGGAGGGGGCGGTGAGGGTCCAGATGTTGGTACTGGAGGGGACGGTGAGGGTCCAGATGGTTGTATTGGAGGGGACGGTGAGAGTCCAGATGTTGGTATTTGAGGGGACGGTGAGAGTCCAGATGTTGGTATTTGAGGGGACGGTGAGAGTCCAGATGTTGGTATTTGAGGGGACGGTGAGAGTCCAGATGTTGGTATTTGAGGGGACGGTGAGAGTCCAGATGTTGGTATTTGAGGGGACGGTGAGAGTCCAGATGTTGGTATTTGAGGGGACGGTGAGAGTCCAGATGTTGGTATTTGAGGGGATGGTGAGAGTCCAGATTTTGGTATTTGAGGGGATGGTGAGAGTCCAGATGCTGGACCTGGAGGGGACGGTGAGGGTTCAGATGTTGGTTCTGGAGGGGACGGTGAGAGTCCAGATGTTGGTATTTGAGGGGATGGTGAGAGTCCAGATGTTGGTATTTGAGGGGATGGTGAGAGTCCCGATGTTGGTATTGGAGGGGACGGTGAGGGTCCAGATGTTGGTACTGGAGGGGACAGTGAGGGTCCAGATGTTTGACCTGGGGGGGGACGGTGAGACCCCAGATGTTGGTATTTGAGCGGACGGTGAGACCCCAGATGTTGGTATTTGAGGGGACGGTGAGAGTCCAGATGTTGGTATTTGAGGGGACGGTGAGAGTCCAGATTTTGGTCACCGCTCAGAGGGATCCAGATGAAAGACCCAGGATTTCATATCTTCATCAATTCATCAGTACCAGGTGGTCTTCTTCATCTTCATCATCATAATAGCAATAAGGGACATGTTGAACATTGATAAGAGTAAACATACAGCGTTAGCATTGCTGCTAACTGGCAGGACACATCCCAGCTCTGCAGAGGAACCATTTCCTCCGTGTAAAACAGATGTTCCTGATATTTCCTCCGACTCGAGTCTCCAAAAGAAAGATTCAATAAAAATCATCATTTATTCATCCTGCATGAATGAAACATGAACATTTTAAATCAATGTAACACATCACAAAGCTCCTCCAGAGATGAATGGATCTGAGAACATTGTGTCCATGTTAAAGGCTGATCAGCTGGATGACATCTCAGATGTGACTCACCTGCAGGAAGCTCCTCGTGTCACTTCGCTGCCGTCTAGTGGACATGATGCAGACCTCAGCTGGTGTCCATGCCGATGAGAAACCATGTGATTTACCATATTTTTGTCTGGAGGGCTGACATGTGTTCTGCAGGACTAAAATAACAGGATGTTCTGTGGTTTATATGATTAATGAAAGTGCAGTAAACATTTGTATGTCTGCAGGTCAGATAAGGTCCCACCAACCAGTTTTACATCAAACTCATCTCAGATACTTCCATTCTTATGTGATTTCATCAGAAAATCTAACATCTTAGTTTCCTTCTCAGTTTTGTGTAAAATCATCAAACCATCTTTTTCCTTGTTCATAAAGACATGCAGGCCAGCACAACGCTGGTACAGGTCTGTGGAGAGGACCTTGTCTCACACCGCAGGGTGGAGTGATGTAAAATCCTGCAGGGAATCAAGGTGATGCAGGACAGAGAACCCCGATGAGGACAGAAACATTCCCTTCTTGTGTTAAACGCAGGATGGAAACAGAAACTCTTACTGTCAAAAGCTGGAGACCATTCCAGATGTTTTACTGGAATTGGAGAAGATATTGGGATTTTAGTTGCAAACAGACCCTCGTTTCTTATGTAGAGGGTTTGGAGCAGAACCAGTGCAAAGAAAACTGCTGAGGGACGGAAGAGGATGCTTTTCAATTTATCAGCACTGACTCGGACATGCAGACAGATCCCTGAAAGCCACATCCAGACGACGCAAGTCCAGGCGACACGAGTCCAGGCAACACGAGTCCAGGCGACACGAGTCCAGGCGACACGAGTCCAGGCGACACGAGTCCAGGCGACACGAGTCCAGGCGACACGAGTCCAGGCGACACCAGTCCAGGCGACACCAGTCCAGGCGACACGAGTCCAGGCGACACGAGTCCAGGCGACACGAGTCCAGGCGACACGAGTCCAGGCGACACGAGTCCAGGCGACACCAGTCCAGGCGACACGAGTCCAGGCAACACGAGTCCAGGCGACACCAGTCCAGGCGACACGAGTCCAGGCAACACGAGTCCAGGCAACACGAGTCCAGGCGACACGAGTCCAGGCGACACGAGTCCAGGCGACACGAGTCCAGGCGACACCAGTCCAGGCGACACCAGTCCAGGCGACACCAGTCCAGGCGACACCAGTCCAGGCGACACGAGTCCAGGCGACACGAGTCCAGGCAACACGAGTCCAGGCGACACCAGTCCAGGCGACACCAGTCCAGGCGACACCAGTCCAGGCGACACGAGTCCAGGCGACACCAGTCCAGGCGACACGAGTCCAGGCGACACCAGTCCAGGCGACACGAGTCCAGGCAACATGAGTCCAGGCGACACCAGTCCAGGCGACACCAGTCCAGGCGACACCAGTCCAGGCGACACCAGTCCAGGCGACACCAGTCCAGGCGACACCAGTCCAGGCGACACGAGTCCAGGCGACACCAGTCCAGGCGACACCAGTCCAGGCGACACCAGTCCAGGCAACACGAGTCCAGGCGACACCAGTCCAGGCAACACGAGTCCAGGCGACACCAGTCCAGGCGACACCAGTCCAGGCGACACCAGTCCAGGCGACACCAGTCCAGGCGACACGAGTCCAGGCGACACGAGTCCAGGCAACACGAGTCCAGGCGACAAGAGTCCAGGCAACACGAGTCCAGAAGATGCGAGTCCAGACGACGCGAGTCCAGACAACCACTGTCCCGATGACACAAGTCCAGACAACGCAAGTCCAGACGACAGAAGTCCAGGTAACACGAGTCCAGACGACACGAGTCCAGATTACATGAGGCTGCAGGTCGTAGTGATCAGGCACGCCATTTTTATTTATTTATTCATGTTGCCGTCCTGCTGCCGCGATACTTTCAAGTCAATGAAAACTATTGTTTCGACAAAATGAACACATTAGTAGATAAATATGACAACTGTGTCACCATTTGATGGAAAATATGCAGGAAAACAGAATCAAGATGATTTTCATGTAGAACGGATGAAATAAAATAAACAAAAGAAATGAAAATAATAAAAACATGCCTACGCTTCCGGACAAAAACATGGTGATGTACAGTTTCCTGCAACCAAGAGAGTAACATGATGTACTTTACAGCAAGAGGAGGAACAGGGGACTTGTGGGGCCGACCTATTCACCGTTTATTTAAGCCTTTCTCTTGTAGTTTTACAGTTGAATCCTTTTTACCATCATCTGTACACTGGAAAAATAAAATGGCTGGATGAAGTAAAATTCCATTCTAGATTGTTGTCCATTCCTGTCTGTTGGCAGCATATTGTAGTAGCTCTGACTTGCTATCTTGATTTTTTAAAAGTATAAACTCTTCTCACATAGATATTACCTCAAATTAGGTAGTTTTTTTCTGAGGATTTCATGCCGGTTCAGAGGGTGTGCTGCAAGGAACCCTTTTCTGCATATTTTTGGTTCTTTCAAGACTTGTTATGATGAGTCTCCATGGCAACGAAAGACTTGTTTAGAATCGGGATCAACTGATTAACCCCTCCCAAATCAGGATTATCAGCGAAACAGAACATCAAATCGTGATGGAGTTGATGTTCTGTTTCGCTGATAATCCTGATTTGGGAGAAGAGGATGCAGAGCGGGAGTGAGACAAAGGAGAAAGCGATGGAGATTTAAACCATTTCTACCGACTGTCCTCATTGGTAATGTGAAATCGCTAGCTAACAAAACAGACGAGCTTGAGATGCTAACGAAGTCTCAGAAAGAATACAAAGAGTACAGTACTATGTGCAGTATTATGGAGTGGAGGTGGTGGAGGAATACAAGTATCTTGGAGTTCAGCTGGACAACAAACTGGACTGGAAATGCAACACTGACTACATCTACAAGAAAGGTCAGAGCAGACTGTACTTCTTAAGGAAGCTGAGATGGTTTAACGTCTGCACCAAGATGTTGCATATCTTCTATAAGTCTGTTGTGGAGAGTGCAGTCAGCTTTGCAGCATCTGCTGGGGTAGTAGCATCAGAACCAGAGACTTGAAGAGAATCAACAAACTGATCCAGAAAGCTGCTTCTGTGCTTGGAGTAACTCTGGAGCCGCTGGAGCTGATTGTCCAAAGAAGAATGCTGCACAAGCTGATGAAGATGATGGAGGATTCTTCACACCCTCTCCACAACACAGTGATGAAACAACAAAGTGTGTTCAGTGAGAGGCTTCTTCAGGTCCGATGTAAGACTGAAAGATACAGAAGATCATTCCTGCCAGCAGCCATCAGCCTCCGGAACAAGACCTCCTCTAGTTATTATTATATACTACAATGTTGAATTTCCTTTTGGGGATTAATAAAGTATTTTTCATTTAATTTCATTTCAAAAGAGAAGCAACGAGTTGCAAACGCTTCTCTGAACGAACTCGAGCAGGCGGTTCGACGTTAAACTGAAGAAACTGTCGACAGTGGTGACATCCTGGACGATATTCTTACTTTATTGAAGCTCATCCATCTGAAATGAGCTGTTTCATGTACAAAGTTCTCCATGAGCTGCTTCTGCTTAAAGTCCAGACATCTGATGGTAGCCGGAGTCCAAACCTGCCGACAGTGTCTCAGGACATGAACGGCCTCAGCTGAAGTCTTTCTGGAGCGGTCAGCTCTCTGAGATGAGTGTGGAGCTAAAAGACGACTGCAAGACAGTCGTACAGCAGGTCAGCTTTAATGTGCTCGCGTACAAAGAGATAAATGCTGATTAGTGACATCTCTACAGTGGCATCTAAAACATGCCGATACTCATGCACATACACACAGTTTCTCTCTTCTTCTACACACACACGAGCATCCTGCATCCCTATGGCATGATCAGACAGCTTCTACGTCTCAGCAGGAAGCCACTAAGCACAGCAACGCTAGCCGCTACGAGTCAGACCTGGACTAAACAGCCTTCATGATGGTTTCTGATGCACATCAGCAAGCTGCAGCGGTTCCTGCAGGAACCGAGCACTGGGATGAAATGGATCATAGTGGTATGGACTCTTCACCAGGTCCACCTTCTAGTTAATTAGGTTCTGAGCCTAATATCAGCTTTAACTGCTGCTGCTGGATGTTTTCTCTTCTTCAGACCTTTTCTGGAAACCCTGGAGATAAATACTCACACCAACAACCTTCAACCCTCGTTCTTCCTCATCGTGACACTCTGTTTGAACTTCAGCATGTCCGCATGCTGCCGTGTGATTGGCTGGTTAACAAGAAGTAGAACAGGTGGAGCTGATGAAGAGGAGGGTGGGTGTTTCGTTAATTCTTGTCAGTTTTAAAGCATTTTTACAGACAAGGATGACAGAACATATAAAAAAAAGTTGAAATAATTCTTTCCACTAAGTAAATCTGAAGGAATATCATTGAGGTGGTGTTTTGGTGCTTTTTAAACCAGGTCTGACTGCGGGAACCGGAGACTCCACCACAACACACAGACTTCTCTAGGTAGTAAAAACAAGCAGACATGACACAATATTAAATACGGTGCATACAGCGTGGAAACGTTACAATGCCTGCAGTTCTCTCTGGCTGCATGAAGGGACACTAAGTGCATCATCCATGATTCATGATGCAAGCACACAGCTGGTCCTCCTGCAATCACATCAGTCAGTTTCCACCCAATGTGGGACTTTCTTCAGGATCTTCACGGTGAAACTTCCATCAGGTAGGAGGACGAATCTGCACCACCACCTTCACATCAGCCGAAGGCCTGGAAACTAGATCCGGCCCGTTCTTGCAATTGCATCCGTAGCTACGTCTGTCTCTACGTCCGTCACTACGTCCATCACTACGTCCTTCGCTACGTCTGTCGCTACGTCTGTCGCTACGGTGATCAGTTTAATACAAGGTTTTGTTCATGACCAGTTAGTGAACGGTGGCCGCGTTTACATGCACAGTATAGAGTGACAGTGATAATGTTTTAACACACACAACTCCACCTCCAAAAGATCTGAGGTGATGTGTAGACAGAAAATAAACCTACTTTTACATCTTTAACAACATGTGATGCTAAATTCTGCGCTAACCGTCAAACTGTGTTTATGCTGACATCATGCTGGCCGTAAACAGCTGGGTGCTAAATGAAAAGGCCCTGCTGACTGAAGACTTCCATCCAGCAGGCATCCCTGCAGATGTAGTGGGAAGTCCCTGCAGACGTAGAAGGAAGTCCCAGCAGACACAGCGGGAAGTCCCTGCAGACGTAGCGGGAAGTCCCAGCAGACGTAGAGGGAAGTCCCAGCAGACGTAGCGGGAAGTCCCAGCAGACACAGCGGGAAGTCCCAGCAGACGTAGCGGGAAGTCCCAGCAGACGTAGCGGGAAGTCCCAGCAGACGTAGCGGGAAGTCCCAGCAGACGTAGCGGGAAGTCCCTGCAGACGTAGCGGGAAGTCCCAGCAGACGTAGAGGGAAGTCCCTGCAGACGTAGCGGGAAGTCCCTGCAGACGTAGAGGGAAGTCCCTGCAGACGTAGAGGGAAGTCCCAGCAGACGTAGAGGGAAGTCCGTGCAGACGTAGCGGGAAGTCCCTGCAGACGTAGCGGGAAGTCCCAGCAGACGTAGAGGGAAGTCCCTGCAGACGTAGAGGGAAGTCCCTGCAGACGTAGCGGGAAGTCCCTGCAGACGTAGCGGGAAGTCCCTGCAGACGTAGAGGGAAGTCCCTGCAGACGTAGCGGGAAGTCCCAGCAGACGTAGAGGGAAGTCCCTGCAGACGTAGAGGGAAGTCCCTGCAGACGTAGCGGGAAGTCCCTGCAGACGTAGCGGGAAGTCCCAGCAGACGTAGAGGGAAGTCCCTGCAGACGTAGCGGGAAGTCCCTGCAGACGTAGAGGGAAGTCCCAGCAGACGTAGAGGGAAGTCCCTGCAGACGTAGAGGGAAGTCCCTGCAGACGTAGCGGGAAGTCCCTGCAGACGTAGAGGGAAGTCCCAGCAGACGTAGAGGGAAGTCCCTGCAGACGTAGAGGGAAGTCCCTGCAGACGTAGCGGGAAGTCCCTGCAGACGTAGAGGGAAGTCCCAGCAGACGTAGAGGGAAGTCCCAGCAGACGTAGCGGGAAGTCCCTGCAGACGTAGCGGGAAGTCCCTGCAGACGTAGCGGGAAGTCCCTGCAGACGTAGAGGGAAGTCCCAGCAGACGTAGAGGGAAGTCCCAGCAGACGTAGCGGGAAGTCCCTGCAGACGTAGAGGGAAGTCCCAGCAGACTAGCGGGAAGTCCCTGCAGACGTAGAGGGAAGTCCCAGCAGACGTAGCGGGAAGTCCCTGCAGACGTAGCGGGAAGTCCCAGCAGACGTAGAGGGAAGTCCCTGCAGACGTAGCGGGAAGTCCCTGCAGACGTAGAGGGAAGTCCCTGCAGACGTAGAGGGAAGTCCCTGCAGACGTAGAGGGAAGTCCCTGCAGACGTAGAGGGAAGTCCCTGCAGACGTAGAGGGAAGTCCCTGCAGACGTAGCGGGAAGTCCCTGCAGACGTAGAGGGAAGTCCCAGCAGACGTAGCGGGAAGTCCCTGCAGACGTAGAGGGAAGTCCCTGCAGACGTAGCGGGAAGTCCCTGCAGACGTAGCGGGAAGTCCCTGCAGACGTAGAGGGAAGTCCCTGCAGACGTAGCGGGAAGTCCCTGCAGACGTAGCGGGAAGTCCCTGCAGACGTAGAGGGAAGTCCCAGCAGACGTAGCGGGAAGTCCCTGCAGACGTAGAGGGAAGTCCCTGCAGACGTAGCGGGAAGTCCCTGCAGACGTAGCGGGAAGTCCCTGCAGACGTAGAGGGAAGTCCCTGCAGACGTAGCGGGAAGTCCCTGCAGACGTAGAGGGAAGTCCCTGCAGACGTAGAGGGAAGTCCCAGCAGACGTAGAGGGAAGTCCCAGCAGACGTAGAGGGAAGTCCCTGCAGACGTAGAGGGAAGTCCCTGCAGACGTAGAGGGAAGTCCCTGCAGACGTAGCGGGAAGTCCCTGCAGACGTAGCGGGAAGTCCCTGCAGACGTAGAGGGAAGTCCCAGCAGACGTAGAGGGAAGTCCCTGCAGACGTAGAGGGAAGTCCCAGCAGACGTAGCGGGAAGTCCCTGCAGACGTAGAGGGAAGTCCCAGCAGACGTAGAGGGAAGTCCCTGCAGACGTAGAGGGAAGTCCCTGCAGACGTAGCGGGAAGTCCCTGCAGACGTAGCCAGAAGTGTCAACAGACGTAGAGGGAAGTCCCAGCAGACGTAGCGGGAAGTCCCTGCAGACGTAGAGGGAAGTCCCTGCAGACGTAGAGGGAAGTCCCTGCAGACGTAGCGGGAAGTCCCTGCAGACGTAGCCAGAAGTGTCAACAGACGTAGAGGGAAGTCCCAGCAGACGTAGCGGGAAGTCCCAGCAGACGTAGAGGGAAGTCCCTGCAGACGTAGAGGGAAGTCCCTGCAGACGTAGAGGGAAGTCCCAGCAGACGTAGCGGGAAGTCCCTGCAGACGTAGCGGGAAGTCCCTGCAGACGTAGAGGGAAGTCCCTGCAGACGTAGAGGGAAGTCCCTGCAGACGTAGCGGGAAGTCCCAGCAGATGTAGCGGGAAGTCCCAGCAGACGTAGAGGGAAGTCCCTGCAGACGTAGCGGGAAGTCCCTGCAGACGTAGCGGGAAGTCCCTGCAGACGTAGAGGGAAGTCCCAGCAGACGTAGAGGGAAGTCCCTGCAGACGTAGAGGGAAGTCCCTGCAGACGTAGCGGGAAGTCCCTGCAGACGTAGCGGGAAGTCTCAACAGACGTAGAGGGAAGTCCCTGCAGACGTAGCGGGAAGTCCCAGCAGACGTAGAGGGAAGTCCCTGCAGACGTAGCGGGAAGTCCCTGCAGACGTAGCGGGAAGTCCCTGCAGACGTAGAGGGAAGTCCCTGCAGACGTAGAGGGAAGTCCCTGCAGACGTAGCGGGAAGTCCCTGCAGACGTAGCGGGAAGTCCCTGCAGACGTAGCGGGAAGTCCCTGCAGACGTAGCGGGAAGTCCCTGCAGACGTAGCGGGAAGTCCCTGCAGACGTAGCGGGAAGTCCCTGCAGACGTAGCGGGAAGTCCCTGCAGACGTAGAGGGAAGTCCCTGCAGACGTAGCGGGAAGTCCCAGCAGACGTAGAGGGAAGTCCCTGCAGACGTAGCGGGAAGTCCCTGCAGACGTAGAGGGAAGTCCCTGCAGACGTAGCCAGAAGTGTCAACAGACGTAGAGGGAAGTCCCTGCAGACGTAGCGGGAAGTCCCTGCAGACGTAGCGGGAAGTCCCTGCAGACGTAGCCAGAAGTGTCAACAGACGTAGAGGGAAGTCCCTGCAGACGTAGCGGGAAGTCCCTGCAGACGTAGAGGGAAGTCCCTGCAGACGTAGCGGGAAGTCCCTGCAGACGTAGCGGGAAGTCCCAGCAGACGTAGCGGGAAGTCCCAGCAGACGTAGAGGGAAGTCCCAGCAGACGTAGAGGGAAGTCCCTGCAGACGTAGCGGGAAGTCCCAGCAGACGTAGCGGGAAGTCCCTGCAGACGTAGCGGGAAGTCCCTGCAGACGTAGAGGGAAGTCCCTGCAGACGTAGCGGGAAGTCCCTGCAGATGTATGGCGTGTATGGAAACATGCACACCATACTGCAGCTCAGAGATAAACCGTTCCAACTTGAGTTGCATGAGGACAGACATGCAGAGGACCGTCTCACACCTCTGACCACGGCTAATCAATCATGACAACTGCTTGTGTGCTCCCTGCAGGTTGCCATGGTAACAGACAAGTGGGTCGATCCCAGAATATTGAGCAGGCATCCTGATATTCCCCCTCAGCTCTCCGTGCTCCAGCAGGAATTAGTCTGGTCCACAAACGGGTGAGAGGAGCACGACCTCCACAGATGTGTGGTGAACAAAAACCAGATCCAGATGAAGGACCGGTTCTACGATGGACATGAATGTCTGGGGAGGGGGGTTCAAAGCTTGGCGGGGGGTGATAAAAACCAGCCCCACCCCTCCAGTGGTGGACCTCTGTTTTTCTTTCCCAGCTCCAAAGCTTGTTTTGATGAAGTTAAAGCTAAAATCCACAGTACTCTCCCCCTCTCCCACTCCTTGTGTACCTCGGCAAGAATCCAGTTAGTAGTACTCCTCATAGTTCTTGGGGTTGAGGCAGTAGAGGATTCCTCCACCGAAGGAGAAGATGGTCCCCCCCCAGGCCAGACCGTAGCCCCAGTTGAACTCATGGTAGATCCTCAGGTTGATGCTCTCAATGAACTTGACGGGGAAGAGGACCAAGCAGCAGGCCTGCAGGACGACTGGAGGAGGAGCACAGAGACCAGCCAGCTAAATGTCACAACAAGCTGCAGATAGTCTGCATCATTTAGCGTCATTTGGGGAAAATTTCTTAAAAATATGGCAAAATTTCAGCTGATTACCAAGAAACATATTGTGGCTTGTTTCACACATTCAGTTATTAATGGAACCGAGTAGAATCCATAATGGATTGTTTTAATCGGATTATAACTGGACTTAAATTAAATTAGATTAAAAAATAAGTTTAAAAAATGAGATTCTAAAGAACAAAAAAGACATTTTTTGTGGTAATCTTCCTCTTCTTCGTGTCTGGTTTGTATCAGCTCTACAGTGCAACACTGCCCCTTGTGGTTTCTGATGGCATTGCTCCGTTTTCTGCATCAAATGGCGAACTGCTAAGTTTATTGAAAATGGACCAAATTAAGTTTATAACTGACGCAGGAAATGGGCGAAACTGTCTAGTGTAGTTTACATCATTTTTCTAGCACAGATCTTCAGCAGGATTAGCATAGTTTCTATGTGTATTGCTTGATCTGCATTTGTGGGGTCCAGCAAGTTTTATGAGGACTCTACTTGCATCAATGTAGTTTTGGGTGCGAACACTCAGTTTAAGATCAAGGAAAAAGTTTACAAGACAGATTTGTGTGTTCTTGTGCTCTTTTAACACCCATTCATGCTGGTTGCAGAAAAAAGAACAATACCACAGGAAACCACTGGGGGCAGTATTGTGTTCATAGACTGTATATAAAAAGATGGGCGGAGCCTCCGTGACGTCACCCGTAGGTTTCTGAAGAGCTGAATTGAAGCTCGGTGGGCGGTTCCTACCATCACCATGTTGGCAGGGGCATGCGTGTCGTCTCTCCCGGAAAATACATATAAGGGCAAAGAGGTGGAGCTGAGAGGGGGGCTGTGAGCGTCATGGTAGATGATTGACATCGAGCGAACTCCGAGCTTTCTGAAGCTAAGAGCTAACCGAGCTAACCCGGAGATAACAGGAGCTAATCAGCTAACGGAGGTAAGCGGGCTAAAGCTAAGTCACGCTGTTAACCGGCTAAAAACCGCGGTTGTTCTACGTTCTTCTGACTTGAAGCGGGAGATCGGGTACCTGTCAATCAAAAGGACACGCCCCTAAATATGCCGAACTTTGAGATTAAATTACTTTTAAACGGGCGAGTTAGAAAAAAATTCACTCCCCCCACAGTTGTCATGAAGGTAAACCTGACCTATTAAACCTAAAATGGATTTTTGTACTTACTTTGTAAGTTGTGAACATGTTTATTTCTGCTGTAAACATGTTTATTTCAGCTGTAAACATGTTTATTTCAGCTGTAAACATGTTTATTCCTGCTGTAAACATGTTTATTCCTGCTGTAAACGTGTATTTCTGCTGTAAACATGTTTATTCCTGATGTAAACATGTTTATTCCTGCTGTAAACATGTTTATTTCTGCTGTAAACGTGTTTATTCCTGCTGTAAACGTGTTTATTCCTGCTGTAAACATGTTTATTTCTGCTGTAAACATGTGTATTTCTGCTGTAAACATGTTTATTTCAGCTGTAAACATGTTTATTTCAGCTGTAAACATGTTTATTTCTGCTGTAAACGTGTTTATTCCTGCTGTAAACGTGTTTATTCCTGCTGTAAACATGTTTATTTCTGATGTAAACGTGTTTATTCCTGATGCAAACATGTTTATTCCTGCTGTAAACATGTTTATTTCTGCTGTAAACATGTGTATTTCTGCTGTAAACATGTTTATTTCAGCTGTAAACATGTTTATTTCTGCTGTAAACGTGTTTATTCCTGCTGTAAACGTGTATTTCTGCCGTAAACATGTTTATTTCAGCTGTGAACATGTTTATTTTTGCTGTAAACATGTTTATTTCTGCTGTGAAGTTGGTCTTTTTAACATGGGAGTCTATGGGGATTTGCTCTGTTTTGCAGCCCCTAGTGGATGAAGGGGGAACTGCAGTTTTAGGAACTTCCGCATAGGCTTCATTTTTAACCACCGGAGGCTCCATCCATCATTCTTATACAGTCTATGGTTGTGTTGTATAGCATCCTGATATACCAAGGAACAAACCAGAGAAAAGAAGAGAAACAAAAAGAATACAATGCCAAAACCACCAAATAAACAGCACCAGAAGAAGTCCAGGTTTTCTTTCTTCTTCTGGTGTTTCTGGATTGATGTAAACAACTTTCTACGTAATCGCTACTAACTGGTGTCAAAATGTGGAAGCGAACTCTAAACTTAGCACTGCCCCCTAGTGGATGAACTGACGTAACCGTGGCAACGTAAAAACGTGTGGAAGGATGAGGACGGAGACATATGACAAAGTCCATATTTACGTACTAAAGGGAGCAGAAATGGACTTTGGTGGGGAAGCCAACACGTTTCAGGGGTCCATCAAGTTTTATGGGGACTCTACTGCATTGTGGGATTTCTGATGGTCAAGAATTGACTAAGTGTCTGCACCTTGTTGAATACAGATCATTTAAATGCATGCCAACGTTCAGACGGATCACCCTGCAACTTCCTGCCACCTCATCTGATCTGGTTAATTAAGTAACCGTATTGACTGTTTGCTAAACAATGTGTGTGTGTGTGTGTGTGTGTGTGTGTGTGTGTGTGTGTGTGTGTGTGCTGACCTGCAGCAAAGAGCATGAAGGCAACAGGAGCGTAGAACTGCCGTCTTGTGCCGATGCACACAGCGACCAAAGCTACCAGAAATGACATCAGCACCAAGGCTCCGCCCCCTAGCAACAGGACCAGCGAGGCAACCTGCCAGTCTGGGAGGTAAAAGGATGGAGAGAAAAGAAGAGACAAAAGTGAGAACAAACAAGCAACATACAAACAAGATTTTACAAGAAAATGTTTTAAGAAAAATAATTTTATTGAATCCTATAAATGATTTTCCTCTGAATACTGGAGGTGAAAAAGTGAGATGAAGGGACAATAAGATGGAGGTATGGAGGGAAAAGCTTTTATAGGACTAAATGAAAGGAGTGAAGAGAGAAAGAAGAGGAGGGAAGGAAGCAAGATGGAAATGAAGGATAGAAAGAAGTTAGAATGTAAAAGGTGAGCTGGACTAGAGGAGAATCTAAAGGCGGCATAAAGATGACTGAAGGATGAAGAGAAGAAATGAATGAAAGGAAGGAAGGAGAAAGGAAGGACACAGAGATGATGATGGCGACATGTTTGGTGGAAATGAGCATCTCTGGGAGGGTGATGGGCGATAAAAGAGAAAAACATGCAAGTAGAGGCGCATCAACCAAATGTTGCAAGGACAAAGAGGGCAGCGAGGTAAGCAAAGGAGGAAGAGGAGGAGGAGGAGGGTGTTGAAGGTACAGGAGAGGGAGGTGGGAAGGAGAGGAGGTCTGGGTGGAGAGTCAGGGAATGAAGAAGGAGATTGCTAAGTGGACCTGTGCAAACAAAAAGCTTTTCTGGCATCTTGTCAAAAATGCATATTAGCTTAACTGCTACGGTTAATTGATCACTTATCAAATGTAAGTGTCTGCAAGATGACTGTAGCATAAAACAAACCACACAGGCTAACATAGATACATGCTCAAAGATATAGATATATGCTAACACACTATAATACACTTACAAACTAACACAGATACATGCTAACAGAGATGCAAGCTAATACAGGTACACACTAAAAGATATATACGCTGTCAGAAATACATGCTAAGACACTGACACAGTTAGAAGCTAACACAGATACATGCTAAAGCAGATACAGTCTAACAGATACAAACTAAAAGCTATATACAAAAGCCATAGATACATGCTAACACAGTTACACGCTAAAACAAATAAATGCTAACACTGATACATGCTAATAGAGATACAGGCTAACACAGATAAATGCTAATAGAGATACAGGCTAACACAGATAAATGCTAATAGAGATACAGGCTAACACTGATACATGCTAATAGAGATACAGGCTAACACAGATAAATGCTAATAGCGATACAGGCTAACACAGATAAATGCTAATAGAGATACAGGCTAACACAGATAAATGCTAATAGAGATACAGGCTAACACAGATAAATGCTAATAGAGATACATGCTAACACAGCTGGTCTGCTTTTCATTTATAAGCTGAGCACACAGTTTTAATTGGTTTCATTGGATGTGAGTTTGTGCTGCTTTTCCACCAATGTTCATGTGCAAAATGTCAACGTTGACGCCCAAGCCTGGATCCCAGCATCGGTCTAGGCTGGACGTCCCACCTACGGACCCACAGCAAGGAGGATGAGCTCTCAGCACGATGTTTGGCTGTTCACTAGTGGAGGAACATTTCTGTCCCTGAAGGTCCAATGTGGCTCTTAGCGGGACCTGAAGGCAGATGCGTGGACCCTCTGAGGACTCTTAAGGTATATTTCTTTCACCCACCATGACAGATGAAGCTGAATGAAATAAAAAGTAATTTTCCATCCAAACGATGAGCGAAGCTGAACTGAAATCCATCATGTCACTGTTTCACCTGCTGACGTCCAAGCAGAGGATGGAGGCTGAACATTTCCTTTTTAAAAACGTATAAATATTTAAGCTGCATCTGGATGGTTTTCTACCTGGATTTAAGAATTTAAGAGCAAAGCTGATGAAAATTTTAAGTGAAACCCCCGACCTACAGCTCCATAACTCTGCTTCTTTTTGTTTTTATGGAGATATTTCAGAATAAAAGCTGGTACTTTACCTGGCAAACTGGTTGGTTTCGACCTGCTGGTTTAAAGACTCTGGTACCATGTTACGCTGGTTAAATGTCTTTATTTAAAGTAAAAAAATCTTTTATTAGTTTATTTAAACATAAAGCTCACAAACCCAAGTTTAAGTCTGGATAAGATGTTTTTCTCATGAGATTGATTCAGGATGTTGGAGCTCTTATTGTGGCATGTGATATTCTGCTAATAAACGTACCAGTGAGATGTGGAATATTCCAGCATGTTGGCAGATGAATAATAATCTAATTAACATGACAACAGCTGGTTCTACATCTGCAGCAGGATCATCTGGCTGTTTTCATGCTTTCAGGGTTTTTATCTTCACAGCTTCGTGTGGAAATGAGATTCCAGGATTATCTGTTCCGCTCTGACTAAAAAACCCACGTGGAATAGATGGTGGAGGGAGGAGATAAGACGAGCGATTTACAGGCAGACGGAGGATTTAGATGGAGGTGAAACATGAGATGCAGGAGAGGAAGATGAAAGATGAGGAGGAAGGAAGATATGAGGGCAGAAAATAGACAAGGACACGGTGGATGGTTGGCGTAAACGAATGTGAAATCGTTTTCCTGGAAAGTTGGGAAGAAGACAACAAACCTGCAGTTTATTGGTCTTTAAAAAGAGAGAAACATTTCCAACAGTGTAGAGTCGGCTGACAGGTGAGGGTGCCAGGGTTGGGTATAAAAGCAGACGTGCTAGAAACGTGTGCAAAGGCATCAAGTTTGATGTTTTTAAAAAGTTCGATATGTTTTTATGAGAGAAAAGAAACTGAATAAAATATTATTTTGAATTAAAAGAAAAAAGTCTGAGATTTTATATCCAGGCTACGTCGACCAGTCTTAAGACAAAAAAATTTAGCTAATTTATTCTGGAAGTAACTGATCAAACAGGACGATCCCAGATTCATTTGAGCATTCATTTACTATACAAACTATATTTTTATCACCAATAAAGTGAAAGTATGATCATTCTGAACATGTAAAATAGCTCATCTTTTTGTTTAAAATTAAATTATGTTCCTGTTTAAATAAATTTAGTATATTTCCATGATCATATTGACAGATTGATGAATGTATTCCAGCGTCGTGGAAAATACTGTTTTCTGTTTATCTGACATCTGACGAAAACATCCGGATGTTTCTGGAGTATTTTTATCCTGATTGCAGATGACTCATCGTGTCCCGATCAATACCTGTTCATGCAGGAACACAGCAGATTAATAAATGATCAGATAAGTGGTGCAGCGCAGCACTTTCCTCTTACTGACCACTCACAGCACTTTCTGCCGTCCCTCTTTACCCACAATCCTTCACTGCTTTCAGATCCAGGAGGCCTTTCACTCCAGAGGAAGATGAAGATGAAGAGGAAGCTACTCTGCTCCATCATAACCTGTCCCTCCTTCTGCTGCTACAAATAGAGCAGCCATCTCTGGGGGGGTGGATGGAGCCGGGAAGGGGGGGGCATGACGAGGAAGAGGAGGAGGAGGAAGATGGTAAAATAACAGAATATATTTACATTAGAAATGCATAAGGAGGCCTTCAGGGAGGAGGAGGAAGAGGAGGAGGAGGAGGAGAACAGGAGGAGGACAGGAGGAGGAGGAAAACAGAATAACAACAAACAGGAGGAGATCAGACGACTGGAGTGATAAAAGGAGTCACGTTAGAGCTGATCAGAGGAGGAGATGAGGAGGAGAACAGGAGGAGAAAGGGACGAGGTGAGGAGGAGAACAGGAGGAGGTGAGGAGGAAAACAGGAGGAGAACAGGAGGAGGTGAGGAGGAAAACAGGAGGAGGTGCAGAGGAGAACAGGAGGAGGTGAGGAGGAAAACAGGAGGAGAACAGGAGGAGGTGAGGAGGAAAACAGGAGGAGGTGAGGAGGAGAACAGGAGGAGGTGAGGAGGAGAACAGGAGGAGGTGAGGAGGAGAACAGGAGGAGAACAGGAGGAGGTGAGGAGGAAAACAGGAGGAGGTGAGGAGGAGAACAGGAGGAGGTGAGGAGGAGAACAGGAGGAGAACAGGAGGAGGTGAGGAGGAAAACAGGAGGAGGTGAGGAGGAGAACAGGAGGAGGTGAGGAGGAGAACAGGAGGAGGTGAGGAGGAAAACAGGAGGAGGTGCGGAGGAAAACAAGAGGAGAACAGGAGGAGGAGAACAGGAGGAGGTGAGGAGGAGAACAGGAGGAGGTGCGGAGGAGAACAGGAGGAGGTGCAGAGGAGAACAGGAGGAGGTGAGGAGGAGAACAGGAGGAGGTGAGGAGGAGAACAGGAGGAGGTGAAGAGGAAAACAGGAGGAGAACAGGAGGAGGTGAGGAGGAAAACAGGAGGAGGTGAGGAGGAGAACAGGAGGAGGTGAAGAGGAAAACAGGAGGAGAACAGGAGGAGGTGAGGAGGAAAACAGGAGGAGGTGCAGAGGAGAACAGGAGGAGGTGAGGAGGAGAACAGGAGGAGGTGAGGAGGAGAACAGGAGGAGGTGAAGAGGAAAACAGGAGGAGAACAGGAGGAGGTGAGGAGGAAAACAGGAGGAGGTGAGGAGGAGAACAGGAGGAGGTGAAGAGGAAAACAGGAGGAGAACAGGAGGAGGTGAGGAGGAAAACAGGAGGAGGTGCAGAGGAGAACAGGAGGAGGTGAGGAGGAGGTGAGGAGGAGAACAGGAGGAGGTGAGGAGGAGAACAGGAGGAGGTGAGGAGGAGAACAGGAGGAGGTGAAGAGGAAAACAGGAGGAGAACAGGAGGAGGTGAGGAGGAAAACAGGAGGAGGTGAGGAGGAGAACAGGAGGAGGTGAGGAGGAGAACAGGAGGAGGTGAGGAGGAAAACAGGAGGAGGTGCGGAGGAAAACAAGAGGAGAACAGGACGAGGAGAACAGGAGGAGGTGAGGAGGAGAACAGGAGGAGGTGCGGAGGAGAACAGGAGGAGGTGAAGAGGAGAACAGGAGGAGAACAGGAGGAGGTGAAGAGGAGAACAGGAGGAGAACAGGAGGAGGTGAAGAGGAGAACAGGAGGAGGTGAGGAGGAGGAAAACAGGAGGAGGTGAGGAGGAGGAGAACAGGAGGAGGTGCGGAGGAGAACAGGAGGAGGTGAGGAGGAGAACAGGAGGAGGTGAGGAGGAAAACAGGAGGAGGTGCGGAGGAAAACAAGAGGAGAACAGGAGGAGGAGAACAGGAGGAGGTGAGGAGGAGAACAGGAGGAGGTGCGGAGGAGAACAGGAGGAGGTGCAGAGGAGAACAGGAGGAGGTGAGGAGGAGAACAGGAGGAGAACAGGAGGAGGTGAGGAGGAGAACAGGAGGAGGTGAAGAGGAAAACAGGAGGAGAACAGGAGGAGGTGAGGAGGAAAACAGGAGGAGAACAGGAGGAGGTGAGGAGGAAAACAGGAGGAGGTGAGGAGGAGAACAGGAGGAGGTGAGGAGGAAAACAGGAGGAGGTGAGGAGGAAAACAGGAGGAGGTGCAGAGGAGAACAGGAGGAGGTGCAGAGGAGAACAGGAGGAGGTGAGGAGGAGAACAGGAGGAGGTGAGGAGGAGAACAGGAGGAGGTGAGGAGGAGAACAGGAGGAGGTGCAGAGGAGAACAGGAGGAGGTGAAGAGGAGAACAGGAGGAGAACAGGAGGAGGTGAAGAGGAGAACAGGAGGAGAACAGGAGGAGGTGAGGAGGAGGAAAACAGGAGGAGGTGAGGAGGAGGAGAACAGGAGGAGGTGCGGAGGAGAACAGGAGGAGGTGAGGAGGAGGTGAGGAGGAGAACAGGAGGAGGTGAGGAGGAAAACAGGAGGAGGTGCAGAGGAGAACAGGAGGAGGTGAGGAGGAGAACAGGAGGAGGTGAGGAGGAAAACAGGAGGAGAACAGGAGGAGGTGAGGAGGAGAACAGGAGGAGGTGAGGAGGAAAACAGGAGGAGGTGCAGAGGAGAACAGGAGGAGAACAGGAGGAGGTGAGGAGGAAAACAGGAGGAGAACAGGAGGAGGTGAGGAGGAAAACAGGAGGAGGTGCAGAGGAGAACAGGAGGAGGTGCAGAGGAGAAGAGGAGGTGAGGAGGAGAACAGGAGGAGGTGCGGAGGAGAACAGGAGGAGAACAGGAGGAGGTGAGGAGGAGGTGAGGAGGAAAACAGGAGGAGAACAGGAGGAGGTGAGGAGGAGAACAGGAGGAGGTGAAGAGGAGAACAGGAGGAGGTGAGGAGGAGAACAGGAGGAGGGGAGGAGGAGAACAGGAGGAGGTGAAGAGGAGAACAGGAGGAGGTGAGGAGGAGAACAGGAGGAGGTGAAGAGGAGAACAGGAGGAGGTGAGGAGGAGTTTAAAATTTCCATGTTCTACTGTGTTCCAGGTTAATTTACTCCAACACGTGAGAAATATGTTGATTCTGACACGTCTGTAGCGATCTCTGACGTCTCCTTTCTGCCGAGACCTGGACCATACATGTAGTTGTGAAAATATACTAAATTATTTTTGTTATTTTGTTTAAAACAGAAGGCAAGTTAAACAGGCCTTGCAAATTGTGATCCTTGTGAATTGTTTCCCTGGAAACCAATCCACCATCAATAATCAACCTCGGAGCTACGAGCTGAAAGACCCAGCTGGGTACGGCAACAAAGGAAGGAATAGAGAGAGACAACAAAAAGACGAATCAGACAGCATGAGGCAGCGACAGGAGCTACAGGCTAGATAAGATGTAAATAGACCAGAGTTTAGTCGGTAGTGACTAGAGGCTAGCTAAGATGAAAAATAAACCAGAGTTTAGTCAGTAGCGGCTAGAGGCTAGCTAAGATGTAAATAGACCAGAGTTTAGTCGGTAGCGGCTAGAGGCTAGCTAAGATGTAAATAGACCAGAGTTTAGTCGGTAGCGGCTAGAGGCTAGCTAAGATGAAAATAAACCAGAGTTTAGTCAGTAGCGGCTAGAGGCTAGCTAAGATGTAAATAGACCAGAGTTTAGTTGGTAGCAACTAGAGGCTTACTAAGATGTAAATAAACCAGAGTTTAGTCAGTAGGGGCTAGAGGCTAGCTAAGATGTAAATAGACCAGAGTTTAGTCGGTAGCGGCTAGAGGCTAGCTAAGATGTAAATAGACCAGAGTTTAGTCGGTAGCGGCTAGAGGCTAGCTAAGATGTCAATAAACCAGAGTTTAGTCAGTAGCGGCTAGAGGCTAGCTAAGATGAAAATAAACCAGAGTTTAGTCGGTAGCGGCTAGAGGCTAGCTAAGATGTAAATAAACCAGAGTTTAGTCAGTAGCGGCTAGAGGCTAGCTAAGATGTAAATAGACCAGAGTTTAGTCAGTAGCGGCTAGAGGCTAGCTAAGATGAAAATAAACCAGAGTTTAGTCAGTAGCGGCTAGAGGCTAGCTAAGATGTAAATAGACCAGAGTTTAGTCAGTAGCGGCTAGAGGCTAGCTAAGATGTAAATAAACCAGAGTTTAGTCAGTAGCGGCTAGAGGCTAGCTAAGATGTAAATAGACCAGAGTTTAGTCAGTAGCGGCTAGAGGCTAGCTAAGATGAAAATAAACCAGAGTTTAGTCAGTAGCGGCTAGAGGCTAGCTAAGATGTAAATAAACCAGAGTTTAGTCAGTAGCGGCTAGAGGCTAGCTAAGATGTAAATAGACCAGAGTTTAGTCAGTAGCGGCTAGAGGCTAGCTAAGATGTAAATAGACCAGAGTTTAGTCAGTAGCGGCTAGAGGCTAGCTAAGATGTTAATAGACCAGAGTTTAGTCAGTAGCGGCTAGAGGCTAGCTAAGATGAAAATAAACCAGAGTTTAGTCAGTAGCGGCTAGAGGCTAGCTAAGATGTAAATAAACCAGAGTTTAGTCAGTAGCGGCTAGAGGCTAGCTAAGATGTAAATAGACCAGAGTTTAGTCAGTAGCGGCTAGAGGCTAGCTAAGATGTAAATAGACCAGAGTTTAGTCAGTAGCGGCTAGAGGCTAGTTAAGATGAAAATAAACCAGAGTTTAGTCAGTAGCGGCTAGAGGCTAGCTAAGATGAAAATAAACCAGAGTTTAGTCAGTAGCGGCTAGAGGCTAGCTAAGATGTAAATAAACCAGAGTTTAGTCAGTAGCGGCTAGAGGCTAGCTAAGATGTAAATAGACCAGAGTTTAGTCAGTAGCGGCTAGAGGCTAGCTAAGATGTAAATAGACCAGAGTTTAGTCAGTAGCGGCTAGAGGCTAGCTAAGATGTAAATAAACCAGAGTTTAGTCAGTAGCGGCTAGAGGCTAGCTAAGATGTAAATAGACCAGAGTTTAGTCAGTAGCGGCTAGAGGCTAGCTAAGATGTAAATAAACCAGAGTTTAGTCAGTAGCGGCTAGAGGCTAGCTAAGATGTAAATAGACCAGAGTTTAGTCAGTAGCGGCTAGAGGCTAGCTAAGATGTAAATAGACCAGAGTTTAGTCAGTAGCGGCTAGAGGCTAGCTAAGATGTAAATAGACCAGAGTTTAGTCAGTAGCGGCTAGAGGCTAGCTAAGATGTAAATAGACCAGAGTTTAGTCAGTAGCGGCTAGAGGCTAGCTAAGATGAAAATAAACCAGAGTTTAGTCAGTAGCGGCTAGAGACTACAGAGCTCAGTGTTTGAGCAGTCTGCATGGTTTTTTTCATTGCTGCATTTTTCACCAAACATTGCCATGCAGTTAAAAGAAGCGTTATGACACAGAAACTGAACAGGAAGCTGGACTGAAACACATGAAAACCACCAGAGCAGATTTCTGTGATGCAGAACCTGAGGAGGATGAAGTTCTGGCCTCATGCGGAAAATGAAGTGGTTTCTGGTGGATTCCCTTCACCACGCTGATGCCCAGGCTGAGATAAAGACTCTGATTCTGATTTATAAGCAGCAGGTAATGACCTTATTTCTGGACAAACTGATAAAACTCTGAATTGAAGGCTGGAAAACTGTCAGAATCTTCCTAAATAAGGAGGATAAAGTGGTTTGGGGGGGTCCATGTGAACGATGTGAAACTCTTGGACAGGTTTTAACATAAAGGTTTTACAGAAGCTCCTGGAATCTGGAAAACATCCTGAAGTCGTGACACATGGCTCCTTCAACCTGATCCGGTCCAAGTGGGACCCCTGTCTGAGGATCTGGGTGACGTTGTGGCACATTTCTGGTTCTAAAAGGTCAGATCTGCAGAGTCAGACCAGGACCCAGGATGAGAGTTTCTCTGCAGGACACCTGCAGCCGGATCATCCAATAGGATCAGTTTGTTTGGGTTCTGCATTGTTTTGGCTCTTTGTTCTCCTGTTTGGATGCAGAAGTAGTGAAGCTTCATCATCATCATCATCTCTAAGGAATAAATAAGCACCAATAAGAAGCAAAGCTCTGTGGACCTGACAGGAGCCCCAGCAGTCTTACCTGCGTCCAGCGTGCTGCTGCACCGCCAGCTGTCGAGGCTCGCGGGCTTCACGCAGGACTCCCACAGGGAAAGGTAGTACTGGTCGTCGGCAGTCACCCACGCGGGGCTCATCACGGCTCCCACGTCCAGGCAGAGCGCCAGGAAGACGCAGACCAGTCCGACCAGCTTGAGCGGCGTCAGCGGGGAGCTGTGCGCCGACTCCTCCGTGTCGGGGACCGCCGAGGACATGGCGGGGTTCAGGGGCCCGGGGGGAGGGGGGTGTGGCGGGGTGGAGGCTGTCCTCGCGGGGGGTGGATGCAGCATATGTGGAAGCAGTGCCGGTTAAGTCTGAGCGCGGGGCGGTGCGGCGGCGGCGGCCGCGTGCGGTGCGCGCTGGATGGATGCGGAGCGGCGCTGCCGCGCGCGCAACGGAGATGTCCACAGTTAAGCGCTGACGTCACGGCTCTGAGAGAGAGAGAGAGGGAGGGAGAGGGAGAGAGAGAGAGAGAGGGAGAGAGAGAGAGAGAGAGACAGAGAGAGAGAGAGAGGGAGGGAGAGAGAGACAGAGAGAGAGAGAGGGAGAGAGAGAGGGAGGGAGAGAGAGAGAGAGACAGAGAGAGGGAGAGAGAGAGAGAGACAGAGAGAGAGAGAGAGGGAGGGAGAGAGAGACAGAGAGAGAGAGAGGGAGAGAGAGAGGGAGGGAGTGAGAGAGAGAGAGGAGGGGGGAGAGAGAGAGAGAGACAGAGAGAGAGAGAGAGGGAGGGAGAGAGAGACAGAGAGAGAGAGAGGGAGAGAGAGAGGGAGGGAGAGAGAGAGAGAGGGAGGGGGGAGAGAGAGAGAGAGACAGAGAGAGGGAGAGAGAGAGGGAGGGAGAGAGAGAGAGAGAGACAGAGAGAGGGAGAGAGAGAGAGAGACAGAGAGAGAGAGAAAGAGAAAGACAGGGAGGGAGGGAGAGAGAGGGACAGGAAGAGAGAGAATAATGATGATGAAAAGGAAGGAAAGACGGCAGGAAGCTGCTGATCCTGACTTGTCCTTTACATCAGACAGGTAGATGACGTCACCCCGGAGAGGTGGGTGTCTGTGTGATTATTTTCTCCACTCAGAGCAGAGTATGGAAGCCCAGAGTGGCCATACTACAAGTTTATATTTTGGTACTTATAAAAGGGGGGTGTTCACGAACTAACTAACTAACTAACTAACTAAGTAACTAACTACCTGACTAAAACCAGATTCCCAAACCCTGAATTGACTTGAAATGACGTGTGTGTAAAGTGTCCGTGACAACATTGTTGTGAAGTGGCGCTGTACAAATAAAGCTGAAATGAATTGTATTGAATTGGACCAACGTCATGGAAACTGGATAAAATGAGAGATAAATTCCAGCTTTTGTTTGTAAACAACAGTAGCAGCGATGCTAACGTGTGGTACTATGAAGGTGGAGTTTCCTTTTTCTTTTTTTTTCTTTTTTTCTTGTCTTGTCCAGCATTTAGGCAGCAGAATGATGGTCTGGATGTTCTGCTGAGCAAATTTTCTCTGCCAAGGGAAGCTTTATAGATATAATGATCCCCTTGACTTTCTGAATTTTTATTTTATTTCTATATTATTTTTTTTATGAAGTGGTGCTTTTCGTTACATGAGTTTTGTTTCACTTTGTATTTCTTTTCTTTTAGGCACACTCTGGCCCCTGCAGCTGCTGATAGATTCCAGAGCTGATTATTCACCTGTCATATGCCTCACCTGCAGCTCGTTCCCTCATTGACCACCTGCATTTAAACCTCCTACATGCTCACTGCTGGTGCAAGCTCTTCAGTTCTCCTCTCTTCACTCAGCTCTGGACTCTACCTGCGGCTGCAGAGCCTTGGAAATTATTTGCTAGTGTCTTGTTGTTTTTACAATCTTCTGCGGCTTTCTGCCACAGCCTTTTTTGGTTCTCCTTATCAGGGAATAAAATCAGTTAATGTGAGTCCTGCGTTTGGATCTGTTCCTGTATCCGGCGACCAGCCATAACAGAAGAGCTTGCCATTGATGGCTCCAGCAGACTCACACCCAGGACCTCCCCTCAGAGACGTCCTCAATCAAGGCACACTACTGGGACAACATGAACAGACCCTGAACACCCTCCAAGCTGAAAATCAATGTTTACGGCAACAAGTCAGTGAACTCTGTTTGCATGTGTCTGACCTCGCCTCCCGTTCTGTTCCTGCAGCCTCAGCTCTGCCACAACCCCAATTGGAGCCCCGCGTCACCACCCCCGAGCCATATGATGGAACTCTGGGGAAATGCCAGGGTTTCCTCTTGCAGTGCTCCCACATTTTTGCTTTGCAGCCTCAGTCCTGCTACACAGACAGAGCTAAGATTTTCTTCATTGTGGGTCTCCTTTGGGGCCGTGCATGGGCAGAGGCAGAGGAGTCCAGCCAGCCTTTGGCTTCCCGTTCCCTTGGGAGTTTTTTGGAGGACTTCCGAGCTGTTTTTGATCTCCCAGACTATGCCGGAAGTGTCCCTCAACGTCTTCTTCGACTGTCCCAAGGCACAAACTCCGTGGCAGACTACTCCATCCAGTTCCGGACCCTGGCTGCGGAGACTGGTTGGGACGAGGGTGCTCTACGAAGCATCTACCTTCAGTGAACAACTCAAGGATGAGCTTGCTTCCTGGGATGAGCCTCCTGATCTCAACGCCCTCATCACTCTTACCATCCGACTGGACAACCGACTGCAGGAACGCCGCCTTGAGAGACGAAGCCGACCAGCTCGGCCTGTTGCTGTTGTGTCGTCACCTGCAGTTACTCGACCAGCCTTCCAGGGGTTTCCACCCCGTTCCACTAACAGTGGCTCCCCCTTGGATTCCTCAGAGCCGATGCAGCTGGGCAGGACTCGCATCTCTCCAGGGGAAAGAGAGCGCAGGGTTAGGGAGGGTAGATGCTTGTGTTGTGGGGAACTTGGTCACTGTATCCCAACCTGTTCAAAGCTATCAAAAGAGGGGGCTCACCCATAGAGCCAAGGTTATTGGTGAGCCCAACCTTGTTAGCTCCCTGTAGCAAATCCTGGTTTTTGCTTCCTTGCACCCTGAATGTTAATTCTTCTTCTGTTTCAGTTTCAGCCCTTGTGGACTCCGGTGCAGATGGTAATTTTATTGATGCTGAATTCTGTCGTAAGAGGCAGCTTTCTTCCTTGCCCCTGGAGGTAGCGATCCAAGCGACTGCACTCCACGGCCGGCTTCTGGCTCGGGTGACTCACCAAACTCGTCCGGTCGAGGAAATCACTTCCGGCAACCACCGTGAGCAGTTGTTTTTTTTTTATAATCTTCTCCATCGGCTCCCATGATTTTAGGTTTTCCTTGGCTTCGTTATCATAACCTGCACATTGATTGGTGGTCGGAGAGAGTTCTGAGTTGGAGTGCTGACTGCCATGCTTTGTGTCTCCGTTCTGCACCCTTCTCCACTCAGGCAAGCACCACTCCAGCTCCGGAGTCTCCTGACCTTCTGGCTGTACCTTCTCAGTATCGTGATCTGGCAGAGGTTTTTAGTAAGTCGAAGGCGCTATCTTTACCACCCCACCGCCCTTATGACTGCTCCATTGATCTCCTTCCTGGGGTTCAGTTCCCTTCTTCCAGCCTATACAGCTTGTCTCAACCTGAGAGGGAATCCATGGAACAGTACATTCGTGAATCGCTTGCGTCGGGGATAGTCCGGCCATCATTCTCCCCTCTCGGTGCAGGCTTCTTCTTTATGGAGAAGAAAGATAAGTCATTACGGCCCTGCATAGACTATTGGGGCCTTAACCACATTACTGTGCGCAACAAATATCCGCTGCCTCTTCTAAATTCTGCGTTTGAACTACTCCAAGGAGCAAGCGTTTTTACAAGACTTGACCTACGAAATGCGTACCATTTGGTCCGGATACGGGAAGGTGACGAGTCGAAAACTACCTTCAACACCCATATGGGCCATTACAAGTATCTGGTTATGCCATTTGGTCTCACCAATGCACCCGCAGTGTTTCAAGCCCTAATCAATGATGTCCTCCGTGACTTTCTGAATTGTTTTGTTTTCGTCTATCTCGATGATATACTTATTTACTCACCTTCCCTGGAGGCTCATTTTTCCCATGTCAGAGCTGTGCTGCAGCGTCTCTTGGAGAATAAGCTCTCTGTCAAGGCTGAAAAATGCCAGTTTCATTCAGAGTCCATGAGTTTTCTGGCTTACTGCATCAGTCCTGGCCATATTGTCCCTGACCCAGAAAAGGTACGAGCAGTCAAGGAGTGGCCCAAGCCCACCTCTAGACGCAAACTCCAACAGTTTCTGGGGTTTGCCAATTTTTATAGGCGTTTTATTCGTGACTACAGCTGCTTGGCTGCCCCACTAACCAGGCTCACTTCCCCCAGTGTACCCTTCTTCTGGTCCCCTGAAGCAGAGTCTGCCTTCCTTACCTTGAAGGATCAGTTTTCTAGTGCCCCCATCCTGATTCAGCCTGACCCTTCTAGACAGTTTATTGTGGAGGTCGATGCCTCTAACTCTGGGGTGGGTGCAGTCCTGTCCCAGCACTCGGATGATGGGAAGCTCCATCCGTGTGCCTTCTTCTACCGCAAACTTTCTCCAGCGGAAAAACATTATGATGTGGGCAACAGGGAGCTGCTCGCAGTCAAATTAGCCCTAGAAACATGGAGGCACTGGCTGGAGGGTGCTGAGCATCAGTTTCTGGTTTGGACTGATCACAAGAACTTGACTTATATTCAGAATGCCAAGAGACTCAGCTCCCGCCAGGCTCGCTGGCAGTTATTTTTCACGTTTAATTTTATAATAACTCACAGATCTGGTTCTCAGAACACCAAGCCTGACTCACTCTCTCGCCAGCACTCATTCAACAACCCTGCTGCCAGACCTGAGGAAATCGTTCCTCCCTGCCGAGTGGTAGCAGCCATCACCTGGGAGATTGAGTCCTTGATCCAAAGGTCCCTTCCTTTGGATCCAGACCCAGGTAATGGTCCTCCTAACTGCTGCTATGTCCCTCAGGCAGCTCGCTCAAAGGTCCTACAGTGGGCTCACTCCTCCCGTTGGGCCTGCCATCCTGGGGTGGCTCGTACTCTGGCCTTACTACGAAGGCGTTTCTGGTGGCCTTCACTTGACAAGGATGTTCGTAGCTTCGTGGCTGCCTGTTCTGTTTGTGCCCAGGGAAAGTCATCTCACCGCCCCCTGGCAGGACTAATGCACCCCCTACCTGTGCCTTCCAGACCCTGGTCGCACATTGCTTTCGACTTCATCACTGGCCTGCCTCCATCTGGTGGTAACACAGTCATTCTCTCCATTGTTGACCGATTTTCTAAAGCTGTTCATTTTGTTCCGCTCCCTAAACTCCCCACATCCGCAGAAATGGCTCAGCTCTTGGTCCAGCATGTGTTTCGACTCCATGGCATCCCCCATGATGTGGTCTCTGATTGTGGCCCTCAGTTCACATCCCGGGTCTGGAGCGCCTTCTGCAGAGCCCTCAGGGCATCAGTAAGCCTCCCCTCTGGATATCACCCCCAGACCAATGGACAGACCGAGCGGGCCAATCAGCACCTCGAATCCACACTGCGATGTGTGGTCGCCACTGATCCTTCTTCCTGGAGCTCTCACCTGCCGTGGGTGGAATACGCCCACAATGCCCAAACCTGTGCTGCAACTGGTCTCTCCCCCTTCGAGGCCTCTTTGGGGTACCAGCCGCCCTTGTTTCCCCCGAAAGAGGAGATTGCTGTACCCTCTGTCCAACAACATCTCCGACGCTGCCGCAGAGTATGGAGGGCAGCCAGACATGCACTATTACAGTCCACTCAGCAAAATATGAAGTACGCCAGTCGCCGTCGAATCTCAGCACCCCAGTACCAAGAGGGGCAGTCAGTCTGGTTGTCCACCAAGAACATAACCCTACGAATGGAGTCCTGGAAACTCTGTCCCCGGTTCATTGGTCCCTTCTCCATCCACCAGGTACTGGTGGATGGAGAAACCTGAAAGTTTGGGTTGACTACCTGAAAGTAGTCAACCCAGTCACTGTCAAGCTGGCACTTCCCGCTACCATGAGGATCCACCCAGTGTTCCATGTCTCCCAGATCAAGCCCTATGTGGAGGATCCCCTGCGGCCCCGGGCTGCCCGCCCGGCTCGTTGATGATGAGCCTGCTTACACTGTGCGCCACATTCTTGATGTGCGTCGGCGTGGGTTCCAGTACCTGGTGGATTGGGCCGGCTATGGCCCAGGGGACCGCTCTTGGGAACCCACTTCCGCCATTTTGGATCCGGGCCTGTTAAGGGACTTCCATACGGCGCATCCTGATAGGCCTGGTCGGCCGTTGAGGGGGGGGGTACTGTTATGAAGTGGTCCTTTTCGTTACATGAGTTTTGTTTCACTTTGTATTTCTTTTCTTTTAGGCACGCTCTGGCCTCTGCAGCTGCTGATTGACTCCAGAGCTGATTATTCACCTGTCATATGCCTCACCTGCAGCTCGTTCCCTCATTGACCACCTGCATTTAAACCTCCTACATGCTCACTGCTGGTGCAAGCTCTTCAGTTCTCCTCTCTTCACTCAGCTCTGGACTCTACCTGTGGCTGCAGAGCCTCAGAAATTATCTGCTAGTGTCTTGTTGTTTTTACAATCTTCTGCGGCTTTCTGCCACAGCCTTTTTTGTTTCTCCTTATCAAGGAATAAAACCATTTAATGTGAGTCCTGCGTTTGGATCCGTTCCTGTATCCGGCGACCAGCCATACCCATTTTGTATTATTTTAAATTGTAGAGTTTGTACTGCTGGACCAGAGAGGACAGACGAAAGACAGAAAGAGAGGAGGAAAAAACACCTCATAAGAAAAGTGAAAGAGATAAAGGGAGAGAAAAAAAAGCCTAAAAAATAACCCAAAAAGAAAAAAGCAACCTACAGATGTATACATACATATACACACACATACACATGTGTACAGACACGTATAGACACACGTACGTACACGTATACACACACACATGTATACACACATATATATATATATATACACACACACACCTCTATGCACATACATACGTACAAACATATAAGCACTTGCCAGTATTAACACATATACATACACATACAAGCCAACTTTAGATCATAGTAACTAAACTATGAATCTAAAACGTTAAATATAAATGAGAAACAAACGGAGAAAACCAGCTGCTGTTAGTGAATAAACCTGCAGACGACTCAGTGACTGTGTCACATGCAGAACATGCAGAGTGGAACGTGTTCAGAGAAGATCGTGCCAGTGTGACCCCTCCCACACAAAGGCAAGAGGCACGCCAGGAGGACCCCCGAGACCCGGGCCATCGGCAGCCATCCCCAGGCGCAGACCCCAACCGCCCCACCCCGGAGCCAGCCATGCACCGACCCAGGAGGCGGCAGAGGGGGGTCCCAGCCAGAGTCCCCCGCAGTCGGGGGGAACAGGCCCCAGCAGGCCCGGACCAGCGAGGACCGGCCCCGCCGGGCACCGGCCACCCAGGGCCAGCAGCAGTCCCACCCCCGCCAGGCCAGCCCAGACCCAGGCCCCCTGAACAGCACCACTCCCCCGCCCAAACCCCCCCGGCACAGCCCTGGAAATAGGGGCGTGGCAGGACCCCATTGTCACCCCCTCCCTCCCAGCTTATGAGTGATTGTGAAGTGTGTGTTGTTTGTAATTAAAATTGGGAAGAAGTAACCACATCATGTTGGGAGCGGGACCACCAAAGCAGCCCCGCCCACCGCACACTGCATGCCCCGCCCCCCAAAATATGTCCATGTGTTGTCAGTGTGTGTGTTTTGTGTTATGTTGACTAAGTGTAATTAAAACTGGGAGGTGAACCGATGCTGGGTGCAGCGATGGAGACCACCTTGATGGCCTCTCTCACCATCCAGATCAACGTGTCCACCTCCCAACGCCCTGCCTGTGTGTGATGGAAGAAGGGAAGGAGGGGGGTCCGGGGATTTAGGTCCCGAGGGAAGCGCCCCTCCCTCAAGAAGATGAGCCACCTGCGGCACGAGGCACGTCCCCCATTCCCGGGGCCCCCAAAGGCCAGGACAGGCCAAGGGCAGCTGCCCCAACAACCAGGGCCCTCAGCAACACCAACAAAGGAGCCGCCACCGGCCCCAGAAGGCACCAACGAACCACATGCAAAAGTGGGGGGGGGGGGGGGGGGGGCAAGGAAGAGGAGGGGCGGGAGAAGGAGAGACAGACCAAGGGCCCACCGCCCCCACACCCCTAGGAGACGCCCCCACCCAGAGACACGTTGCATTCCCTTCTCCTTTACACACCAACACATTCACACCCCCTCACCATCAGCCTGGTATACACACACATCTATACACACACATGCACACCTACAGACCCACACATACATCTATACACATACACACCCATTCTAACAGATACACGGCCAAAAGATTAGTCCACCTCCAAAACCCTACATCCCACTCACCTCCCTGCCCATCACAAAACACCCCTTCTCATTCTACCTACCCTAGAACAAACCACCACAACTCCCCACTTCTCTCACTGAAGTCCTACCCCCTTCATAATCATGACCCTTCACCCCCCTATACACCTACATACACATGTACCCCCCCACTCCCCCCTACACACGGGCCACTACCCCCCATACACATGCATCTCAATACTCTATATACACACCCCTATCTCCCATGCATTTAACACCAGATTATCCACACACAAGCCCTTACCCCCCCCACACACACACACACACACACCACCCACTCCCTCATCCACAACCCCAACCCCCCACACAATCATGTACTATCACACTCCCCTACACCCCCACACATACATGCCTCAACACACTCCCACATATACACGCACCCCTACCCCCCACACACTCATGCTCCACTACACTCCTCCATACACACCCCATATATACACAGGCACCCCCCCATCCTCAACTATCTTGGGCCCGGGTCCCCCTGCCGGGCACCAGGGCACAGACCTGCACCCACTGCAGCGGCAGGTCCAGGTCAGCCCAACCCCCCCACGGCAGGGCCGACCCCCCATCCCCGAGAAGCAGGGGACAGCCCCGGGCACCGGAGCCCAGGACCCGCACCCCCCCCACCCCGCAGCGGCACGGCCACCCGTCATGGAGCCAATACCCGCCGATCCAGCCCCCGCCAGCAACCTCGCCCCCCCGCCGCAAGGCAACTCCAACCATTGATCCACCCAAAGCCTCCCGCCAGGAAACCTAGCCCCCCCAGTAATGAAGCAGCCAAGATCCCCGTCCAGGGGTCCACCCCAGACCCATAGCCACCTGAGCCACCCAGCCTGTCCCCAGCCCCGAGCAGGATGAGGTCCCCCCCCCCCCCCCCCCCCCCCCCCCCTACACTAAGTGATGGAGTTGATCACAGGAGACCAGAGAGAGTGAAATTCAACTGACTGATCCTTTGAGGAGGCAGACATCATTTCCATGCTGATGTAATCTAATAACAGATTTCTAAACTGCTGGATACACAGATTCTGTTTGCTTTTCCAGTTCACAAGGATAGTTTTCTTTGCAATGCACAGGCTGCTGAGGATTGGTTTTGCTAAATTAAACCCTATGTTATTTTCACCTAAGTGACTCAAGAGGCCCAGTTTGGGGTTTGCAGGGATATTACATTTAAACCAGTCTGACAGATCTTTACATACCTGGAGCCAGAATCTCTGGACAGGTGGACAAGACCATAAGGCATGAAGGTGGAGTTTCCTGACGGAGTTACAAACCGTGCAGCGGAGCCAGTGCTCATCTTTACAAACCATGAAGCTGCTGCAACAGGAGACACGGAGCTTCGCTTCCTGAGACGACGAAGACGAGGAGGAAAATGGGAAACTCAGGTGGACGCTGGAATGAAACCAAACTGGGAAAAGTGAAACTGGAAACATCATTGCAGACACAAGAACTGGTCCAGGATGAAGGAAAACCTGGAACAGCAACGTTCGTCTCTTCTCTCAGACCCCCCCCCCCTAACAACGGCTCATTTGGCTTCTAGCAAACTGGAGAAATGACAGGAAACTGGGAGGCCAACAGGCCATCAGGCCAACAGGTTCAAGCAGACAGAGCTTCCAGGTTTATCCAGGGTCGGTGCGACCGATTAGAGGCTGGACATCCTCTCTTCCCATCAGGATGATGATGAGGAAGAGGAAAATGAGGCAGAACAGAAGGAAGAGGATGGATCATCATTCATAGAGAGATTAATGGGCTTATTGATCATGTAGTGATCAGTTCTTCCTGTCTCCTGATGGATGGATGGAAAGTTTGACATTTCAGGTGAATGAAGAATAAACTAATAAAAGATCAATATGAACCATTGATTACATGGATGTTTATTCTAACGCTAACTACCTGAAGACGGCTAGTTCGCGTGCAGTAGGATTTTCTATGTTTACCGTTTTTATTCACATTATTTTATTGTAACAAAAAACTATAAATATAATAAAACAGACGCTGATAAATGTGATCGTTTATGACGTTCTGTTTGTAAATGTATAAAACTGGAATGTTTTCATTCATCTTATTGTGACCATGCAGCCAGCAAGGAGGGTTTCTGCTGGATGGTGCGGATATGACTATTTCCTGGAGGCGGTACGTATCACTGGGAATCTAAAACCCATTAAAGCTCCACTATGACAGATATGGTCATTATTCTTAGTTTTCCAGCACATGTGTGTGTTTCATCGCAGCAGATCACAGCTAATGATGACGTTTCCATGGTAACCACAGCTGTGACCATCTCCACCAGGAGTCCTCACTTTTTCTCACATGTAACGGAAAGTTACTTCCTCCAGTGTCATGGTCCGGCGCCGTCCTGGAAGCAGCTGGCGAGTCTGGGCCGGTTCTGAAGATCCACTATCCGGCAGCATCACCAGACTGATCCTGTTTAAAGTCAGAGTGATGCTGGAAAGACAGAAAATCTGCAGATTTTCATCTGCTCTCCTGCATGTGTGATGAAGGCTTTTTATTATCTGGCCTTATTAACATATTTCATATCCTGCTTTTCCAGCTCGCTATCTGTCTCCATCGTCCAGCTGCATGAGATGAAACAACTCACCGTGGTTCTGATCCAGATGACTGGATCATCCATCAGCAGACACTAAAAATAAACATGTTTTAGGTGTGCAGAGCAGTTTTGCCCCACTGAACAATGACGTCATCATCATCATGATGAAAACTCAGTTTGAGTTAGAAGAGATTTACTTAAAAAGCAATCTCTGGATCCAGAGGTGATAGCAAATTATAGACCTATATCTAACCTCCCGTTTATGTCCAAAATTCTGGAGAAAATAGTTTCCGCTCAGCTACATGCCCACCTGAGCAGAAATAATTTATGCGAGGAGTTTCAGTCAGGATTTAGAGCTCATCATAGTACTGAGACAGCATTGGTGAAAGTTACTAATGACCTTCTTATGGCCTCAGACAAAGGACTTCTGTCCGTACTTATCTTGCTTGATCTTAGTGCTGCATTTGATACAGTCGATCATAACATTCTGTTACAAAGACTAGAACAGGTGGTCGGAATTACAGGTACAGCGTTAAGCTGGTTTAAATCATATTTATCTGATAGACTTCAGTTTGTTCATGTAAATGACAAGTCCTCCTCCCAAACTACAGTAAGTCATGGAGTTCCTCAAGGTTCTGTACTTGGACCAGTACTCTTCACGCTATATATGCTCCCTTTAGGCAAAATTATTAGACAGCATGGAATAAACTTTCATTGTTATGCAGATGATACTCAACTATACTTATCCTTTAAACCAGATGAAACAAATCAGCCCAATAGGCTACAAAATTGTCTCATTGACATAAAGACTTGGATGTCTAGAAATGTTCTCCTCTTAAACTCAGATAAGACTGAAGTAATTCTCGTTGGACCTGAAAAACTCAGAGCTAAATTTTCCGGTTTTGTAATGAACCTGGATGGCATTACTTTAGCTTCCAGTGCTACAGTGAGAAACCTTGGAGTAATATTTGACCCTGACCTGTCCTTTGGCCCACATATTAAGCAGGTTACTAAAACAGCCTTCTTTCATTTACGTAATATAGCCAAAATTAGGGACATTCTGTCTCAGAGTGATGCAGAAAAACTGGTTCATGCTTTTGGGTTACTTCGAGACTAGATTACTGTAACTCTCTATTACTGGGCTGTCCTAAATATGCCCTGAAAAGCCTTCAGCTGATCCAGAATTCTGCAGCCAGAGTCCTGACCAGAACCAGCAGGAGAGATCATATTTCTCCAGTTTTACCTCTCTTCATTGGCTGCCTGTTGAATCTAGAATAGAATTTAAAATCCTTCTCCTTACATATAAAGCCCTCCACAACCAGGCACCACTATATATCAAAGACCTCATAGTTCCTTATATACCAAGTAGAGTACTTCGTTAGCAGACTGCAGGCTTACTTGTGGTTCCTAGAGTCTCAAAGAGCCGAGCAGGAGGCAGAGCCTTTGGTTATCAGGCCCCTCTCTTATGGAATAAGCTCCCAGTTAGTGTTAGGGAAGCAGACACCCTCCCCACCTTTAAGACTAGGCTGAAGACTTATCTTTTTGATAAGTCCTATAGCTAGGGATGGTTAGCATCCCTTAGTTATGCTGCTATAGGTTTAGACTGCTGAGGGACATTTCCTGATACACTGAGCTTCTTTTATTTTCTCTTTATCTCCCCCCCCCCCCCCCCCCATAACAGTGTAGCATCATTAACAAGTATGTCTCCTGTCTCAGCAGGTCTCCCTGGCCGGGAGTAGCAGTTCCTGTTGTCTGTTGTCTTTCTGACCTGAAGCAGGTCAGAAGCATGGACGTGGTCTCTCTGGGATGCTGGATTCTACTAGAATGTGTTACAAAAGAAAATCCTTCTGCGTCCTGTTTAGCTGCTCCTTAAGTTTAATCAACCAATCACAAGGCAGCAACTTGTTCACACGTGAAACAACGCAGCTGCACCATGAACGTCTTCTTGTCCTTATTCCAGCAACAGACGACCAAAGGAAGTAAGCGGGCCGAGTACAGATCCCAGCAGGATGCCTCTGAACCTGTTGCCTCTGAAACACACACACAACACACACACACACACACACACACACACACACACACACACACACACACACACACACACACACACACACACACACACTGTTTCCATGTTTACACACGTCTTCCTGCTACTATCTACCTGCTATCCTCACTGCAGCACCTCCACCTCAGCTGCATCCCAAACGTCTTCTTGGCTTTATTCCAGCCATAGAGGATCATTATTTTCCTGCTTTTCTCATCACTTGTTGATCTTTGGCTGCTCCTGATTGGACGTTACCGTCAGTTTAAGCTCTCTGATTGGTGGAAAGTCTGACAGGAAGTGTCTTCATCATCATGTCCAGGTGAAAATAGAGGTCTCTTAGCAACATGGTAGTGATGGTGATGAAGATGTGATAAATAATGGTGGATTTACCATCTATAGTCTCTGAATACTCATCTAAATGGTGAGGTTGGATTGTAAACTGATAGAAATGCTGGAAAACCTCCATAGACCAGCTGGAGGGTCACATGTCCATTACAGAGTTCCCCACCGCTGGTCCTGATGGTAGAAGATGTAGACCTCTGGAAGACCTGATGGTGATTTAGTGGGATCTAAGTGTGAATGTCATGTTGTGGATTTTAATTTGTACAGATGCAGACACAAACCCTTCTGTGGTCTGCAGTATCACACAGAAGCAGAAGTACAGGGCTGCTGATTGAATGTGTGTGTGATGTGTGTGGACAAGGAGTCCTTTCCCCACACACTGACAGGATGAAACGGTAGAAAACCCATTTCGAGAAGTGACGACTGTTTGGCGTCTGTTCAGTTTCTGGAGGCTCCTGAGTTTCAGGGCAGAGACAGATGCTGGTGGACATGTCCTCATTTCCAGACTTCCCAGTCTGTCAGACGAGAAACTCCATTCCTGGAGACCTCAGATGTTTCAGGACCAGGACTGGACACCTCTGATCCAAGTCTGATGGAGACGAATGATGGAGAAGATGCTGTTGGAGGTAGGAGGAAGGATGGATTTCGCTTTCCAGATGTTGGACTACACCTGATCTGGACTTGTGAAGCTCCACGTGAGAAATATAGGACTGAAGTGGTTTCTAGGACTCAGGAGCCTCCAGGAAGGAACGACGATGAAGAGCAGTATACTGGAAACTTCTCTCCATCCTATTAAAGGCTGGTCTACTTCCAGTCCTGCTTTCAGCCCCGCTGTGAAGAACTGGATCAAGTCTGGAGCCCGAAAATAGAGCTCCTCTGGTCCAAGCAGACCAGGTGAGGTGTGTGTGTGTGTGTGTGTGTCTCAGAGCCAGCAGCTTGTCAGGAATCTGATTGCTTGTTGCTGCAAGAAACATCACAAACCACCAATTACAGCTGGCTTGCCTCATCTGTTGCCGCGGCAACACACGCACCAATGAAGGCTCATGTCTGCAGGTGATCTCTGACCAGAAGTCATAAACTCTACGTGCACTCAAAACCTCCTCATCTTCACCCTTCATCACATCCACTCCCTCCTACATCATCATCTTTATCTCTCCCTCCCCCATCATCTTTCCTCCCGTGGGCTCACCATCTGCGGGAGGAGCCGTAGGGGTCGGGTGCAATGTGAGCTGGGCGGCAGCAAGAGGCGGGGACCCTGGCGGTCCGATCCCCGGCTGCAAAAGCTGGCTCTAGGGACGTGGAACGTCACCTCTCTGGTGGGGAAGGAGCCTGAGCTTGTGAGCGAGGTTGAGCGGTTCCGACTAGATATAGTTGGACTCACCTCGACGCATGGCTTGGGCTCTGGAACCAGAACCCTCGAGAGGGGCTGGACCGTCTTCCACTCTGGAGTTGCTCATGGTGAGAGGCGCCGAGCAGGTGTGGGCATTCTCATCAGCCCCCAGCTTGGTGCCTGCACGTTGGGGTTTACCCCGGTGGATGAAAGGGTAGTTTCCCTCCGCCTCCGGGTGGGGGGACGGGTCCTGACTGTTGTCTGTGCTTATGCACCGAACAGCAGTTCAGAGTACCCACCCTTTCTGGAGTCCTTGGAGGGAGTGCTGGAGGGTGCTCCTTCTGGGGACTCCATTGTTCTGCTGGGGGACTTCAATGCTCACGTGGGCAATGACAGTGATACCTGGAGGGGAGTGATTGGGAGGCATGCCCCCCCCCCCCCCCCCCCCCCGAACCCAAATGGTGTTTTGTTATTGGACTTCTGTGCTTGTCTTGGATTGTCCATAACGAACACCATGTTCCAACATAAGAGTGTCCATATGTACACCTGGCATCAGGATTCCCTGGGCCGCAGTTTGATGATTGATTTTGTAGTCGTATCGTCGGACCTGCAGCATGTGGCTTCAGCTGTCGCCAAGACAAAAACTCGGGCATGGGAGGAGTTCGGCGAGGCCATGGAGAAAGACTTACGGACGGCTTCAAGGCGATTCTGGTCCACCATCCGGCGGATCAGGAGGGGGAAGCAGTGCTCCGTCAACACTGTGTACAGTGGAGATGGGGAGCTGCTGACCTCAACTCGGGACGTTGTGGGTTGGTGGAGGGAATACTTCGAAGACCTCCTCAATCCTACCAACACGTCTTCCGATGAGGGAGCAGAGCTGGGAGACTCAGGGGTGGATTCTCCTATCTCTGGGGCTGAAGTCGCTGAGGTGGTCAAAAAGCTCCTTGGCGGCAAGGCCCCGGGGGTGGATGAGATCCGCCCGGAGCTCCTTAAGGCTCTGGATGCTGTGGGGCTGTCCTGGCTGACACGCCTCTGCAGCATCGCATGAACATCGGGGACAGTACCGCTGGACTGGCAGACTGGGGTGATGGTCCCCCTTTTTAAGAAGGAGGACCGGAGGGTGTGTTCAATTACAGGGGAATCACACTCCTCAGCCTCCCTGGTAAGGTCTATTCAGGGGTCCTGGAGAGGAGGGTCCGCCGGATAGTCGAATCTCGGATGGAGCAGTGTGGTTTTCGTCCTGGTCGCGGAACAGTGGACCAGCTCTATACCGTCTTTGGGGTCCTGGAGGGGGCATGGGAGTTTGCCCAACCAGTCTACATGTGCTTTGTGGACCTGGAGAAGGTGTTCGACCGTGTCTCCCGGGGGCTCCTGTGGGGGGTACTCCAGGAGTATGGGGTACCGGACCCCCTTGCAGAGCAGAGACCACTGTGGATCATTTAACTGGCCATTTTCCATTAAAATAGAGGAGCATCCAGACATCCTGCGAGATGGAGGACAAAATAGCAAACAATGGAAAAGACACAATAACTGAGAGAAAAGGAGAGTTTACAGGGGAGTAGCATGAGGGGCATCAGAACTAAGGAGGAGGCTACAGCTTCCTGCTGGACAGGTAAGTTCATTCAGTCTAACAGTGACGTTTATTTTGGCAGGTAGTCCAGCAGATACTTTATCCTCCCGCTTGAGTCGCATCATTTCCTGTTACTGCTGTATAAAACAGCAGAGATGCTCATCTGCCTGCAGGTCACCATGTGCTGCTTTCACACTCATTTTTCAGAGTTTTTCCTCCTGTTTCAACATTTATGTCAGCTGGGTTGTCAAAGGGAAGGGGGGGTTGATGTCCTCCCTCTAGTCACACCATTTTACACTATGACGTTAGCTGTTTGCAGTAGCTTGGTACCAAATACTTGGACGGAATGCTTGTAACTTATCTGCATCAATAAGGAAACAGGATTATATATCGTTCTGTAACTCATCACCTGACGGGACACTTGGACTTTTGTAAGCTGCAGACATTTTTACATTTGCAACTCTGCAGCTTTGGAAGTCGCAAGGCACCAGATAGCACTACTTGTTGTTTGCATTCAGTTGCACCATTATGTGGGCGTCATTCTCACACCCTGGGGCTTTTAAACTCATCATTAGTTTTAGTCATTAACGTTAATTTCTGCTGAAGCTGGAAAACATCCAGAAACCTGAAGGAAATGAAACATGATTGTGGTGGAAATATGCATATCGTGTAGTTTTAATATGTTACTCATTTATTAAGTTTCTTTTAAGTAGTACAAGACATATATTCTGCATAGTTAGAGTAGTTCAGTAAGCTTGCTTTAGTAGATTCATGCATAAAACTAAGTGTTCTGTTCAAGGCCTGTTTCAGCTTTGACTGTTGTTATTTCCAAGCTATCAGTTGTTTTGACTGGTGCTGCCAGGCAAACATTGTTTGTGTATGCCTAAAGAACACTGTAGCACTCTGAGCAGGGGAAGACCTCTCGTCTGCAACATCTGCACATGGCCAATAAATTGAGCAGAAAACAGTTGATTTATAGAGTTATTTCTCATTGGATAAATTCCACGACAATTTGGTGTCAGAAGTGGGATCCCGCGTGTTTCTGCCAGGACTGGACTGAGGGGCAGGCCGTCTGAATCCAAACAGGTTCATCTTCAAACCTCGAATAGGCCTTAAGAGTGACAAGGGCCACAGTCACCGGTTTCGGTCGAGCACGACGGGATCTCAACCCATCTGTGGATTTATCTGGTGAGAAGTATATTTTTCCAAATTATGATCTGATTGAAAATAGTTTGATATAATATTGTAGACTGAGTAATTCTCATTGCTAATTGAACTGAAACATTCATTCATTCATTCATTCATTTTCCGAACCGCTTATTCCAATTCAGGGTCACGGGGAAGCTGGAGCCTATCCCATCTGGCTTTGGGCGACAGGCAGGGTACACCCTGGACAGCTCGCCAGTCCATCGCAGGGCCACTGAACTGAAACAGTTTGTTTATAAAATTGTCGACTGTTTTCATAATAATGGTGGATGCGTTCCTTTTCCCCAGGACTGACTTTGACAATAAATAAAAATAAAGCAAAAATAAAACAAAAACATAGACACAGACTCTACGAGATCAGGTTCCAAAATGAAGCCCTGTGAGTAGAAATACGAGATCAGGTTACTAAACGAAGTCCTGTGAGTAGAAATCAGGTTCCAAAAAGAAGCCCTGTGAGTAGAAATACGAGATCAGGTTACTAAACGAAGTCCTGTGAGTAGAAATACGAGATCAGGTTCCAAAAAGAAGTCCTGTGAGTAGAAATATGAGATCAGGTTACTAAACGAAGTCCTGTGAGTAGAAATACCAGATCAGGTTCCAAAAAGAAGTCTTGTGAGTAGAAATACGAGATTAGGTTCCAAAAGGAAGCCCTATGAGTACAAGATCAGGTTACTAAACGAAGTATATGTTATGATGTGGTGGTTGTGTTTCTTTCCTTGGTTCTGGTTTCCTGTTTTATTTTGTAGTATTTCCTTTTCAGTTCCCTTGGTTCTTGTTTAGCTTCTTAGATTTTCTATTGATTTAGTTCACCTGGGTTCATTTAGTTAATTTGTTTCACCTGTGTCTCATTTTGTACTGTGTATTTATACCTTTCAGTTTGATTCCTTGGTTGCTGGATCATTTTGTTGCCTTACGTGGTTTAGTTAGTCCCTTGAGTGTTTTTTTGGGAATAAACCTGCTGGAACCTACATCCCTGCTTCCATCATCTCTGCGTTTGGGTCCACATTTCCACTGCCACCATAACAGTATATATGTATCTATCTATCTATCTCCCTTTCCGGTCTCTCTCTCGGTGGAGGGGAGTGTGGTGATTGAAAAGTTTCTTATTTTTCTGTCTTTCTTACACTATTTACTGTTATTTACTGATTTATCGGCCGGTCATCGGGATGTTTCTCTGGCGTTAGGCAGAGTTTTTCTGCCAGGAAGGCGTCGATAGAGTCACCCACCTTGTCTTTGAAACATGAGGTTCGTCTACAACCTGATCCTTCCACCACTGTGGAGACTGTTCTGTTAGCCATGAGAGAACATGTGGGTCATGATAACCTAGTTTATGCCTCCAGGATGAATAAAGGTGTGGTGGTTTTCCTGAAGGAAGAGCAGCGTGTTAATGATCTAATAGCGGTGTCACGCTCAGTGGGGTTTACCTGCAGGTTTGGCCACTTGTGGTGCCGTCTAGCCGGTTTCCCATCTCCGGGGTTCTCGCCTTTATTCCTAACGAGACACCGGAGCGTTTCGGTAAAATAGCGAGTGCTTTCCGTTCGGTCAGTCTGGGCTCTAAGAGCGAGAAACTGAAACATGTTCAGTCTCTCAGAAGGCAGGTGTTCATGTTCCTAAACTCTCCATCACAGTATCTGGAGGTTTCCTTCAGAGTTAAGCACGGTGACGGTCAATACAGGTCTATGTTAGTACATGTCTATGTTAGTATATGTCTATGTTAGTACTTGTCTATGTTAGTATATGTCTATGTTAGTACAGGGAGCATGAAGTGTTTTGAGTGTAGGGACGTGGGACATATGCGAGCTTTCTGCCCTCATAAGTCAGCTGTGGACCGTGGGCGGTGTGTGGAGCAGGAGGAGTGTGTGGAGCAGGAGGAGTGTGTGGAGCAACAGGTGGAGGTTCCTGCAGACCCTGTTGGGTGTCAGGAAAGGGAGATAAGCCCAGGAGAGGGTGTAACAGACAGGACAGCGGTCACAAGGATGGTAAACGGACTGATTTTCTGAGTGTTCCAGATGAAGACAGGAGTGATGAGTAGGTCTCTGCTGTCACTGAAGCAGCCTCTGTCTGAGGCTGTTGCCTCATCTGACGCTGGAGAAAACATGGATTATGATACTGACTCGGATTGTACATCTGTTACTGGTTCACAATCTTCCAGTGGGGAGCTTTATATCTTTATACCATATCTATCTCTATCTTTGGAGGAAATGAATGATTTCCTGGAGGAAACCTTTGGGAAGTCTGTGCGAGTGTCTGAGTCTTTTCCTGATGGGGAGAAGTTTGTTAAGAGTGTGAGGACTCTGCTGAAGGTGGTGGGTGTGGACTTGTTGGATGAAAAGAAACGGTTCCGTCTGAGTAAACATATGACGAGTATTTCGAAAACAGTTAAAAGTTGGTAAAGACCAAGGTACCAAACAACTGAAACTCCATAGGTAGAATCATGGCAATTCACTGGATGATGCTTCTTCTATTGCTTTCTACTTCTGTCATCTTTTTCTCTCTCCCCCGTATGCAGAAGGTGAGGATAGGCTGCCTGAACACAAATGGAGGGATGGTCAGAGAAGAGTGGTCGTTTAAGAAACAATAACCCAGAAGAGCTTATGTAACCCTTGTTGGCACACCTTTTCGAGTTCTCGCAATATTTCGGTGCCGTCTCGCGGTAACTCACGCAGCATGTGATGCACGTGGTCATGTGACTGCACTTTAACATGGTGGTGTACGCCTTCAGGGAGGCATGGGGGAAACACCTAAAGGCGGCGCATCAGGTTTTTGAACTGACGCCGCCATCCGGAGCGAGCGTAATGAGCTTGGATCACCTGGTATTAGCCGGGTTTTTTTGAGATTCCGTAAAACTTCTGATGGTGAGCTAAACCCAGGAAACAAACTGTGACCTACATGTGGCAGGAGCCACACTACCCTGCACATCAACAAGACGTTGGAACTGGAGTTCAAACTACTTGAACCAGAACTTTTTTTACCAGAACTATTTTTGCCTCTTGAGAAAAGGAGGGATTTTGTCTGCTTGTATTTCAACTTTTGAGTGCTGATTCCAGCATGAATACTTGTTTATACTTCTGTAAATTGTCTCTGGTCAGGACCAATACACTGTAAATACTTTTCCACATTTGTATAATAATAATAATAATAATAAGTATTGGGATAAACCATCATTGTCTGTTTGTTATACTGGTCTGCCACCTCCTGAGTGAATTTAAGTCTTCTGCTAATATCACCCCTAGCCCATATCAATCACTCATGCATGCCTATTTAACCATCTGACTTATGGCGACTTCATTTTTAAAGTAAGCCCTACATTAGTGGTGAGCTAGCCAGGAGGTTTGCTGTACAGTATTTAGCAAACGTTAACCAGATATGGAAGTGTTTGAAGATCTGAAGGTGGAAATTCCACATGCTTTGTTGATTGACAGTTTTACTGGCACTCAGGCTGATGATGAGGTGCTGAACCTCTTGAAACAACATGGTTCGATAAATAAAACAGAAAAAGTAGATAACGTGGATTCTTAATTTAATCAACATATTATTGTTGAATATACTAATCACGATGCAGGTGCTGCGTTGCAACCAAAGCTACCGTATGCGTTTGTAGCACCAAGCAATGCTATTAAATACACGATATTGTCCTTGTCTGACATATATGCTGACCAAGTGGGCAACACTAAGACTCAGACTTACTTGCCAGAACTGAAGATGCTGGCTAAAGCAACTGGCAAAGATTTTGCTGAAGTTTTACAGGATATGATGTCTCAAATTGGTGGCACTGTTTCAGAACTCCACTCGTATCCATCCGCTGTGAAAGAGTCACCAAAAACTGCTCATGAACATGTGTTGCAAGCTCCACCTCCTGCAACAAGCTCAAACCCAACTCTTCAACCGAGACCACCTCTTTCAAGTCTCTCTGCCTCCAATCTCAATCCTCCAGATGTTCAGAGATATGTGGTCGAACATATCGTTAAAGGTGAGGACCATTCCTTACACTCTTATCAAAGGCTATGTGCATTTTCTGGTAAAACACCTGGACCCATACATGAATCAGATTATGAAACATGGCGATCCAATGTTGATTTGATAATGAAGGATCCTGCTATTTCTGACCTACAACGCTCAAGGAAAATAATGTAAAGCCTTTTGCCGCCTGCTGCAGATATGGTCAAGCATTTACGCCCTGACACACTGCCTGACGTTTATCTTAAACAGCTAGATTCTGCATAAGGCACGATGCAAGACGGAGATGAATTATATGCAAAATTCATGGAAACATTTCAGGATGCTGGAGAGTTGTCTTTAACTCATTTACAGTGGTGACAAGTTGCTTTAAACTTTGCAATCAAAAGAGGTGGGGACAAGGAAGCAGATGTCAACAAACATTTGTTAAATCAGTTCTGCTGAGGCTGTTGGGACAATGCATTAATTTCAGAATTGCAATTAACCTAGAAAAAGTCACACCCGCTTTCATTCGCAGAGTTGTTGTTGTTGAGGACAGAGGAAGACCGCAAAGCTGCAAAAACTGAGAATGAAACAACATCTTGGCGCAGCTAAACAAAAGGTCACAGTAAATTCTCAACTGACAAAAGAACATGACACTTGTACAGCTTTAGCAACCTTAACTCAGCAACTTACCAAGCAAGTGGCTGAGATCCAGAAACAACTTGCGGCAATGACTAGTGTCATGATCCACACCCCAGGCCAGTCAGTTTGCATGTGCAAGTGGCCAAGACCACAGATTTAAGTCCAGCAAATTTGCAAAAGCACCTGCAAAATGTTCTCCTTCAGCACCCAAGCTAGGCTATTGTTTCCACTGTGCGGAAAATGGTCATACAAGGCCGCAATGTCAAAACCCCGCAGATCCAGGTCGTGTTGCAAGTCAGTGGAGGAAGTTTAATGAGATATTGCAACAATGGCAGAATCAGAACAAATCAAGCAAATCTTCACAGTTAAACTGACTTCAGTTCCTGTCAAGGGGCGGACCGGAACTGATGGGCAATGTCCCACCAATGAAAAGTTTAGCCATGTCCAGACGAACTGCTGTAGTCAGTCTACTATTAACATGACTGGGTTGCCAAAAGGCTTAGTTGGCTCAAAGTGTACAGCCATTGTTTCTATAGCAGGAAAAGACCATAGCTGTCTCTTGGACACCGGATCACAGGTTACTACTATACCTGTTTTTTTTTTTACAACCAGTATCTGATTGATCGACCAGTCAATCCTTTGGAAAATATCTTGCAGATTGAAGGTGCGGCTGGGCAGCATGTTCCATATTTGGGCTATGTGGCGGTAACTGCAAAATTCCAAAAGACTTTCTTGGTACTGAGTTTAAAGTACCCACTCTTGCTCTTGTTGTTCCTGACACTCAATCCTTGGTGCAGTCATCTGTCCTGATTGGGATGAATACACTTGAGGTTGTGTATGACCTGTTCTTGAATAGTCTCTGCTCTGGTTTTGAACCCCAGTATTATGGCTACAAGGCAGTATTGAAAATGCTTTAGTTGCAACATCAAAAGAATGAAGCTGGCAGCATCGGTGTAGTACATACTTCAGGCAAAGCTCCACTGCTCATTCCAGCTGGCACAACTCCAGACCTCAATGGGGTTGCCCGAGTTTCTTGCCCTTCTTCCAGTAAATGGGCTATTGTTGAACATCCACAGTCTTCCTTGCCTGGTCGCCTTCTTATCAAACACTGTTTAATTACAATGCCATCTCAGTTTCCATGCAAAGTACCTGCCATCCTTTCCAATGAAACAGAACAAGACATTTCTCTTCCGCCTTTAACTGTCATTGCAGAACTTGGTGTCTGTCTAGCTCTTATTTCTCAACATACTGTTACATCTACAGCTCCACAAACAGAAAAGAATGAACTGGATTTCAATTTTGGAGACTCTGACCTTCGACCAGAATGGAGACAGCGTGTTTTTAACAAGTTGCGTGAGATCCCTGAGGTCTTTGCCCATCATGACCTAAACTTTGGCTGTACGAACAGAGTAAAACATCACATCAAACTCTGTGATGACACTCCAGTTAAACAGCGTGCCAGACCAATACATCCAAATGATGTTGAGGCAGTTCAAAGACATCTTCAGGAGTTGCTGGCTGCTGGAGTTATTCCCTTTTTCATCACCAATCGTGGTTGTCCGCAAGAAAAACAATGACATCCGGTTGTGTATAGATTATAGAAAATTAAATCAACAAACAATCAAAGATGCATATGCCCTTCCAAATTTAGAAGAGGCTTTTTCTGCTTTAACTGGTTCCAAATGATTCTCTGTTCTTGACTTAAAGTCAGGATATTATCAGATTGAGAAGCATGAAGAGGACAAACCCAAAACTGCTTTTGTGACACCTGTTGGGTTTTGGGAATTTAACCGTATGCCACAGGGTGTCACTAATTTATGATAGTCTAGAGGAGCATGAGCGTCGATTGCTGAGAGTTCTGAACCGTCTAAAGGAGTATAACCTCAAATTATCTCCTGAGAAATGTAGGTTCTTCCAACATTCAGTCAGATACCTTGGCCATGTTGTGTCGGAATGTGGGGTTGAGACGGATCCAGACAAGATAAGTGCACTCAAAACCTGGCCAATTCCAAAGAACTTAAAAGAGCTGAAATCATTTCTTGGATTTTCTGGCTATTATCTGTGTTTTATCAAGCATAATGCAGCTCTTGTTAAACCTTTAAATGACCTCACTCATGGATATGGACCAGCTCAAAAGTAATTTGCTAAAAAGCACCCCCAAAAACAATACTACAATCCCAAGCAGGGTTTTGGTGACCGTTGGACTCCTGCATGTCAGCTGGCTTTTGATACCTTAGTGGATAAACTTACCTCTGCACCTGTTCTTGGTTTTGCTGATCCTGAAAAACCCTACATCTTACATACAGATGCAAGTACCACTGGGTTAGGTGCAGCCTTATACCAGGAGCAGGATGCGAAACTTCGGGTGATTGCATAGGCCAGCCGCGGATTGTCTTGGAGTGAATCCAGATACCCGGCGCACAAGTTGGAGTTCTTGGTGCTAAAGTGGAGTGTATCTGAGAAATTTCATGACTACCTCTATGGGGCAGATGTTACAGGAGTCACAGACAACAATCCACTTACCTACATCTTGACATCTGCGAAACTCGATGCAACAAGTCACAGATGGCTTGCAACCCTGTCCACCTACTCATTTAAACTTCAATATAGAACTGGCAAACAAAATATAGATGCTGATGCTTTGTCACAAAGACCCCATGATTGCATTCCAGAAACTACCGCTTCACTTAAGGAGTCGGATCTCATCCGAAATTTCACAGAGCAATGTCTTGGACAGGATCCCAGTACCTTGATTTCTCCTGAGGTAGTTGATGCTATCTGTCAAACTGCCCTCGTTCGAAGTGGCAATCAGCTGGAGCCAAGCCAATCCTACATAACTCTTGCAGAGTCTTTTGCTCTCACTGCTGATGCTGTTCCAGACACCTACATTGATGAGTCTGATCATGGCTTGCCTGTCATCCCAACTTTGTCGCAGTCAACCCTCAAAGAGAAGCAAAGAACAGACCCAAGCATATAGGAAATCATATCTTATCTCGAATCCGGTGACAAAGTCCATCCTGCTCTCCACAAAGAACTCCCTGAATTTCCTCTCTTGTTAAGAGAGTCACCCAAGTTTGAGTTTGTTGATGACATTCTTTTCTGGCGGAGGCAGGATGGAGACCATCTCTCTTACCAGTTGGTGTTACCTGAAGAATTGCGAGCCCAGGTTTTGTATAACCTGCATAATGACATGGGACATTTGGGAGTGGAGCGGACCCTGGACCTGGTGCGTGCAAGATTTTACTGGCCCAGAATGGCCAATGATGTGGAGAATAAAATCAAGACATGTCCTCATTGTGTTCAGAGAAAAACTCCACGGGAAAGAGCTGCTCCATTAGTAAACATTAGCACCAGTTATTAGCACCTCCTGCTGCCTTGTGGTTTCCTCTCTAGGAGTCAGAAGAATTATCTCCCCTTGCTCCTCTGCAAAAGACATGCAGTCAGCCATCCAGCCATAAGGAGAGTGACGATTATGCCGACCCTTCACTGGATGAGGACTGTCCCTCGGTTTTGACAATAGGACCAGATCTGTCATCTGCACGGTTCACTGTGACCAAATCCTTTGCCACAGGTGTCCAGTTACCCGTCAGTACTCCTGTGAGGCCAGGATTAGACAACGCCTTACCAACCTCACCTTCTGACAGCCATTCTGAGGATCATGGTTTTTTATCAGTTACTGTCTCCTGACCTACCTGTTGAGCCCCTGCTTTTGGCAGGTGTTATTGTTCCTGTGGAAGAGGAGAGAGAGTGTTTACCTGCTGAGAGCTTGGTGGAATCTCTGGAAACAGGAGATGGATAAATGCCCATTATATTATACTACAGAGTTTTAGTAGTTAGAGCAGAAATTCAGAATATCTTTTTTTGTTTCCTTAACGTATACGCTCCAAATGTGGGAGCTGACAGGCGTGTCATTTTTAATCAAGTCAGAACTTTCCTGAAGCAGTGTGATCAGAATGAGTGTGTAGTGATGGGGGGGAGACTGGAACTGACCATTTCATTCTGGACAGGAAGGGACTGGAACTGCACCTCCAGTCATCCACGGCTATCCAGGTTGCTCTCAGAGCAGAACCTGGTAGATACCTGGAGGGTTAAGAACCCTCGAAAGAAGCAGTTTACCTGGGTCAGGGTTGTCAGCGGGTGTCATGATGGGCAGTGGAGATGGTGAAGGAGTGGACCCAAATGCAGAGACGAGGGAACAGGGATGCAGGTTCAAGTAACTAATTGATTTTAACCCAGGAGACTAAGAACAAACAAACTAAGTAACAAAATGATCCAGCAAACAAGGAATGAAACTGAGGGGTATAAATACACAGAACAAAACGAGACACAGGTGAAACAAATTAATTATATGAACCCAGGTGAACTAAATCAATAGGAAATCTATGAAGGTGAACAAAAACCAAGGGAACTAAACAGGAAAAACTACAAAATAAAACAGAAAGCCCGAAAACAAAGCACAGAAAAAACCCAAATCATGACAGCGGGGTTGGGAGTGCAGCAAGGCTGGACAGGTTTTACCTAAGTTTTACAGACAGTTTCAGAAACAGGTTACTTACCGGTTTTATCTATTCTGTAGGTTTTACTGACCATCACTTAGTTACCCTGGACTTCCAGGTTTCTCCAGGATCAGCTCTTACTGGCACTTTAATATAAAGTGGCTACAGGATAGTTCCTTTTGCCAGAGTTTCCAGGACTTCTGGGAGATTTGGAGGGGGAAGAAGGGAGATTTCCAGTCTCTTAGTTAGTGGTGGGAAGTGGGTAAAGCCCAGATCAGGGTCTTCTGTCAACAGCACAGTAGTTATTCTACAGTTAGAATTAAAAAGGTCATCAGTGAGTTAGAAAAAGAAATTCAGGATCTAGAAGACGGTATTTTAGCTTCAAACACGACTGGCAGTGATAATCTTCATCAGAAGAGGAAGGAGCTGGGTTCTTTCCTCCATGAGAGAGCTAAGGGAGCCCTGGTCAGGTCCACGTTCACCACAGTTAGACACATGGATGCTACCACCTCCTCCTTCTTCAACCTGGAGAGATCTATCTCTCAGAGTAAGCAGATGACCAGTCTCCACCTCTCCGACAGCTCCTTGACCACCGACCCGATGATGATGAGGCAGCATGCTGTGTCCTTCTACAGCGCCCTCTACAACCAGGAGGACTGTAAGAAGGACTGTATGGATGAACTGCTGGAGGGGCTTCCTCAGCTGAGCTCTGCAGACAAAACTCGTCTTGAGGTCCCCGTCTCTCTGGAGGAACTGACTACTGCACTTGGCCAGATACTTCCGGCCGGGCTCCAGGGTTGGATGGATTACCTGTGGACTTTTATAAATATTTTTGGAGCGTCCTGGGAACAGACTTGTGGGAGGTGTTAAAGGAATGTTCATGGAATGGAGTTCTGCCTTTTTCCTGCCCCCACGCCGTTCTTTCACTGCTACCTAAGAAGGGCGACTTGACTTTGATTGAAAAGTGGAGACCTGTTGCTTTGCTGTGCAGAGACTATAAACTTTTATCCAAAGTTATTGCTAACAGGCTGAAACACACTTTGGAACTAATCATCCACAGAGACCAGTCATATGGAATACCGGACAGATCAATTATGGATAATCTTTTTCTGATAAGGGACTTGTTAGATGCTTGTAAATTGTTTGGCTTGGATGTAGGTCTTATTTCTCTGGATCAGGAGAAGGCCTTTGATGGAGTTGATCATGGTTTTCTTTTTTTCTACTTTAAGAGCATTTGGTTTTGGGGATAGTTTTGTCTCTTTACTGACCTTGATGTACAAAGACGCTTTTTGTTTGATCAAAGTGGGTGGGGGGCTGAACTGTCCAGTCAAGGTTCAGAGAGGGATTAGACATGGGTGTCCGCTGTCTGGACACCTGTACACTATCGCTGTTGAACCACTATTACATCGGTTACGCTTTCAGTTATCGGTTCTCTTGTTACCGGGTTTATCTCATCGCCCTTCGCTGGTTCTCTTCTCTTATGCAGATAACATCACGGTGTTGGTCAGGAACCAGAGGAATCTGGATCAGCTAAAGAGCAGTCTGGACTTATATGCTCAGGCTTCCTCAGCTGAGATTAACTGGAGCAAGAGTGAGACTGTACTGGTTGGACAGTGAGCTGACAATCCTATTCCTATTCTGCCTGAATGCCTCAGATGGAGGAATCAGGGGCTAAAGGTTTTGGGTGTTTATTTGGGGAGTGAGATTTTCCAGAAAAAGAATTGGGAGGGTGTCATGGAGAGAGTGTATGTTCAGATGCACTCGGACAGACTTCTTAACAGACTGGTAAAGAGGTCTGTACTTCTTTACCAGAGTCGTTGAGAGCGTTTGCTGAGAACTGTACTTTGTCTGACCAGTGGGATGATGAGTATGAGTATGTTTTCCCTGCTCTGGTAGTTTCTCCTGGTACAGAGCAATGGCAGAAGAACCAGGAATTTTTATTGACTTTTCAGACACCAGAGCTGGGGGAGTTTGAGGGTATGAGGGCCCTCTATCTCATCAGCATGAAGGTTTCACACCTACGCTCTCTGGCGGTTGTCAGGGGGTTGAGGTGGACGGAGTTTTTTGGCTCTGGGACGTCCCTTGGGATACGCTGGCGGTCCCTGTACAAACACCCCATTGACAGTCTGGAGACTTTCAGTGGATGGTTGTGCATGGGGCCATAGCCACTAACAGGTACCTGGCACACCTCAATCCAAACACAAGGCCTGGGTGTCCTTTTTCTTCCCAGTCAGAAACGGTTCACCATGTTTTTGTTCAGTGTTAACGGCTGACAGGTTTGTTTGAACTTCTGAGGGGTTTGGTTCAGAGGTTTAGGGCACAGTTTTCTCAGTTATTTTATTTTTGGTCTTCAGTATTCAGTCTGCAGAAAATCTGTTCACTCACTGTTGAACCTGATCTTTGGTGAGGCTAAGTTGGCCATTTGGAAGACCAGAAGAAACAGGATCAAAGGTCAAGGGTCAGAAGATGCCCTCCTGGTTTTCACCAGGTTATTGGCGGCTCGGCTCAGGGTGGAATTTGATTTGTTTTAAGCTCACAAACAGGAGGAATTTCTGGATATTTGGTGTCTGCAAAATGTTCCGTGTTCAGTTATTAGTAATTGTTTGGTTTTCAATTTTTTTTATCCCCACTCCCGCTCCCCTTTGGTTGTTGTACATGTAAATTATTCTCCTTTGTTTGTGTTGACTGAAATAAAGGACCTTTGAAAACTATCTATCTATCTATCTATCTATCTATCTATCTATCTAGAGATATAGATAGATTTAATCAATGTTTAATTAACTATATTGTTGAATGAAACAAGATAACAAATAACAAAGGAACGTGAGAAGAGAGAGAAAAACTTAAAGACCTTATACAACTCCCCAGCAGTAAGAATTAAACAACACAAAAAAAAAACTGGGGGTTAATCGTGAAAACCTCATAAAAATAAAAACAATGGATTTAATAAAATCTGAAAATAAGACAATAAAGTGTGGCCTACTGAATATTAGATCCCTCCCAAATAAGTCTTTATTAGTCAATGACTTGATATGTGATCACCACATTGATTTATTCTGTCTTACGGAAACCTGGTTACAGCAAGAGGATTATGTTAGTATTAATGAAGCTACGCCAGCTAACTATTTAAACTTTCACATTCCTAGAACTACAGGCAGAGGAGGAGGTGTTGCAGCTATTTTTCAGTCAGAATTATTAATTAGTCCTAAGCTCAAAACTAACTATAAATCCTTTGAATTCCTGACATTAAATTTATCTCATCCAAAATGGAATTGAGAGAAACCGCTCCTTTTAGCATTAGTGTATCGCCCACCTGGACCTTACTCCGAGTTTCTGACCGAATTCTCTGATCTCTTGTCTGAGTTAGTGCTGACTACTGATAAGGTCATTGTACTCTGTGATTTTAATATTCATGTTGATGATGAAAATGATAGTTTAAACATTTCCTTTAGCTCTATTCTAAACTCAATTGGGTTTTCACAAAATGTCAATGGAGCCACTCACTCTCATGGTCATACTCTTGATCTGGTTCTAACATCTGGTATTGAGACTGATAAGCTCAAAGTATTTCCTCAAAACCCTGTCTTGTCCGATCACTTCTTATTAACCTTTGAATTCACTTTATTTGATGACTCACTGACCAAAAATAAATTCTACTATAGTAGATGTTTATCAGACAATAATATTACAAAATTTAAACAATCAATTGAATCCATTTTTTCCCCTCTAGCATGTGTTAGCATGACTGAGAGTCCCCCTTTAAGCCTTACTCCTGCTCAGATTGATCAACATGCTGATACTATAACAGCTTCAATGCGTACAACCTTGGATAATGTTGCTCCCCTAAAGAAGAAGAAATTAGGTAAGATTATGAAGGCTCCCTGGTTTAATTCCCAGCTTCGAGCTCTAAAACAGGCATCAAGGCGTTTGGAAAACAGATGGCGTTCATCAGGACTAGAGGAGTCTCGCTTAACCTGGAAAGAAAGTTTAATTGTATACAAAAAAGCCTTACGTATGGCAAGAACAGCTTATTATTCATCATTGATAGAGGAAAACAAAAACAACCCTCGGTTTCTTTTCAGCACTGTAGCTAGGCTTACTAGGAGCCAGAGCGCTGTGGAGCCATGTATTCCTTTCTCACTTAGCTGTGATGATTTCATGTATTTTTTCAGGAATAAAATTGATACTATTAGAGATCAAATCCACAATATTCTTCCTTCTACCTATAATGTTGAGCCTGTTGTGGTCTCCGAAGCATCCTTAGAACCAGGATCTGACTTGTGTCTAAATAGTTTCTGTCCTGTCCAACCCTCTGAATTAACTAAAATAATAGCTTCATCTAAACCATCCACCTGTATCTTAGACCCTCTCCCAACGAGCCTCTTTAAGGACATTTTCCCTTTAATTAATACATCACTACTAAATCTTATCAATATGTCTTTAGTGACAGGATATGTACCACAATCATTTAAAACTGCTGTAATCATGCCTTTACTTAAAAAGCAATCTCTGGATCCAGAGGTGATAGCAAATTATAGACCTATATCTAACCTCCCGTTTATGTCCAAAATTCTGGAGAAAATAGTTTCAGCTCAGCTACATGCCCACCTGAGCAGAAATAATTTATGCGAGGAGTTTCAGTCAGGATTTAGAGCTCATCATAGCACTGAGACAGCATTGGTGAAAGTTACTAATGACCTTCTTATGGCCTCAGACAAAGGACTTGTGTCCGTACTTATCTTGCTTGATCTTAGTGCTGCATTTGATACAGTCGATCATAACATTCTGTTACAGACTAGAACAGGTGATTGGAATTACAGGTACAGCGTTAAGATGGTTTAAATCATATTTATCTGATAGACTTCAGTTCGTTCATGTAAATGACAAGTCCTCCTCCCAAACTACAGTAAGTCATGGAGTTCCTCAAGGTTCTGTACTTGGACCAGTACTCTTCACGCTATATATGCTCCCTTTAGGCAAAATTATTATTATTATAAAGTTGAACTGAGTTGAATTGAATTGAATAATGTACAACATGGAGTCTGTAACATCACCATGAGCAGCGCATTATCAGTCTAATGCATGAATCTGAGTTGTTTAATCCGCTTCTATCACCATGCTCTCACACAGTAAACATTTTAGAACAAATGTGTATTTCTTTTGACAACATTTGCTAAATATGCTAAAGTACAGGAACTATTTCATGTTGGCTTCGATGTAGCTTTTATGCCAAACAACTGTTGTCAAGCTACAACGTTTCTCCTATTCACTTGTTGCTGATCTGAATCAGTGGATTAATATATTGCTATGGTGACCACCGTAACGGAGGGATGTTAGAGTGATTTGACTCACTGAACTATGTGCGTATATGTACATATATTATTATATATGTTAATAATGCAGGCAGTTGTCATTAGAATTATCAATGACCCTAATTTATGTACGTATAAACTAATTTAATTTATGATTTTATTGTGATTTTTTCTATTTGTTGTCTTTTATGCTCCTTTACACCATCTGAACACTTGTAATGTTCTATGTGAAGTACTTTGAACTGTCTAGTATGTGAAAGGTGCTGTACAATAAAATTGCCTTGTTTTCAAAATGTTTATTTTTTATTACTTTATTTGAGTATTTCAGAGTAATCTGAGTATTTATCTGAATAACTGAAGGCAGCTCCAGCTCATCGGCACCAGCATGTCATGCAGATAATAGAGGAGTCTATTAGCATCATTTCCTGATGGCGAAGTCATTATCTGTGGCACGAATCGATCCTCCGGCTTCTAATGCAGATCTTCTACAGCAGACGGGAGCCGATGAAGGACAGTCTTCCTTCCTCTGCATGACGTCTCCTGCCGTGCAGAGTAACAAGGGAATCTATAAACTGTGACTTGACATAAAGTTTCTATAAATGTAAAACTGCGTTGAGGTTAGCATAATTTCTTTTAATAAAAATGCAGAAATAAATGATAAATGAAGCGATAAGACAAAGTTTGGTGTAAATTTTAAACCACAGTTGCGCTACACTCTCCCTTCTAGCAGTGGGATATTGGGCACCTGTCAATCAAATGGACACGCCCCCAATTATGCCAAATTTTAGGATCAGATAACATCAAAAAGGAAAAGTAAGAAAAACATTCACTCCTCCCACAGTTATCATAAAGGTAAACCTGACCAACTAAACCTAAAATGTTGTTTATACCAAGTTGTAAACATGTTTATTTCTGCTGTAATCATGTTTATTTCTGCTGTAAACATGTTTATTTCTGCAGAGAACATGTTTATTTCTGCTCTAAACATGTTTATTTCTGCAGCAAACATGTTAATTTATGCTGTAAAAATGTTATTTCTGCATTTCTACTGTAAACATGTTTCTGCTGTTAAGTTGGTCTTTTTATGGGATTTGCTCTGTTTTGGAGCCCCTAGTGGACGCAGGGGGAACTGCAGTTTCTGGCTTCGTTTTTAAACACCAGAAGTTGCAGCTTATGAAAATCAAGGAGTTAAGCAGGCAGAGATAACAGCAGGATGGGATGTTCCTTCCCTCCATAAACATCCAGTTAGAACAAAAATATTAAAACTCATCTCCTGATGTAAAGACAATCACACGGACTGCAGGAGGAGGGAACTTTACAGTCCCGACTGCTGGAAACCTGATGATTCACTTCCACATGGAATCAGGTTCCATGTGCAGCACAAACCAGAGCTGCTTCCCATCATTTCAGATCAAGAACAAAGAACTCCTCCAGATGGAGGTGTGTGTACATGTGCATGAGGCTGGTGTGTGCGTGTACGTGTGCACGAGGCGGGTGCGTGCATATACATGTGCACGAGGCTGGTATTTCATTAAGGTAAATAATCACCTGAGGGGAGGTGAACATGATCTTTCCATGATGATTCTCTCCGATGGCTGAAGGAGTAAAACGTACTCCGAGGCAGATGAAGGAGGGGGGTTCCACAGTTAGCTAAAACACACTGGGACGCACACACACACCTTTTGCATGGTGACTACAAACATCTGTTGGCACAGCAGGAAGTGCATAAGGAAGAGATTGTTACAGTGGTGGGACTGATGGTGTGTGCAGAGTCCTTCTCCAGGTGGAAGTTTGGTGGGTTTGTGTTGGTTCCGATCAGAACCAGAGTCTCAGCCATTGGGTTGACCACAGGAATGTCCAGTCCGGCCCATCTGGACCACAAACACATGGACAGAAACTTAGAACGTCTGTCAGTAACTGAGATTCATCCATCAGTTCCTATTAAAGAGAAACTGAAGTCCTCCAGACCAGCAGCCACGTCCAACAGAAGATAGACCAGAAGAACTAGTTCCTGTCTAAAGGAGCTGGATCTTTTAAAAGGATGGGACTTTATTTAAGGATCATATCACCATGGAAACAAGACTGGATGTCGTCAAAAACAGCAGGTACACAGAAAGAACTCTCTCAGACATTATTATCTGTATCAGTAGCTTCATCTGTAACGATAGCTGGATAATATTGATATCTATGTAGTATCAGTATCTGTAAATCTATTGGTATATCTGTATTGGTATGTTTCAGTATCTGTATAGTATAGATATCCATATCGGTATCTGTGTTATAAGGGTGTCTGTATTGCCATCTGTAGGGTTTGGGTATTGGTATCTGTATGTATTGTTGCACTAATCTGTATCATGTTTTTGAAATGTAATATTGTACTGAATATTGTAGTTATACTAACATGTGTAATTATACTAATATGCAATATAGTACTTTTACATATCATTTCGCTAATGTATGTAATTGTGCTAATATGTGTTGTTGTACTAATATGCATTGTAGAACTAATATGTGTTGTACTATGCATATGTAAGATGATCCTAAAATCTAATTTTGTAAAGACATGTATAAATATACTAATGTGTAATATAGTACTTTTACATATCATTTCGCTAATGTATGTAATTGTACTAATATGTGTTGTTGTACAAATATGCATTGTAGAACTAATATGTGTTGTACTATGAATATGTAAGATGATCCTAAAATCTAATTTTGTAAAGATATGTATAAATATACTAATGTGTAATATTGTACTTTTACATATCATTTCACTAATGTATGTAATTGTACTAATATGTGTTGTTGTACTAATATGCATAGTAGCACTAATATGTGTTGTACTATGAATATGTAAGATGATCCTAAAATGTAATTTTGTAAAGATATGTATAAATATACTAATGTGTAATATTGTACTTTTACATATCATTTCACTAATGTATGTAATTGTACTAATATGTGTTGTAGTACTAATATGCATTGTAGAACTAATATGTGTTGTACTATGAATATGTCAGATGATAGTAAAATCTAATTTTGTACTGAAGTGTATAAATATGCTAAAATATAATGTTGTACTGTGTTGTGATACATACAATAATATGACACTTTTTTTGGAAAAAATGCTGTTCCTTGACATACAATACTATGACACCTTTTTGACACAGAATACTGTGTTGTGACACATACAATTCTATGACATTTTTTGGGGGAAAAAATACTGTTTCTTCACGTACAATACCATGACATTTTTTGATTGAATACTGTGTTGTGACGCATACAATACTTTAACATTTTTTGAAATAGAATACTATCTTGACACAGACAACTCTGACATTCTTTTGGGGAAAAAAATACTGTTTCTTGACATACAATACTGTGACATTTTTTACAGAATACTGTGTTGTGACACATACAGTACTATAAAAAAAATTTTGAAATAGAATACTGTGTTGTGACATATACAATACTATGACATTTTTTTGGGGAAAAATACTGTTTCTTGACATAAAATACTATGCCATTTTTTGACAGAATACTGTGTTGTGACACATACAATACTATAACATTTTTTGAAACAGAATACTGTGTTGTGACACATACAATACTATGACATTTTTTTGGAAAAAAAAATAGTTTCTTGACATACAATACTATGACACCTTTTTGACACAGAATACTGTGTTGTGACACTTACAATACTATGACACTTTTTTGACACAGAACATTGTGTTGTGACAAATACAATACTATGACATTTGTTTGAAAAAAATACTTTTTCTCTACTTACAACACTATGACATTTTTTCAGAGAAAAATAGTTTCTTGACATACAATACATTGACACCTTTTTGACAGAATACTGTGTTGTGACAAATACAATACCATGACATTTTTTGACTGAATACTGTGTTGTGACACATACAATACTATGACATTTTTGGGGGGAAAAATACCGTTTCTAGACATACAATAATATGACTCTTTTTTTTTACAGAATACTGTGTTGTGACACATCCAATACTATGACATTTGTTTGAAAAAAATACTTTTTCTCTACATACAATACTATGACACTTTTTGTGACAGAATACTGTGTTGTGACACATAAAAAACTGACATTTTTTGACAGAATACTGTGTTGTGAAATATACAATACTATGAAATTTTTTTTGGACAAAAATACTGTTTCTTGACATAAATTACTAAGACATTTTTTGACACAGAATACCGTGTTGTGACACATACAATACTATGAAGTTTTTTTGGGAAAAACAAATACTGTTTCTTGAGACATACAATACTATGTTTTTTTGGGAAAAAATACTCTCTCTTGACATACAATACTGAGCCATTTTTGACACAAAATAGTATTGTGACACAAACAATACTATAAATCTTTTTGACAAAGAATGCTGTCTTCTGACATATACAATACAATCACACATTTTTGGGAAAAAATACTGTTTCTTGACATAAATTACTAAGACATTTTTTGACACAGAATACCGTGTTGTGACACATACAATACTATGAAGTTTCTTTGGGAAAAAAATGTTTTCTTGACACATACAATACTATGTTTTTTGGAAAAAAAATAGTTTCTTGACATGCAATACTAAGACATTTTTTGTAACAGAATACTGTGTTGTGACACACACAATACTAGTGCACTTTTTTTACAGAATACTGTGTTGTGACACATACAATACTATGACATTTTCTGACACAGAATACTGTGTTGTGACACATACAATACTATGACATTTTCTGACACAGAATACTGTGTTGTGACATACAATACTATGAAGTTTTTTTGGGAAAAAATACTGTTTCTTGACATTAAATACTATGACTTATTGTGGGAAAAAATACTGTTTCTTGACATACAATACTATGACATTTTTTGACACAGAACACTGTGTTGCGATACATACAATACTATGAAGTTTCTTTGGGAAAAAAATGATTTCTTGACACATACAATACTATGAAGTTTCTTTGGGAAAAAAATGTTTTCTTGACACATACAAAACTATGATGTTTTTTGGAAAAACATAGTTTCTTGACATGCAATACTATATCATTGTTTGAAACAGAATACTGTGTTGTGACACATACAATACTATGACATTTTCTGACATAGAACACTGTGTTGTGACACATACAATACTATGACATTTTTGACAGAAAACTGTTTTGCAACATACAACACTATGAAGAGTCTTTGGGGAAAAAAATATGTTTTCTTGACACATACAAAACTATGATGTTTTTTGGGAAAAAATACTGTTTATTGACATACAATACTATATCATTGTTTGAAACAGAATACTGTGTTGTGACACATACAATACTATGACATTTTCTGACACAGAATACTGTGTTGTGACATACAATACTATGAAGTTTTTTTGGAAAACAAATACTGTTTCTTGACAAATAAAATACTATGACATTTTTTGACATAGAACACTGTGTTGTGACACATACAATACTATGACATTTTTGACAGAAAACTGTTTTGCAACACATACAACACTATGAAGTTTCTTTGGGGAAAAAAAAATGTTTTCTTGACACATACAAAACTATGATGTTTTTTGGAAAAAAAATAGTTTCTTGACATGCAATACTAAGACATCTTTTGTAACAGAATACTGTGTTGTGACACACAATACTAGTGCACTTTTTTGACAATACTGTGTTGTGATACATAAAATCCTGACTTTTTTTTGGAAAAAAAATACTGTTTCTTGACATACAATACTATGACATTTTTTGACAGAATACTGTGTTGTGACACATACAATACTATAACATTTTTTAAACAGAATACTGTGTTGTGACAAATACAACACTATGACATTTTTTTGGAAAAAAAATAGTTTCTTGACATACAATACTATGACACATTTTTGACACGGAATACTGTGTTGTGACACGTATAATACTATGACATTTTCTGAAACAGAATACTGTGTTTTGACATATACAATACTATGACATTTCTTTTTATGAATGAATACTGTTTCTTGATATACAATACTATGAAATTCTTTGACATAATACTGTGTTGTGACATATACAATGCTATAACATTTTTTGACACAGAATACTGCATTGTGAAACATACACTACTATGACACTGTTTTGACACAGAATACTGTGTTGTGACACATACAATACTATGACATTTTTTTGGAAAAAAATAACTGTTTCTTGACATGCAATGCTAAGACAATTTTTTACACAAAATACTGTGTTGTGACATACAATACTATGACACCTTTTTGACACAGAATACTGCATTGTGACTTATACAATACTATGACACTGTTTTGACACAGAATACTGTGTTGTGACACATACAATACTATGACATTTTTTGACAGAATACTGTGCTGTGACAAATGCAATACTATGACCTTTTTGGACAGAATACTGTGTTGTGACACATACAAAACTATGACACTTGTTTGACACAGAATACTGTGTTGTGACATATACAATACTATGATGTATTTTTGGAAAAAAATATTGTTTCTTTACAAACAATACTATGACATTTTTTGACAGAATATTGTGTTGTGACACATACAATACTATAACATTTTTTTGGGAAAAAATACTGTTTCTTGACATACAATACTATGACATTATTTGACAGAATACAGTGTTGTGAAACATACAATACTCTGACACAGAATAATGTGTTGGGACACATACAATAATATCATGTTTTCTTTTTAAGAAAAAACTGATTCTTGACACATACAATATTAAGACATTTTTGACAAGGAATATTGTATTGTGACATACAATATTGTGACATTTTTTTACAGAATACTGTGTTGTGACACATACAATACTGTGACACTTTTTTGGAAAAAAATACTTTTTTTTGACACATACAATAGTAGGACAATAGTAGAACAATAGTAGAACAGAAAAAACAAAAAGATCAACGCATACACATATATGCACATACATACCCACCTACATATATATGTATATACACTCGCACATACAGTATATTCATACATACATATATATACACACAAACATACAAACATATACATACATATACACATACATATCCATGCACATACATATAGACATATACATACATACATATGTACACACACATACCCACCCACACACATAAATATATACACCCACACAAGCCAACTCTAGATTCATGGTCCCTGTGGCGAACAAAACCATTGACAATCAGGAGGACCAGAAACTAGCAAGTTAAATCAAAAAGACAGAAAGAGAGGTACCTGCTGTAAGCTTGCTGGATGACTCAGTGACTGTGACACATGCAGAACATTCATGCAGAACATTTAGAGTGGAACGTGTTCAGAGAAGAGTGATCATGCCAATGTGACCCCGCCCGCCTAGGGCTAGAGGCAGGCCAGGAGAACCCAGAGACCCGGGTAACCGACAGTCACCCCCAGGCACAGACCCTAACCCCCCCACTCCGGAGCCAGCCATGCATCTGCCCAGGAGGTGGCGAAGGAGGTGCCCAACCAGAGTCCCCCGCAGTCAGGGGGAACAGGCCCCAGCCTGCCCAGGCCGGCAAGGGCCGATCCCGCCGGGCACCGGCCACCCAGGGCAGACAGAGCGCAGGCCCCAGGGCCCCAAGAGCCCGAGAGCAGCCCCCCGCCACCGCAGGCAGAGGGTACAGCCCACACCGACGGAGGACCAGGATCCCCAGACCACCACCTAGCGGCAGCCAGGTCGCACCCCAGTGCGCCAGTGCCCCGGGTACAGGACACCACCCCCCCACCACCAAACCACACACACATATACATGCATACCCTCCCTCCCCCAACACGCACTCCCCTCTCAGCCCCCATCCACACACCCCTCCGCAATCCACACACATCTCCCATCACATACACACCCCCACCCCACCTCTACTCACTCACCCATACCAAGTCACACAAACCACAACCGCCCCCGCCCCCACACACGCTCACACCCCGCCACCCCATCCCTCTACTTCTACCCGACCACACATGCCCCACCAAACACCCTTCCACCACCCACAGCCCCCCCACAGACACCCTCACTCCTCCAACACAGGCACACCCCATTACATACAACCCACCCACCAACATACCCCTCCCCACACACACACACACACATATCTACTCATCCGCACACATCACTATCCCCTCACCCCCCTACCCACCTATATCCCCAACCCTAATCCCCCCCCAACCACCCCACCATCCATCTGTAACCCCATACACCCACTCCCACACATCCTCACCTCACCCCTCCATCATGTCCCATGTGAGATGTCCCAGATGGGGGCAGAGGACAGGATGGCCCCGATCAGGGCCCCCATAATTACCCCCCACCACTCCCAGCGTCCCCCCCACCACTCCACAGATGCAGCTGACCCAGCACCCCCCCCAGGGCCGGCGACAACCCTCCTACAGCCAGGCCAGCCCAGACTTAGGCCTAATGGACGGCACTCTTCCCCCACCTGTACCCCCCCCCCCAGTAAAGCCCCGAGAATAGGGGCATGAGAGGACCCTATCGCCCCTGCCTCCCCCCCGCTTATGACTGATTGTGAAGTATGTATTAGTTGCAATTAAAATTGAGGGAAGTGCCACGCAGTGTTGGGAGAGGGACCACCTAAGCAGCCCCGCCCACCATACACCGCACGCCCCCCCCCCCCCCCCCAATCATGTGAGTTGTCAGTGTTTTGGTGTTTGGTGTCTAAGTGTAATTAAAACTGGGAGGTGAGCCGAGGCTGGGTGCAGCGATCAAGACCACCTTGATGGCCTTTCTCACCACCCAGCGCCACGTGCACACCTCCCAATACCCTGCCTGTGTGTGATGGGGAGCGGGGAGGAAGAGGGGTCGAGGGATTTAAGTCTGGAGGAAAGTGAGCCGCCAGCAGCACTAGGCATGCCCCCCCCTCCCAGGGCCTCCCAAGGACCAGGACAAGCCAGGGGCAGCCATCCCCGTAACCAGAGCCCTCGGCGACTCTAACCAGAGAGTCATCACCGACCCAAGAGGGGACCAACTCACCACACGCAGAAGGGGGGCACGAGGACAAAGAGGAGGCGGGGCGGCAGAAGGGGAATCCCAGACCGATTGTCCACCGCCCCCTCACTCACAGAGGACACCCCCACCTGGGGACATGAAGCCCCCCCTTGTCCACACATCGGCACTTTCACACACATCCGCCACTGTCTCAGCACACACACACCTACACCCACACACACACACACACACACACACACACACACACACACACACACACACACACACACTTCCCGACACATACAGGTCCACCCAGCCACACATTCAGCCCACCCTCAAAACCATCCTCCTGACCCCCACGTCACATCCAAATCTCCCCCACCCCCATCCATCACATCTACACTTATCCACCAACCCACCACACACATGCACCACCCACTCCCCCATACATATACCCCTGCCCATCGCGCCCCCCCCCCACACGCATTCATGCTTCGCCACGGCACTACCCCCCCCCCCCCCACAGATACCACAACACCCCCCACAAACACACACCCACCCGTATACATGCACCACCGCCACCCCCCCCCCCCACACACGCATCATCACACTTCCCTACCCACACACATCCACACACCTATGTACCGCCACCAGTCCTCAACACACACCCCTCCACACACACACATCCCATCCACACTATCAAACACCCCCCACTCCCCACGTCCCAGGGTCGCAACCAGGCACCAGAGCACGTACCTGCCCACCGCCGCAGCGGCAGGTCCAGGTCAGTAGCAAAAACTGGGTTTTTTGGTTAATTATTTCATTCAGCTCTAGTTTAGCCTTTCTTATGTGATTCAGAACTTGCTCTTCTGGAGAAGCCTTGTAAGCATCTTCTAGTGATTTTATTTTAAGCTCTAGTTCAGATGTTTTCTAACTCTCCTTCTTTTTCTTATGTGATGAAAATGAAATTATTTTCCCTCTCATGACTGCTTTTCCTGCCTCCCAAAGAACACAAGCTGATGTTCCTGGTATGTCATTGTTTTCTATATACAAAGACCACTCCCGTTTGAAGTAACTGATAAAATCAGGATCTTTAAGTAATGATGTATTAAGTCTCCATTTGCTATAAGATGGTTTAGTTTTCTTATTAATTAGGGTAAATGATACTGGTGCGTGATCACTGATAGTGATGGAATGGATTTTAGTTTCTGAGATATTGTTCATCATAGAGCTGTTAGTGAGGAAGTAGTCTATTCTGGAGTATGAGTGGTGGACAGATGAAAAGTAAGTGTACTCTCTAGCAGTGAGGTGTTGTGAGCGCCAGACATCACAAAGACCAAAATCCTCCATATATTGTTTAACAACTCTTGTTGACTGCCAGACCCTGTGTTTCCCTGCTCCGCCCCCCTTGTCCATCCCAGAGTTTAAGGTCATGTTGAGGTCGCCCCCAATGATAAGTGTATTATCAAGGTGATCATATAGTAAGGAGAAGAAGGAGTGAAAAAAGGAGGGGTCATCAGTGTTTGGGCCATAAATATTTGCGATGCATAACTTCATGTTTTGGATAGATAATGTCATTATTATGAATCTTCCGTCTGGGTCTAAAATTATATTATTAGCAGTAAAATTAATTTTCCTGTTTATCAGAATGGCTACTCCTCTGTCTAGAATTGAAGCAGGCGGAGTACACGTGAGGGAACTGAGGTGTAGAGAGTACGTTAGCTGTTGTTTTTAATAAATGAGTCTCCTGTAGCAGGACAATGTCTGCCTGTAGATCATTCAGTCTGCTAAACACCTTCAACCTCTTCTCCCTGGAACCAGCTCCCCGTATATTCCACGTAACAAACCTCAGGGTGGTCATGCTCAAGCTACTGAAGTGTTTCTATAAAAGTATGTGTGTGTTTGTGTGTGTGCAAGCCCACATTAATGCATGCATGCTGCGTGTAGATTGTGTGCGTATATAAGTTCATCTGTGTGTACAATGTTCCTATATGTCTGTCCACATGCTTAGAGTGTGTGTGTGAGTTGGGGGTGAGTGTTGATGTGAGTAAACGTGCTCTGTGCTGTAGGTATATTGTGTGCATGACATTTTGTGTCTGTGTCATGTGGATGTACGTGTGTACCCTACATATTATTGTTGGTATGGCATAATAGAATGAAAGAGCAGCTAGAAAGGAAAGGAGTGAGAAAAGCAAACAACTACAACTACACATAAAAAGAAAGAAATAGCACAAACAAAAGAGCAAAAACAAAACCCTAAAAGGGAGGGAAAAAAGAGAGAAAAAAAAGGCGAAAAAACAAAAAACAAAACAAAACGAAAGCAACGACAACAGTAAATTTACAAAGACTGGCAGTAAATGTACAGTTCTAGATGACCATAATTAATGTGCTAATAGCAGATTAACATGTAAATTTAACAATGAGTAGCTGTATGAGTGATAGATATTACCTGAGGTTAGTAGAGCCGGGGGGGGGGGGGATTTTTGTCACGGTAAAGCTGTCCATTGACGAACAATTTGTCCACCGCGATGACTGCACAGGATCCTTCGTCTCTGAGCTTCTTCCGGATGGGAAACAGGACCCTGCGTCTCTCCAGAATCTCTTTGGGAAACTGATCATTTACACTAAAATCGGTCCCGCGGAGTTCCGGACCTCGATCCCTCACCTGCTCTTTCTGCTTGTAGCTCACGAACTTGGCTACAATCGGTCTCGGTCTGCGGCTGTCCGGTCTTTTCCCACCTAAGCGATGAACTCGGTGAAATGAGATGTTCCTCACCACGTCTTCGGGTAGCTTCAGCTTGGTTTGGATAAATGATCTGATTGTTTGCTCTGGATCCTCTTCTTGTTGCGAAGACCAGGTTGTCCTTCATGCTGCGCGCCTGGAGATTGATCACCGTTTCCTTTATTTTTTTATTTTCCTCTGTGAGTCGGGTCATCCCCTCATTGAGAGAAGTCACCGTCTCCCTGAGGCTGGCGTTCTCTGCGGCCAGAGACTCCACCTGCTTCTGGCTGAATTCCAGCGACTCCCGCAGCGACTGAAACTCCCGGTGGAGAACTTCCAACAGGCCCAGACGAGCGTCGAAGCTGGCGAGATTTTTGTCAATGGACATCAGGATGTCCGAGGTGTCGTCCCCGTTAGAGGACGTCGCTCCGGGCGAGTCTTCTTTCCGGCTTCTCTTGGAGGTTGAAGCGGATCTGGGCGCAGACGGAGTCGATGTTTGGCTTGTCTTGCCCATGACGATGCGGTTGAACCACTCGTCAATAAACTCCGACAAGCTGGTGAGATCCTCCTTGCTTTGCTCCAGAGTTTACCTTAAACAAGACTTTTTAATTGTTTGCTTCCAGAAACAGTTTTAAGATTATATTGGCAAGAATATGATGTAAAATGAATATTTGTTTTAACGCGCCTTGACTAAATCTGCCGTCTCGCAAAATTTACGTCACTGCCGCATCACTTACCTGCCGCCTCTCTTCCCGCTTCTGTTTGCTTCTGACGGAGATCAGCTGCTGCTCACAGAGGAAATCCACATCCTCACAGAGGAAATCCACATCCACAGTAGGACATTTTTTGAAACAGAATACTGTATTGTGACACATACAATACTATGACCTTTTTTTTGACACAGAATACTGTGTTGTGACATATACAATACTATGATGTAATTTTGGAAAAAAAATACTGTTTGTTGACATAATATACTATGACATTTTTTGACAGAATACTGTGTTGTGAGATCCAATACTATGACATTTGTTGGAAAAAGATACTGTTTCTTGACATACAATACTATGTTGTTGTTGTTTTTTTTTTAAACTTTCTTGACACATACAATACTAAGACATTTTTTGACAGAATACTGTGTTGTGACACATAGAATACTATAACATTTTTGGGGAAAAAATGCTCTGTCTCGACATACAATACTACTGTGTTGTTACACATACAACACTATGACATTTTTTGACAGAATACTGTGTTGTGACACATACAATACTATAGCATTTTTTGAAACAGAATACTGTGTTGTCACACATCCAATACTATGACACTTTTTTGACAAAGAATACTGTGTTGTGACACATACAATACTATGACATTTGTTTGAAAAAAATACTGTTTCTCTACATACAATACTATGACACTTTTTGTGACAGAATACTGTGTTCTGACACATACAATACTATAAGATATTTTGAAACAGAATACTGTGTTGTGAACATATAATACTTTGACATTTCTTGACAGAATACTGTGTTATGACACATACAATACTATAACATTTTTTTAAACAGAATACTGTGTTGTGACATATACAATACTATGAAGTTTTTTTGGGAAAAAATACTGTTACTTGACATACAATACTGAGACATTTTTATACACAAAATACAGTGTTTTGACACAAACAATACTATAACATTTTTTGACAGAGAATACTGTCTTGTGACACATACAATACTGAGACATTTTTTGACAGAATACTATGTTGTGACACACAATACTATACCATTTTTTTTTTGGGAAAAAAGTACTGTTTCTTGACATACAACACTATGCCATTTTTTGACAGAATACTGTGTTGTGACACACAACAGTATAACATTTTTTGAGACAGAATAATTTGTTGTGACACATACAATACTATGTGTTTTTGGAACCCAAATAGTGTTTCTTGACACGTGCAATACTATCTTTTTTGGATAAAATCACTGTTTCTCTACATACAATACTATGACATTTTTTGACAGAATACTGTGTAGTGAGACATACAATACTATGACACAAAACTTCATAGTATTTTATGTGTCACAACACAGTATTCTGTGTCGTGACACATAAAATACTATGTTTTGTTTTTTTTTAAATACTGTTTCTTGACACAATACTATGAAATTTCTTTGGAAAAAAATATTGTTTCTTGACATACTATACTATGATTTTTTTTTGGAAAAAAATAGTTTCTTGACATACTATACTATGATTTTTTTTGGGAAAAAAATAGTTTCTTGACATACAATACTAAGACATTTTTTGACACAGAATACTGTGTTGTGACATACAATACTATAACATTTGTTGGACAAAAATACTGTTTCTTGACATACAATACTATGACATTTTTTGACAATACTGTGTTGTGACACATACAGTATTATGAAATTTCTTTGGAAAAAAATATTGTTTCTTGACATACTATACTATGATTTTTTTTTTTTTTGGAAAAAAATAGTTTCTTGACATACAATACAAAGACATTTTTTGACACAGAATTCTGTGTTGTGACACATACAATACTATGAAGTTCTTTTGGAAAACATACTGTTTCTTGACACAAAATACTATGATGTTTTATGGATAAATCACTGTTTCTCTACATACAATACTATGACATTTTTTGACAGAATACTGTGTTGTGAAATAAAAAATACTATGAAGTTGTTTTTTTGTTTTTTTTTAAAATAGTTTCTTGACATAAAATACTGTGACATTTTTTGACAGAATACTGTGTTGTGCCACATAAAATACGATGACATTTTTTGACAGAATACTGTTGTGACACATACAATACTATGAAACTTCTTTGGAAAAAATAGTGTTTCTTGACATACTATACTACGATTTTTTTTTTGGAAAAAAATACTGTTTCTTGACATACAATACGATGACACTTTTTTGACAGAATACTGTGTTGTGAAATAAAAAAATACTATGAAGTTGTTTTTTGTTTTTTTTTAAAAATAGTTTCTTGACATAAAATACTGTGACATTTTTTGACACAGAATACTGTGTTGTGCCACATAAAATACGATGACATGTTTTGACAGAATACTGTTGTGACACATACAATACTATGAAACTTCTTTGGAAAAAATAGTGTTTCTTGACATACTATACTATGATTTTTTCTTTGGAAAAAAATACTGTTTCTTGACATACAATACTATGACATTTTTTGACAGAATACTGTGTTGTGACATACAATACGATGACATTTTTTGACAGAATATTGTGTTGTGACACAATACTATGAAACTTCTTTGGAAAAAATAGTGTTTCTTGACATACTATACTATCATTTTTTTATACTGTTTCTTGACATACAATACTATGACATTTTTTGACACAGAATACTGTGTTGTGACACATACAATTCTATAACACTTTTTTGACACAGAATACTGTGTTGTGACACATAAAATCCTATGACATCTTTGATAGAATACTGTGTTGTGACATACAATACTATGACGTTTTTTTGGGAAAACGAACATTGTTTCTTGACACATACAAAACTATGAAATTTTTTTGACGGAATACTGTGTTGTGACACAAATACTTTGACACTTTTTTGACACAGAATATTGTGTTGTGACATATACAATACTATGACTTTTTTTTTTGGAAAAAATACTGTTTCTTGACATCCAACACTAAGACATTTTTTGACACAAATTACAGCATTGTGACACAAACAATGTTATAACATTTTTGACACAGAATACTGTGTTGTGACATATACAATACTATGACTTTTTTTTTGGAAAAAATACTGTTTCTTGACATCCAACACTAAGACATTTTTTGACACAAATTACAGCATTGTGACACAAACAATGTTATAACATTTTTGACACAGAATACTGTGTTGTGACATATACAATACTATGACATTTTTTGACGTAATACTGTTTTGTGACACAAATACTTTGACACTTTTTTGACACAGAATATTGTGTTGTGACATATACAATACTATGACATTTTTTTGGAAAAAATACTGTTTCTTGACAAATACTATGACATTTCTTGACAGAATACTGTGTTGTGACATACAATACTATAACATTTTTTAAACAGAATATTGTGTTGTGATACATATAATACTATGACATTTTTTGACAGAATACTGTGTTGTGACACATACAATACTATGACATTTTCTGGGGAAAAAATACTGTTTTTTGACATACAATACTGACACATTTTTTACACAAAATACAGCATTGTGACACAAACAATACTATAACATTTCTTGAAATAGAATACTGTGTTGTGAAATATACAACACTATGACACTATTTTGGGGGAAAAAATACTGTTTCTTTGCATACAATTCTATGACATTTTTTGACTGAATACTGTGTTGTGACACATGTAATACTATGACACTTTTTTGACAGAATTCTGTTGTGACATATACAATGTTATGACATTTTTTGGGGGAAAAAATACTGTTTCTTTACATACAATTGTATGACTTTTTTTTGACAGAATACTGTGTTGCTACACATAAAATACTATGAAGTTTTTTTTGGTTTTTTTTAAAAAAAATAGTTTCTTGACACATACAATACTATGATGTTTTCTTGAAAAAAGAAATACTGTTCCTTGACATACAATACTGTGACATTTTTTGACAGAATACTGTGTTGTGACACATAAAATACTATGATATTTTTGATAGAATACTGTGTTATGACACATACAATACTATATTTGTTGGGAAAAAAAATACTGTTTCTTGACACAATACTATGACATTTTTGACAGAAAACTGTTTTGACACATACAATACTATGAAGTTTTTTTGGGGGGTAGAAAATACTGTTTCTTGACACATACAATACTATGACACTTTTTTGACACATGATCCGGGCTGTGTCTCAATCAGTGCACTAACACTACTTCGCGCCATATGTTTCAGTGTGTTTACACTGACTTTTGTGCAAAAAAACTCAGTGCACTTAAAGTACCCGGATGCTGCCCTAAACCCGCCCATAAATGCAGTGTGGAACGATGGACACTTCTCGCACTAAATCGACGCCATTTTGCTGACGTAGCAGAAGAGGATGGACTTTCCATCAGTTTACCAGGTAAATAATGGCGGAGTTTAACGCCAGTCCAGGCGGGGATTCATTTGTATAAATGTAAGTATTAAATTATTCCGTTATGATTGTGATGTATACTGCAACCTGCTAATCTATCCCTGACGACAGTTATGGATCTGACCATTTGTCAGACTCGGTAGTTAGCACCGTAGGTTAGCACACTGTTAGCAGTTTTTATCCGCTGTAGTGGACGTATACAGGTTATATGTGTTATAAATGATGAATGTTATAGGTTCTGTATGTTCATTCATCCTTGTTGAACGTCCAGATGAAGCATTGTGGTGTTTATAACGTAAACTATTAATACCGATATAGCGCCAGTTTTTAGAGCGCGGTCCGTTACTATGGTTACCACTGATGCCATAAATCTGCATCGTATCGTCAGATCTGAACTGCTGAGACTGAACGAGAAAATATAGATATAAAATAGACATAGTAGTGAATTTAGTTGGTATAATTATTAGAGCGCAAAGTGTGAGGTGTGTAACTTTCTTCTGCATGGCTCCACCTCGTCTGTCCCTGATTGAAAATCGATCGTGTGTGTGTGTGTGTGTGTGTGTGTGTGTTTAGTTTACGTTGTAGTTGGTGTCATGTAATACTTACTGAATGTTTTGTGTGTTTAATGTATGGTAATAAATTAATCATTACAAAATATTTAATTATATTAGAAAAATGTAAAGAGAAGTTCATTGTAGATCTTCATCATATAGAGACACACAATTTATTTCCCATTCGCCAAATTATTTATTGTTTAGATATAAATGCAGTCATGATCTGGGGAGTAACACATCATTACCATCCTCTGCTTCTCATCAGCCTCACAGACGGTTCCTGGAGATGCTGCTGGTTCTCCTGCTGGTTGTTCCCCAGCAGACAGACCTCCACCTGGTCTCTAGGATCCTGAAAGACGGACCTCCACCTGGTCTCTAGGATCCTGAAAGACGGACCTCCACCTGGTCTCTAGGATCCTGAAAGACGGACCTCCACCTGGTCTCTAGGATCCTGAAAGACGGACCTCCACCTGGTCTCTAGGATCCTGAAAGACGGACCTCCACCTGGTCTCTAGGATCCTGAAAGACGGACCTCCACCTGGTCTCTAGGATCCTGAAAGACGGACCTCCACCTGGTCTCTAGGATCCTGAAAGATGGACCTCCACCTGGTCTCTAGGATCCTGAAAGACGGACCTCCACCTGGTCTCTAGGGTCCTGAAAGACGGACCTCCACCTGGTCTCTAGGATCCTGAAAGACGGACCTCCACCTGGTCTCTAGGATCCTGAAAGATGGACCTCCGCCTGGTCTCTAGGATCCTGAAAGACGGACCTCCACCTGGTCTCTAGGATCCTGAAAGACGGACCTCCACCTGGTCTCTAGGATCCTGAAAGACTGACCTCCACCTGGTCTCTAGGGTCCTGAAAGACGGACCTCCACCTGGTCTCTAGGGTCCTGAAAGACGGACCTCCACCTGGTCTCTAGGATCCTGAAAGATGGACCTCCACCTGGTCTCTAGGATCCTGAAAGACGGACCTCCACCTGGTCTCTAGGATCCTGAAAGACGGACCTCCACCTGGTCTCTAGGATCCTGAAAGACGGACCTCCACCTGGTCACTAGGATCCTGAAAGACCTCTCCACACACACCTGGCTTCTGACAGGCAGCAGGTGAAGCGAGCTTGCAGGTGGGTTCAGACAGGCTGCCTGAGGAGCGTCATGAGGAAGATGGACCGCTACAAGCAGGAGGAGATTCAATAAAGGATTCAATAAAATGTTTCTACAACTTTGCTGCATCTCTGTGTCTGAGCATCTTCTTTACAGCATTACATTCCCTACATTATCATTTATAATCCTAATCCTAATCCTAATCCTAATGTGCACAGCATCAGAGTAAACACCAGTTAAAACAGATGTGTTTCATGTAAAGGACATTTTTATACTGAAAATATCTTTGCATATTTAAAAGCTGTTTTATTAGTGTTTTGATTTGCACTTTATTATATTAATAAGCCTGTGGGAGACATGCAGAGACACATGACAGTCTGATGTTACTTTATATAGTTAACAACTGAGATAGATCACTCTAGTGTAGGCCATAATATCTGATGATATGATACATAAAGTTATGTTTTCTTGATTTGTTCATTTCTTTATTACAACTTCCTATAAAGAATTTAGTGGGATGAACCGTCTCTGAAACGATGAGCCAATAATGAAGCGAGACTGGCAACAGGTACGCATTCTGGGCACGTATGCAGGCGGGTCATACATGTTAGAAATAAATAAATATACGTACCAACTCATGTTCAGCCAATCGGAGGAGGATCCTTTGTCATCTTTAATGCGATGGAGTTTCATGAGAAGCGAATTCATTCTCCTAATTTAGCGCTTTGTTTTACTTTTGGCGGCAGAATATTTGTGGTCAAATGCGAGTTCGTCACTACCGGTTAGTGCACTATGTCCAGTGTTCCATTTGGGACAGTATATACCCACCGTAGTGCGCACTAGAGAGAGAAGTGCGTAGTGCACACTATGCACTATACACAATGCACTAAAGAATTGAGACACAGCCACTGTGTTGTGACACATACAGTACTATGACATTTTTGGGGGAAAAAAATACTGTTTCTTGACATACAATACTGAGACATTTTTTTACACAAAATACAGCATTGTGACACAAATAATACTATAACATTTTTGACCCAAAATACTGTGTTGTGACACTTATAATATTATGTTTTTTGGAAAAAAGATACTTTTTCTTGACATAAAATACTATGACACTTTTTTGACAGAATACTGTGTTGTGACATATACAAAACTATGATGTTTTCTTGGGAAAAAAATACTTTTTCTTGACATATAATACTGAGACATTTTTTGACACAAAATACAGCATTGTGACACAAACAATACTATAACATTTTTTGACACAGAATACTGTGTTGTGACATATACAATACTATGACGTTTTTTAAAAAACAGAATACTGTGCTGTGACATACAATACTATGACATTTTTTATAAAAGAAATACTGTTTCTTGACATACAATACTAAGACCATTTTTTTACACAGAATATTGTGTTGTGACACATACAATACTATAACATTGTTTGAAACAGAATACTGTGTTGTGACACATACAATACTATGACATTTGTTGGGAAAAAAATACTGTTTCTTGACATGCAATACCATGATGTTTTCTTGAAAAAAGAAATACTGTTCCTTGAGATACAATACTATGACATTTTTGACAGAAAATTGTGTTGCGACACATACAATACTATGAAGTTTCTTTGGGAAAAAAATGTTTTCTTGACATTTACAATGCTATGATGTTTTTTGAAAAAAGAAATTCTGTCCCTTGACATACAATACTATGACATTTTTTGAAAGAATACTGTGTTGTGACACATATAATACTATGAATTTTTTTTTAAAAAAATACTGTTTCTTGACACATAAAATACTATGTTCTCTTTTTTTGAAAAAAGAAATACTGTCCTTTGACATACAATACTATGACATTTTTTGACAGAATACTGTGTTTTGACACATACAATACTATGAAGTTTTTTTGGAAAAAAAAAATGCTGTTTCTTCACATACAATACTATGACAATTTTTTGACACAGACTACTGTCTTGTGACACAAAAAACTATGACATTTGTAGGAAAAAATACTGTTTCTTGACATACAATACTACGACATTTTTTGACAGAATACTGTGTTGTGACACATACAATACTATAACATTATATAGAAAATGAATACTGTGTTGTGAAACATACAATACTATGACACTTTTTTTGACACAGAATTCACTGTTGTGACATACAATTCTATAAAGTTTTTTTTAAAACATATACTCTTTCTTGACACATACAATACTATGTTTTTTTGGGAAAAAATTACCATTTCTCTACATACAATATTATGACATTTCTTGACAGAATACTGTGTTTTGACACATACAATACTATGACACTTTTTTTTTTACAAAAAAAAAAAAAAAAAAACTTCTAGAACATTCTCCTAAGTAGGTAAATAGTGTCTCTTTAAGGTGCATTCTGGAGCACAACGAGGAGGATTTGGCCAGCCTGACGGACTTCATAGATCAGTGTTTCGACAGAGTTGTCATGGGGAAGCCAAAGCAAACATCGACCCCAGCCGCATCATCTCAGGCTAAAAGACAGCGGAATGAGGATTCATCCGGAGCCATTTCGTCGCCGGGGAACGACACAACCGATGTTCTTATTTCTATCGATAAAAAGCTCAGTAGTTTCGATGCGCGCCTGAGCCTGGTGGAGATTCTCCACAAAGAGTTTCAGGCCTTGCAGGAATCACTGGAATTCAGCCAGAAGCAAGTGGAAACACTGGCCAGAGAAAACGCGGTCCTCAGAGAGTCGGTTAAATCCCTCACCGAGGGATTGACCAGAGTCTCCGAGGAGAACAAGAAGATGAAGGAAGCGGTGCTGGATCTGCAAGCCAGAAGCATGAGGGACAACTTGGTGTTTGCAGGGACCAGAACAAGCAGATGAAGACCCCGAGACCACAGTCAAAAACTTCATCCAGACTCATCTAAAGCTCCCGGAAGAAACGGCGGGGAACATCGCCTTTCACCGAGTTCACCGTCTGGGCGGAAGGAAACCCGGAGCCGGCCGGCCACGGCCCATCGTAGCCAAGTTTGTTAACTACAAACAAAAGGAGCAGGTGAAGAGTCAGGGTCGTGAACTTCGGGGCCTTCATTATGCAGTTAATGACCAGTTTCCAAGAGCGATCCTGGATCGGCGGAGAGTTTTGTTCCCTATCAGGAGAAAATCCATCGCCGAAGGAGCTCGCGCTGTCATCGCCGTGGATAAATTATTTATCAATGGACAGTTGTACCGCGACCCAAACATCACTCCGTGGCTCTACTGACTTGTTGGTATGTTCCTTAATAATCTTGAATAAGTTATGCCATATTTGTAATACTGTGGTTTCAAAATAATTATCAGTATTTTCTCCACCCGTCTCTGCTACACCGTTCTCGTCACGGATGTTTCTTTTACATTATTTTCTTCCTTTGGCACGGTCACTTTTTTCTCTTTTCACTTTTCTTTGTTTGAAACCTTTCACTTTTATCAGTAATGTCACCTACTTCTATATTTATATGTTTCATGGCGCACGCACAAGATTAAACATCGGACACAACATTATGCATGATTCACACATACACACACAGTTCAGTATGAGGAAAGCACACATAGAGACACTTAACGCGCAGATCCAGGTACCGCACACAGCTGACAGGCGCACAAGCAGCGGGTTACACACAGACACACGCTGTGGTAATATGCACATAACCTCCATCTCTGCTGGTTTATGGATACACTGAGGTTTGTCTCTTGGAATGTGCGTGGAGCTGGAACAAGAGAAAGGTTAAAAATTCTTAATCAGATGCGTGAAATGAAGGCAGACATCGTTCTCCTGCAGGAGACTCATTTATCTAATTCAACAATAAATCTTTCAATGGACCAGTTTCCACATGTTTACTCAGCTTGCTATAATTCCAGACAAAGAGGAGTAGCCACTCTTATTAATAAAAGTTTAAAATTTGACATTGATCAAACAATCACAGATCCAGAAGGCAGATTTTTAATAGTTACATTATCTATTCAAAATGTTAAGTTAACTATTGCAAATGTTTATAGCCCAAATGTTGATGACTCCTCCTTTTTTCACTCCCTCTTTACTTTGCTCTATGATCACTTAGATAACACAATCATTGTAGCAGGGGACTTAAATGTTATTCTTGACAAATACAGTTCATCAGGGAAGTATCGAGGTTGGAAATCAGCTGAAACGGTTAAACAGTACATGAAGGATTTTGGTCTTTGTGATGCATGGCGTTCTCATCACCCGACACTGAGAGAATACACTTTCTTCTCTTCAGTTCACCATACCTATTCTAGACTAGACTACTTCCTAATCAGCAGTTCACTCATGAGTGACATATCAGAGATAAAGATCCATCCCATAATCATCAGTGATCATGCACCTGTATCATTAACCCTTAGAAGTAAAAACTGTAAGCCAGCCACTAGAAACTGGAGATTTAATACATCATTACTTACAGATTCTGAGTTTATCAGCTACTTTAAAAGAGAACGGTCCTCATATCTAGAAAACAATAACAGACCAGAAACTTCAGCGTGTGTTCTGTGGGAAGCAGGAAAAGCAGTAATGAGAGGGAAAATAATATCCTTCTCTTCCCATAAGAAAAAGAAGGAAACTTTGAGAACATCAGAATTAGAACTCAGAATTAAATCACTAGAGGAAGCTTACCATGTCTCCCCAGAAGAACACACACTGAATGATATTAGAAAAGCCAAATTAGAACTTAATGAAATAATAGATAAAAGAACACAATTCATGGTGCAAAGACTTCGATTGGACAATTTTGAACATGGTAACAAATCTGGAAAGTTCCTGGCTAACCAACTAAAGGCAAATAAGGAGAAAACAATAATTTCCTCTATAAAAGACTCAGAAGGAAATATCAGCCATGATTCTGACATGATAAACAATACTTTCAAAGAATTTTACAAAGCATTATATTCATCATAAATAAATCCAACAGATGAGAATATTAACCAATTTCTTAGCAGCATCAATCTTCCTAAAATAAATCAGGAAAATAAAATGGCTCTAGATTCACCTATTTCAGTTCATGAGCTCCATGAAGCTCTCCATCATATGCCAAATAATAAAGCACCAGGTCCAGATGGTTATCCAGCTGAATTCTACAAAGAATTCTGGACCACACTGGCTCCAACCTTTTACAGCATGGTATTAGAAATAAAGGAAAAGCAAAAAATACCCTCCAATATGAACTTGGCGAATATTTCAGTCCTATTAAAACCAGCCCTACACTCCCATCCAGTTATCGTCCAATTTCATTAATAAACGTAGATCTCAAAATAATAAGCAAAGCTCTAGCCAGAAGGATAGAGAAAATAACCCCTTCCATTATTCACGCTGATCAAACAGGCTTTATAAAAGGTAGACATTCCTACACTAACATGCACAGATTAATTAACATAATAGATTATTAAACTCTACACAATCTGAAGTCCACAGTTATTTCTTTAGATGCAGAAAAAGCATTTGACCGTGTAAACTGGAAACTTTTATTTGCAACTTTAAAAGAATTTGGGTTTGGGTCATCATTTATTGACTGGATAAAAATATTATACAACAACCCAAATGCATGTGTGAAGACTAATGACAAAACTTCTCCAAACTTCTGCTTACAGAGAGGCACCAGACAGGGCTGCCCACTTTCTCCATCACTCTTTGCCATTTTTATTGAACCCCTGGCAGCTGCCATAAGACAAAACCCAGAAATCAAAGGAATTCAAGCTAAAAATATTGAACATAAAATTAGTCTTTACGCAGATGACATTTTACTTTTCCTTCACAACTCACAAACAACACTTTCTCAAACAATCACACTAATTAATAAATTCTCTTCAATATCAGACTATTCTATTAACTGGTTAAAGACTACAGCAATGCCCGTTAACTGTGACTTTAAAAACATATCTAACACCACTATACAGTCAGGAAATATTAGTTATTTAGGTATAATAATCTCTCCCAGACTAACCGAACTAATAAAGGTAAATCATGATCAGCTAATAAAAACAGTAGAGGATGACCTCTCAAGGTGGAACCGCTTGCCCATATCACTTATGGGGAGGGTTTCCACTGTTAAAATGATGGTTTTACCAAAGTTAATTACCTTTTCTCAATGGTTCCCATCAGACCATCCTCCACTTGGTTTAAATCACTAGACTCCCACATATCCAGATTTCTCTGGAAAAACAAGCCATCCCGCATTAGTCTAAAAACTTTACAACAGACCAAAGACAGAGGTGGGTTGGACCTGCCAAATTTTAATCAATATTTCTTATGTAATAGGCTGCAATGCATCTCCAAGTGGCTTAATCCAAGTTCTTTGGATGAGCCATGGCTGGATGTTGAGCAAGCATTGTGTGAGGATTTAGTCATCTCTGATTTACCATTCATCAGCTCAACTGTCAAGTCATATAAGTGTTTCAAAAGCATTAACATCAGCTCCAGTTTAACGGCTTGGTGGGAATTCCTGAAAGTAACCGAGTCTGCACTTATTCCATGTAAGCTCACACCCATCTGGAACAATCCTGACTTCCTGCAAAACAAAAAGATGATAAACTTCCCTCAGTGGAAGAATAAAGGAGTAAAGCAGTTAGAACATATAGTAGAAAATGGAAACTTTCTGCCATTTGATGCAATTTCTTCACTGTACGAATTCAGCAGCACCAAATTCTTAGAATACCACCAACTTAAATCTATTATAAGTAAGAAATACACCACTGATCAACTAAACTTACAGTTACCTATCAGGGTTGCAGAATTCTTAAATCTTAAGGCACCGAAGCTACTATCCAAAATGTACAGATTACTATTGAAGCTAGAAGATTCCATCTCTCTCCCAACTTCTAAATGGGAAGCAGACTTATCCAGCAACTTCAATCAAAATGAATGGTCACAAATCTGCTCAAACACATTCAAAATGACTAAGAATTCAAGCATGCAATTAATACAATTCAAAATTCTACACAGAAACTCATTATACGGGACACAGGATGTTTCAAGATGGGTCTGTTACACTCACATATCTGTTCACCACTGTACTGACAACATGATTGACAGCTACTACCATGCCTTATGGTTTTGTCCACCTGTCCCAGAGATTCTGGCTCCAGGTATGTAAAGATCTGTCAGACTGGTTTAAATGTAATATCCCTGCAAACCCCAAATTGTGCCTCTTGAGTCACTTAGGTGAAAATAACAGGGTTAATTTAACAAAAACCAATCCTCAGCAGCCTGGTGCATTGCAAAGAAAACTATCCTTGTGAACTGGAAAAGCAAACAGAATCTGTGTATCCAGCAGTTTAGAAATCTGTTATTAGATTACATCAGCATGGAAATGATGTCTGCCTCCTCAAAGGATCAGTCAGTTGAATTTCACTCGTCTCTGGTCTCCTGTGATCAGCTCCATCACTTAGTGTAGGGGGGGGGGGAGTGTGACCTCATCCCGCTCAGGGCTAGGGAGTGGCTGGGTGGCTCAGGTGGCTATGGGTCTGGGGTGGACCCCTGGACGGGGATCTTGGCTGCTTCATTACTGGGGGGGGCTAGGTTTCCAGATCTGGCGGGAGGCTTTGGGTTTGATCAATGGTTGGAGTTGCCCTTGCGGCGGGGGGGGCGAGGTCGCTGGCGGGGGCTGGATCGGCGGGTATTGGCTCCGTGACGGGTGGCCGTGCCGCTGCGG